>NC_090646.1:331238378-331570801 GCF_040937935.1 Hyperolius riggenbachi | reverse complement strand
TATAGTGCCCCAGTATAGCTAGAATAGTGCCCCATGTGCCCCAGTATAGCTAGAATAGTGCCCCATGTGCCCCAGTATAGCTAGAATAGTGCCCCAGTATAGCTAGAATAGTGCCCCATGTGCCCCAGTATAGCTAGAATAGTGCCCCATGTGCCCCAGTATAGCTAGTATAGTGCCCCAGTATAGCTAGTATAGTGCCTCAGTATAGCTAGAATAGTGCCCCAGTATAGCTAGTATAGTGCCCCAGTATAGCTAGAATAGTGCCCCATGTGCCCCAGTATAGCTAGAATAGTGCCCCATGTGCCCCAGTATAGCTAATATAGTGCCCAGTGTGCCCCAGTATAGCTAGTATAGTGCCCCAGTATAGCTAGAATAGTGCCCCATGTGCCCCAGTATAGCTAGAATAGTGCCCCATGTGCCTCAGTATAGCTAGAATAGTGCCCCATGTGCCCCAGTATAGCTAGTATAGTGCCCCATGTGTCCCAGTATAGCTAGTATAGTGCCCCATGTGCCCCAGTATAGCTAGAATAGTGCCCCAGTATAGCTAGAATAGTGCCCCATGTGCCCCAGTATAGCTAGTATAGTGCCCCAGTATAGCTAGAATTGTGCCCCATGTGCCCCAGTATAGCTAGAATAGTGCCCCATGTGCCCCAGTATAGCTAGAATAGTGCCCCAGTATAGCTAGAATAGTGCCCCTTGTGCCCCAGTATAGCTAGAATAGTGCTCCATGTGCCCCAGTATAGCTAGTATAGTGCCCCAGTATAGCTAGTATAGTGCCTCAGTATAGCTAGAATAGTGCCCCAGTATAGCTAGTATAGTGCCCCAGTATAGCTAGAATAGTGCCCCATGTGCCCCAGTATAGCTAGAATAGTGCCCCATGTGCCCCAGTATAGCTAGAATAGTGCCCCATGTGCCCCAGTATAGCTAGTATAGTGCCCCAGTATAGCTAGTATAGTGCCCCAGTATAGCTAGAATAGTGCCCCAGTATAGCTAGTATAGTGCCCCAGTATAGCTAGAATAGTGCCCCATGTGCCCCAGTATAGCTAGAATAGTGCCCCATGTGCCCCAGTATAGCTAGAATAGTGCCCCAGTATAGCTAGAATAGTGCCCCAGTATAGCTAGAATAGTGCCCCAGTATAACCCCCCATGTGCCCCAGTGTAGGCCACCCTCCGCCCCGCTTCCTGTCACAGATTCCCGTAGCCGCTCTCCTCCGTACAGCATCTTCTATTTACAGCAGCGCGTCGCACGGCTGCTGTAAGGAGGGAAGGAGGCGGGCAGCGGTTCCCATGGTAATGGCGAACGCCGCTACAGGAAGCCGCTGCCCCGCCTCCTTCCCTCCTTACAGCAGCCGCACAGGAAGCGCTGCTGTATAGGAGATGTTATACGGAGGAGAGCGGCTACGGGGAATCAGTGACAGGAAGCGGCCGCCAGCTTATAAGATGACAGGAGCGGCGGCCGCGGGGGGAGGAGGGGCGAGAGGTCAGACCCGCCGCGGCCCAGCTGGCAACTGCCCACGGACCGGCAGTGGGCCGCGGCCCGGTGGTTGGGGACCCCTGTACTAGGTCATTAATAAATAAATTGAAGAGCACTGGACCCAGTACAGACCCCTGTGGGACCCCACTGCTAACAGTCTCCCATTTTGAGTACGATCCATTGACCACAACTCTTTGTTTTCTGTCCATTAGCCAGTTCCCTATCCATGCACACAAACTCTTCCCCAGTCCTTGCATCCTCAACTTTTGCACCAGACTTCTGTGGGGAACAGTGTCGAAGGCCTTTGCAAAGTCCAAGTATATCACATCTACAGCATTCCCAATATCCATATTAGCATTCACTACCTCATAAAAGCTGAGCATGTTAGTCAAACAGGACCTGTCTTTAGCAAACCCATGTTGATGCTGAGAAATAAGATTATTTTCTACTATGAAGCCATGTATAGTATCTGTTAGTAACCCCTCAAATAGTTTGCATACGACTGATGTTAAGCTTACAGGTCTATAATTTCCTGGATCAGATTTTTTGCCCTTCTTAAATAATGGGAAAACGTGGGCTGTACGCCAATCCACTGGGACTCTGCTAGTTGCAAGAGAGTCACAAAAGATAAGATAAAGGGGCTTAGCTATAACTGAACTTAATTCTCTTAGGACCCGAGGATGCATGCCATCCGGGCCAGGTGCCTTGTCTATTTTTAATTTATTTAGTCTTGCCTTTACTTCTTCCTGCGTTAAGTATTTAATATTACAGTTAGAAGATTGAGACTCTTCTGCCTCTGTAATTTGCAACAGTGCTGTTTCCTTTGTGAAGACAGAAGCAAAGAAAGCATTTAATAACTCTTCCTTACCTTGGTCATCCACCATTGAGTTCCCACCCTCATCCTTTAGGATTCCTATACAGTCAACCTTTCTTTTTTTAGAGTAGATGTACTTGTAAAACTTTTTTGGGTTAGATTTGATATCCCTAGCGATTTGATTTTCAGCTTCGATCTTTGCCAGCCTAATTTCTTTTTTACAATTTTTATTGCACTCCTTATAATTGCTTAGTGCAGCCTCAGTCCCCTCCTGTTTTAGGACCTTATAGGCATTCTTTTTCCTCTTCATTTTATCCCTAACCTTTCTATTCATCCATAGAGGCCTTTTTTTATTCCTAGACGTTTTGTTTCCATATGGGATATACATACTACAATATTGATTGAGAATACGTTTAAAAGCTTGCCATTTCCCTTCAGTGTCCTTCCCTTGTAGTACATTATCCCAGTTCACCAAACTTAGTGCCTGCCTAATTTGATTGAACTTTGCTTTTCTAAAATTCATAGTTTTAGTGGTCCCGCTGCCCCGTGGCCTATCAGTCACCAGATCAAACGTTATCATGTTGTGATCACTATTTCCCAAATGTTCTTGAACCTGCACATTTGATACATTATCTGGTCTATTAGAAATGATCAGATCCAGTAACGCATTTCCCCTAGTTGATTCCGTTACCATTTGAGTCAAGTAATTGTCCTGTAGTGCTGCCAGAAATCTGCTGCTTTTACCAGAATGGGTAGCCTCAATACCCCAGTCAATGTCTGGAAAGTTGAAGTCGCCCATAATTATGACCTCATTTTTACTTGCAGCTTTTTCAATCTGCTGTAGTAATCGCAGTTCTGCAGCTTCATTAATAAGAGGTGGTCTCATACCCCAATAAGCAATTGGCAACTTTTATTTCCACCATGAATATTTACCCAAACGGACTCCACATCTTCGCAATCTTCCTCCATCTCATCGTTGAGGACAGCTGTAAAAGAATTCTTAACAAAGAGACAAACCCCACCACCTTTTTTCCCTGTTCTATCTCTCCTAAACACATTGTATCCTTTTAAATTAGCTATCCAGTCATGGCTTTCATCCATCCATGTCTCGGTTATTCCCACAATGTCATAGCCTTTGTCATTCAGAATGAACTCTAGTTCGTCTATTTTATTTGCAAGGCTCCGAGCATTGGTTACCATGCACTTTATATTTTTACCAACACATTTACCAATTTTGTTTACACGAAATGGGCTACTTGAAGTTTTACCAACCTCCTTAATCTTTACACTGAATACATATAGAAGGTCAACTAATCTCTGTGATATGCTTGTACAAAGTACTTTTTCTAACATCTTTGAACCCACACAGACTTGGTTACCCCCTAAGCCTATGGGGTCATTCAGGTGCGGCAGGTGCAAGGCATGCAGATATATACCCACTGTCAAATACTTCACAGCTCCACACACTAGTAGAACTTTTGCAATCAGATCCTTTATCAACTATGAGACATGAGGAGTAGTATATAGAGCCAAGTGCCCCTGCAATCTTTGGTACGTGGGTAAGACCACGAGACAATTTAAGGAAAGGGTACTTGAACATGTTGGGAATATCAAACATAAGAGCAGTACCCCAATTGCTAGACACATGAATAAGTGTCACAGCAGCCACCGTTTTGACATCTCCTTCTGGGGGATTCAGTGCTGGAAAAGGGATAAGAGGGGTGGGAATTTTGACCGTAAACTAACACAAATCGAATCCGAATGGATATTTCGTTTAGAGACCATTGCCCCTAAAGGTCTTAACGACGATTTTAACTTGGCTTGTTTCCTTTAGTGTACACATATTGTTATTATATATCGTGTGATCTCACGTATTGATGTAGTATGATGTATCATGACCTATTCACCATCTGCCTTCCAGTACTAGTTTGTCCGATTTACAGACATTTTCGTCGTCCCCATCTCCCTATGTATTGTTTCACTGGTGGGACAGAGTTATAATTCCCCCTCCTGACCTCCTGTTGATCTGTATTTATATATATATACCTATGTGCTGTATATGGGCAGTTATAGATTGATTATATTGCCCGTTTAGTACTTACATTGCTATTTATTTATATATGGTATGGGCTACTATACCCACAGCATCAGTATTTGACATGGAAACCTGCTTGCTATGTATGATGTATACACTGTGCGCACTGCGCACACACACATATGTTCCTGATGCATTGCCGAGTGTGGCGTTGTATCACACTCGAGCGTGACCTCTATGCGCCGATCCCCCACGTGGGTAGTAAACACGCCCACTCCGCAGCCAGCCATACACGGATGCGTCACCCCATCACCTTGACAACCAGCTTGCCGGCGGACCTGACATAACTATACGGGCGGGCCTGTCACTATGACAATGCTCAACGCCAAACAACCCACGTAGGCAGCAACGGGCGGATGTGACGTACCCGCCTGCTCCAAGACACTTTAATGATTTTTGTGCGGCATAGCTGGGGGTATCTAGATGGCGATGTGGAGTGCTTCGTTTGGCATGCTTGCCCGCATATAGTGGGCATGTTTGTCAGTCTGTCACTAGACATCTTGAGGCAAGACTGATGTTGATCAGCGAAGAGGCGGGGGTTACTCTCCACCCACTGGGCGCTGCCCATTTCCTGTTCCACCAGGTATTTGAGCCTGACTAGGCACATTCAGCTTTGACTTACGCTTTGAGGGATGATGATGGGGGCTTTTTGTAGATATTTTGTGTAAAGCATTGTATATATTGTATAGCACCTTCTGAGGAAGCCCGTTTTAGGGTGAAATATGTTCATATTAATGTTTTAACTCATTTGTACAGCACTATGCACTTTTTCTGACACTTCTCTCCACCACTCGTCCCTGCGCTTTTGGATTTAGCGGTGTGAGGTAGCACTCTGGGCTCTACCCTGCCAGTCAGCAACTGACATAAAAGTTGGTCAGAGGTAGTTTGTCTACAGCCCTTGATCCTCTCCCGCCACCCTGGAGTACTTTATCTACCTCCTTTGGGATAGCTACACCCCGCTTCTATATTTTATTGGGACGGATCAGCAAAGACCCCCACAGGGACATACATTGGGTAGTGTTCCCCCTATTTGGGGAGTTCACCGTATACACCCCACACTCTACATGGTAGGTGTTGAGTAACCATTTGGCGACTTACTACTGAGGTGTACCCCACCTTGTATATTTACCTATAGGGCTTGTCTTTTTTAGTTTTTTTGTGTGTAACATGCGCAATGGACTATGCGACTAATTTTGGGGCCAAAATTGGTCATGTTGTTGGTCAGCCATGTACTTGGAGGCACCGAATTTCATCCAATTCGATTATAATAACTGAATCGGATGGTTGATCAGCCGTCAAGTCACCTGATGTATGGTCACCTTAAGTCACGGGTCAAATTGTATGCATTTATCATTTATTGAACAGTCTTAAAATAAGTGTAGTAACTATAGTGAATATTGGGGTCCAGGTCCTCCACCTTCTGCAGAGTAGAACAGTGGACCAGTGTGAAGGATAGCAGAGACAACGCCGCCATGCAGGGCAGCATGGCGGCGGTCTCCGCTTCTCAGCTGGCAGGCTCCACCGCTCATACGGAGCTGCCGGCGCAGGCTCATGGGGACACCGCTGCCGCGTCTGGCGTCATGGCGGCGGGTCCTCTATTGCGGCATGCGGACTTCAGTCCGCGTTTGGGCGCGGATTCAGGGTCTGACCTCTCCAACGTCCAGAGGCAAAGGGTCTCGCGCGTGCGCGCAAGGAGGCAGGACTTTTACCTCCTACGTAGGAGAGTCAGCTGACTCTCCAGTCAGCTGACCTCAGGAGGTGTCCTGATTGGTTAGGCCTTTGGGCGGATTTGCTGGATCTTCTACACTAATAAAGCTTTTGCTTCTTCTGTTCTTCCCCTTCATTTTTGTTCTCTGAGGTTGTCTGAGTAAATAGGGTGTATGAATCATGGACATCTGTTCTACTTTTTCTCTCCTTTGCATCTGATTTGATAACTCAGCCTCAGTGTACTTAGCTGGTTGAGACTATTTGTGCAGATTAGCTGCATAACCACTACTAGCATCTTGAAATACTATGACAGAAATGATGATGATGATGAAGAAGAAGAAGAAAACTAATTAATTAACACAGCTGCTGAATGATTTGCAACTAACTATTATTTGCTAGATGCCACTTCCTCATTCTGGGCCAAAGGAGATTTTCATGTTTACACTCATGTTTGTTTTAACTAAAATATCAATGCTGGTAAACAGGGCTGGTAAACGGTACGTTTTTAAAGCATTTAATGTACCATTTTCTGGACTGAACAGAGCCGAATAAACGGAAAGAAAAACATATTCAATACATCATATGCTAACAGACACAGTGGCAGTCAATAATAACCAACAGTTGTTGCTCACACCATACTTTTTATTTGTTTAACCACTTGACGCCCACAGCCCTACCCCCCCCCCCCCCCCTAAAGACCATGCGTTTTTATGCAGTGCTGGGCTGTGCAGGCTTTTCAGCCTCCTGCACAGCCCAGCTTAGGAGCCCAGCAATCGGACTCACCTTCTTTTTTGTCCCTATGGGGACATGCCGCCGTAGGGTTCCGATCGCTGCTGCTCGTTGTTGTTGTTTTTTTTCTTTAGCTTCTACAGGCTCTCTCTCCCCCCTTCCTCCCTCCCTCCCCTTCCCTCCTCCCCTCCGGTGTACCAAATTGGAATAGGACGGCGATCCATCCTGTTCCGCCTCTCATAGGCATCAGCCTATGAGAGGATGGCGCTCCCCGGCCAATCAGAGGCCGGGGATCGCCGATCTCGTACAGCACTGCGGCCCCCGGCAGCGATGTATGCTTGTAAACAAAGGGGATTTCTTTCCCCCTACGTTTACAAGCAGCCTGCTAACCACAATTGGCAGCTAGCAGGCTATTCACGGAACTCCGTTCCGTGAAGTGGCAGGGAACAATCGCGCATGCGCGCGGCCGTTCCCTGGGAAACTGCAGCCCCAGGACTTGGCGCCAATTGGCGTTAGGTGGTCCTGGGGCTGCCGCCGCGGTCACGCCCGTTGGCGTGGGGCGGTCTTTAAGTAGTTAATTACCACCTGTTTTCACAGGAAGTTCTTTGCAGCACACAGCATTGCAAGAGAAGAATCAGCTGTTTTCTGTCCTGCTTTGTCCTTTCCTGTCCATTACAACTGATACAAAACTAATGCAAAACTGATACAAAATGATGATGAAATCAGGACAGGACTGAAACAGAACTGTACACATTTGGAAAATGATACATTAAAGCATGTGTCATCTAGTCCTAAAGGTGGCCACACACCATGCAATTAAAAGATCCAATTTTTCACCAATTCAATAATTTCGATTGGTTGTCTCAAAAAAATCGAGAGTTTTTTTGTTTTCGATCGATAAATCTGATGGGCCATGTTGGAAATTTCAGACCAACTTTATCAAGAATTGTATGGTGTGTGATGGATTGTCAATTACTCGATGTACAGTTCCAATCAATTTTTTTCTGAGTTTTCAATTATTTTATTCATGATTGGGGAAAAATTGAACATAGGTGTGTGGTACATTGGTCAGATTTTGGAAGCTAACCAAGTACTTCTGGGTCGCGGCTTAGCTTCCGATTGGAGGAAGCTTACAGAGGTGGGGATCGAGGGGACAGAGGAGGGAGCTGTGCAATAGAGGAGGCTGGGGAGGCACAGTGTGATTGACACATGCCAGGTAAACATCAGGCTAGCGACAAGCAGATTGTCGCTAGCCTGGCACTATTTTTCAGGGGGGACAGCAGAGCGCAGGGGGCACTGGCGGCGGCACCAGAAGGACACAGAGGCATGTCATTGTGCAGAGAACATGCCTCTGTGTCCTATTAAAATTTAGCAAATGCGCCTCTTTAATTCAAAACAGCCCCATAGAATTGTAAAGGCAATGAGCTGGCACACATAATTTTTCTGCAACGCAACAACAGATGTAGTGTGAAAGGGCCCTGAATTGCCATAGTGTGCCATATAGTGTCATAGGCAGGGTCATGTTCAAATTTTTCCTGGCAGTCTGTGAACTGGAGGGTGAACAGAGAAGTGCTTTTTCCAAAAAAAGGGAAACAATTATATAGGAAAAAAACGCGGAATCCCGACGAATCGCCGCACATACCAGCCATAACCGCCGTCATCGCTGCTCAGCGGGACACCTAGGACATAGACTCTATGACGTTAGAGCCATGTGATCCGGTCAGGAGCCAATTTCATTGGCTCCTGACGGTGTCTATCAATGTAAGCCAATGGGAGCAGCTTACATTGATAGACACGGCCAGGAGCCAATGAAACGGCTCCTGACTGGCTCACATGGCTCTGCTGTCATAGAGACAGGCAGAGCCTGTGAGATGCGGTGAGACTCGTCAGGTTTGAGCGGCGCCATCGGCAGGTAGTGGCAGAAACGGCGGATGCGCGCAGCGGCGGGTAATTGAAATCTACGCCCTGCCAGCCAGGAGCCCACCAAAACAGGGCATAGATTTCAATTAGCGCGGTCCTTAAATAGTTAAAGACAGAGCAGGGACAAGGTCCTCCAGCACCCAAGGCTGAGACACCAAAGTGCGCCCCTCCATCCCTCCCACCCCAGCTGTCACACACTGATTGCTATTAGACTAAGAGGGCCACAGGGCCCACAACCTTCCCAACACCTTAATATCTAGTTCTCTGGCCTGCAGTCACTGCTATGTATCCCCTTTTCTTATTTCTTTCTGCTTCATACACAATTAGGAATGACAACTGAATGAATTGTGCGCCCCCTCCTACACTGTGCCCTGAGGCTGGAGCCTCTCCAGCCTATGCCTCGGCCCGGCCCTGGTTAAAGACATATAAGGGTGGTGGTGTAAGGGGAATGGAGCACGGAATATTTTAATTCCTAAAATTCAGCTTTAAAGTTATGATCATAGATAAACAGTTTAGCTGATAAGAAATCATAATTAAACATATATTTTTTTCAGTATTATTTTACTTATTAGATGATTCTGGGTTATACATATATGCTGGTGAAGGGGCACTTGACACAAACTAATTTACACCAAGATGTGTCCAGTAAATGTAACCTTTTACAAAGGGAAACACAGTTTTCAAAAATATATGCACATACTGTATGAAAAAAAAAATGTTCATTTGTATAACAAATAGCAATCTATTTATCCTGCACAGAACCGTCAGTTTGTGCAGTTCTCCACAGAGCAATTCACACCTCACATGGTCTATAAAGAAGCTAGTAGTCGAATGCCTCTGTAACAGCTATGCAGGTACAGTATGTAAACAATGAGGTCATTTTTCGCTAAATGCCAACTAACCTATGTTTGCAGTTTATGGGAGTAGAAAGCCTCAGGAAACCCTCCTGCAAGAAGCTGAAAGGCAACAGTGCTGCTTAATCTTGTCTGAGCAAATCATACTTTAGAACCCATCCAGGCAGAAATCTCTTAAATTCTTAAATGAAAACATCTTCTTATATCTCTATTTTGAACACTAGTTTATCTCTGCAGCACATTTGTCTAGACCATTATAAAAGAAGGGGCAGATTCTAAACTATCTTTTTATGATCACTGAAAACCTAATATACAGCCAAACCCAACATCTGCCTGACAAAGCTTAACAGCATGGGATTCCACTCAGTTGTGTCAAGCAAAAAATAAGGCATGTGTAAGACCATTGTGGGATTTATATGAACCCTTTCCAAAAGCATTGTGTGCGTAGAGTTTAACAAAACCCGGTTCCACTTTAAGGTCTTGCTTCCAACAATGAGGTTATCCTGGCAGCAGTCCACACACAGACATGGTCGACACGCATGGAGCAGGAGAGAGGCCAGCAGGAATGATCAAAAGCACAGCTGCTGGCTTCTGCACAGCCATCTCCTGCCCGTCCCTCCAGCCTTTCGACTGGTGTCCAAATGTGGCTGGCCGTTTGCAGTGCATGCTGGCAGACGAAAGTCTGGGGAAGACCTAGCCAAAAAACACTTAGCTCATTCCTCTGTAACAAGTAACTGTACGGAATGTGCACAGTTACACAACCTGCACTAAAGGGTTATTTTTCAGTAACAGATATACATTTTCTTCCATTATGCTTTCTTACCTATTTCAAATAATTTAGAATTGGCTCACTTGTCTTTTTTTCTAATTTTGATGAAATTAAAGAGTAACTCCACTCCACAGAAAATAAAACTCTCCCGGGCAATTACAGACTGAACTGTCCCCTACTTCCAAACAAGTTCCTTTGTGTGAGATTGTTTGCAAGTTAAATTTGTTTGCAAGTTTAGTCCTGTGCTTAAACATGGTTAAATGTGGCTAAATGATTTACTTTCGGACAACTCTGGATTTGGACTTATAGTATAAACTATGTTTATACTGTGGCAGTGGCTGGATAGTGTACTGGTTAAAGCGGACCTATAAAAACTGTCCTGTTCCTTGTCAGTCCTCAATGATCCTCCGTTCCACCAACCGTTACGCAGTTTCTGTGACTTTCAAGTCAACTACCACTGCACCTGCAAGGCCCTGCCCGGGCGTATCCTTGTTTGCGCTACCGGCGCCAGGAGCGTCCTGCGCAGGTGAAGTATGAGAAAATCTCTACTGAACCTGTGCAGGACACTCTCAGCGATGGGAGGGTGAATGAGGATGTGCAGGTGCAGTGGACAGTGACTCGATGAACCGAAACTGCGCCCAAAGCAGGGGAACGGAAGATCATTGAGGACTGGCGCGGGACAGGACGGCTGCAGGGGGCTGGCATAAAGCACCTGGTAAGTGAAACTTTTTTTTAATACATCATCAGGTTCACTTTAAGGGCTCTTCCTGTTCAGTAAGCCAACACCTATTTAGTGAGGAGACCTTGGTTAAGACTCCATAACACTGCTACTACCTATAGAGGGCATCCTAGTGGCTGCAGCTTTGGCTCTTTGGGTCCACCAAGAGAAAAGTGCAATATACATTTTCTGTGTCTTGTCTATTGGCTGTTTTCAATGTGCTTTTAAAGCTGTTTAAAGTATAAACTACTTATAACAGTTTATACAATGTTGAAACATCTAACAACAAAAATATGTATTAAAAACCCAGTATTGTATAATTTGTACATGAAGACATCTTTGTATATTCAAAAAGTTGTAAATTGGGTTGTTTTTAACTGGGGACTGTCTGTGTCTGAATTACAGAAATTTCAGCAAATGTTACAAAAGGTTGCTAAGTGTAACTCCTTTCATTTGTTTTCAGTGAATTACCTCTCAGGTGTTCATGCAGGTAGTTGTATTGCATATGGGGCAGCAGTGGTTAGCTCTCTCGCCTTGTAGCACTGGGTCCCTGGTTCGAATCCCAGCTAGGACACTATCTGCAAAGAGTTTGTATGTTCTCTCCGTGTCTGCGTGGGTTTCCTCCGGGCACTCCGGTTTCCTCCCACGTTCCAAAAACATATGGATAAGTTAATTGGCTCCCCCTAAAATTGGCCCTAGACTACAGTACTTACACTACATAATATAGACATATGGCAATGGTAGGGATTAGATTGTGAGCTCCTTTGAGGGACAGTTAGTGACAAGATATATATATACACACACTGTACAGCGCTGCGTAATATGTCAGCGCTATATAAATACTAAATAATAATAATAATAATAATATGGACTATAAGCAGACATTTGACAGGGTTTGGCATGGTCTTGTAAATGAGCACAATCCACCCTACTTGAATTAAGCACTCACCACAGAAAAAAAGGGGCACGTGTAAATGAAAGTGGTTACATCCCATAAACAGTGGGTCTGTCTGAATCTGAACCAGGAACTGTAAATTCCTTTTACAGTTACTGGTTGTTTATGCGGTTTCAATTACCTGGGGCTTCCCCAAGCCCCCAGCAGCCGTCCTGTCCCGCGCCAGTCCTGCACGAACTTCCGTTCTCCCGCGCCAGCTACTTTTGTTACCGCTGTTGACAGCAACTGCCCCTGCGCGCCCCGGGCTACGCAAATCTTTCTTTGCGTTCCCGCCCACTATAGCATCCTGCACTATTAGCGCAGGATGCGATTGCGGGCTGGAACACAAAGAAAGCTTTGCCTAGTCCAGGGTGCGCAGGCGCAGTTGCCGTCGACTTGCAAGTCGGTGGTAACGAAAGTAGCTGGCGCGGGGAAACAGAGGCTCATGTAGGACCGGTACAGGACAGGACGGCTGCTGGGGGCTTGGGGAAGTCCCAGGTAAGTGACACTGTTTTTTTTAAAGGAATTTACACTTCCGCTTTAAACTCTTCAGCAATATGACCTCAACTGTCAGGAAAAATGTTAGTAAAGTAGGAAATGGATATGTTGTCAACTTCTGCATTATTTAACAAAAAGATTACCTAATTATTAGACATTTTTTTCTTATCACCAAATGCACTCCCACCTTCATTGGTTGCTGGGGTGACAATATAATGTACAGGGCCATGCTCTCCCTCTCTGTTTTTTTTTTTTCGTGCTGACTAAAGAGGGACTTGATTTCCTTCCACAACTACCCATGTAAGCCTCTGACTGGCATGATCAGTCATGTCCTTAGTAGTATCAGTGTCCAAATCTCCATAGTTTACTGCAGCGCTGGTCATTATTGTCGTACATACAGTGCATTTAAATGGGGAATTTGACAATGAATTAAATAAAAGTGGCCCCTAAGTTGCACTAAGTATCACAACTGAATAGATCTTTGCTTATAATATGATTTGAATGATCAATAAAAAGACAGGCTTTTCTTTCCTTGAAAAGTTTGAGTGTAATGGCTTCAATCTACCTGCACAGTGCCAATCTAAAGAAGAATTTTCTATATAGACAATGGCATATTAAAGGCACTCTTCGATTGGTTTTCAGGAAACCGTGTCATATGTTGTGTTTGCCCTATGGTGTGTTTGTATTTGCCTGATAAGTCTGTCTATACAAATAATTCATTTTCATTAAAGAATATCCATTTGTTGTTCAAATTATATTAGAGGCGCTCTGGCTTTTACTGATCCACAATTGTGTTCTCCTTGTTCGATTGCATGATGAAGTGGGATGTTGGCCCATGAAACGCGTTGCATCATATTTGGAGATTTGTTTTAAAATAAATACAGTTGTACAATTAACGGCTGAATTGAGCTTGGACATTTGTATACCTGAGGGAGGTGAATCCACCCATTTCCCTCCTTTTAGATGGATTTTAAATTGTTTTATCCTGTGTTGGCGCCTCTATTATTCTTGTTTAGTCATATACTTAGTCCCCCCTTGGTGGAGGGGTGTATCCCCATTTTTCTCCTGTCTATAGAGAGCGACTTTTTATACCTGAGTGGGTTCAGGTAAAAATTTTCCCCACCTGCTGTTCCAGTGGTCGCCTGTGTGGTGACCCTTACTTGTGAGTATAATCTCAATTCCATAACAAATTTTCAGATTTTTTGAACATACTACACCAGATTGGGCTCTCGGTTTCTCCTTTGTTTTCCAAGCAAATTATATTGGAGGGTCATCACCACTGATATACATTTACCCTCCCACTCTTTTTTTCTAAAGACTAGTGTTATTAACTATAGTAAGTTTCTCTGAGGCAGAACCCAGCCATTCTGTTGTTCATCAAGGTGACTATTATCTTGGGATAAGTTAGTTGAACAGTCTCTGACTCTGGCTAAAAATAATATAAAATGAACAAACAGTTATTGTCTCTGTGTACCATGATAAAGGGGGACCCTGTGTGGTTAGGAAACCTATTTAGGTGGGTATGGTGGATAGTTGAATAAAGTCTAATTGAACCCATGAGTCTGGCCAGAACATTTGGTGTGGTAACCATTTTGGGACCTATTTGCCACATGATGATTTAATTGTGTGGAGTTTGCATATGACACAGACAACATGATGCCATGCTCCAAAGGAGCCCAGACCCACAAATGAGAACTCGTGCTTAATTTAAAGAAGAACTCCAGTGAAAATAATATAATAAAAAAGTGCTTCATTTTTATAATAATTATGTATAAATCATTTAGTCAGTGTTTTCCCATTGTAAAATCATTCCCTGATTTACATTCTGACATTTATCACATGGTGACATTTTTACTGCTGGCAGGTGATGTCAGTGGAAGAAGATGCTTGCTTTTTTGGCAGTTGGACCCAGCTGTAAACAGCTGTTATTTTCCACAATGCAATGAGGTCCACAGACCGGAAACTGTCAGTACCATGGTCCTGACATCCTACTGTGGGAGGGGTTTCACCACAATACCAGCCATACAGCGCCCCCTGATGATCCCTTTGAAAAAAGGAATAGATTTCTCATATGAAAGGGGGCATCAGCTACTGATTGGGATGAAGTTCAAGTCTTGGTCACGGTTTCTCTTTAACAGCTGAAACCTTATTTGCTTATGCTGGACAACAACTCCACTTTTGCTCTAGCTTTCTTTGCTCCTGTCACTATGTGGAGAAAGGCATCAAGTTCAGAATGTCAAAGTACCCTTCTCCTAAAAGTGATCACATGTTCATAAGCCACTCACAGCTGCAAAGGTTGACCCGTTCACTGGTAAACATTACAAATGCTGGCCACCCTATTTACCTTTTTTAAAGCTTCTACACTTAAAATGTATTGGTTAGAAATTATCCAATATTCCAAAACTGACAGTACATTGAGGCTAGGTTCACACTGGTCAGTTGCATAACGCACATGTTATAAAGAGGGTAAACTGCAGGATTCGATTGTGAGCCCTCTGAAGGGCCGTTAGTGACAAGACAATGTACTCTGTACAGCACTGTGGAAGATGTCAGTGCTATATAAATACTAAATAACAATAATAATAATAAAGACTATACATAGACTTGTATACAAAGCCTGGGTACAGAGAGTTAAAAAATTGCAATCAGTTACAACACAGTACCGTGAACCGCCCCATAGAAATGTATGGGCAGTGTGTTGACATGCAGAATTATTCTGCAACGCAATTGACCACTGTGAACCAGTCCTCAAACTGCATTGTTCTGCCACCTTTGCAGTAGTACTTTGTCTGTAGTACTGTTTCCATGAGTCTGGCCCGAAGCTTCTACCTTGCTGCAGGAGTAATTAGCTGCACAGAGCAGAAGCTTTTTTTTGCTCTTTTCCTCCTTTTGACTAATCAATTAAATGACTGTTTGATATACACATAAAAACAAAGAATTTAAGCTGAAACAATGGTTGCCATGAATCCTTGCTATACACTGCGTTGAACTGAAAGTATTGTGTTTTTCCCTACGCAAATAAAATTTCCCTTTAAGGATTTACAGTTGCTGGTTGTTTCTGCTGTGCTTTAAGTTTTTCATTGAATGTAGGGGCGAATCTTTG
Source organism: Hyperolius riggenbachi (assembly GCF_040937935.1). Taxonomy (NCBI): domain Eukaryota; kingdom Metazoa; phylum Chordata; class Amphibia; order Anura; family Hyperoliidae; genus Hyperolius; species Hyperolius riggenbachi. The sequence continues at coordinate 331,555,186 of NC_090646.1, read as the reverse complement.
TTATCATTACTGAGGAAAGAAAAATACTACTCAGTTTTGTCTTTTTTTATTTTTATTTTAGAAAAGCTTTCTACCGCCCAAGGGTGTTCTTAAAGGTTAAAATAAAAATTCCACTTGTAATTCACCCTGGTAAAGCACAGTGCCCAGAGTTCTGCCGATTTCACACAGCTCTGCTCAGGGATTTTGTAAGATAAGTACGCAGAGGAAATGCCAACCTAGTGAATGCATTGTAGTTCTAATGCTTGAGATTCCATGGATATTATTTGAAAGAAAGAAAGAAAATTAAATCAAGAGAGGTGGGGATGTCGGGCACTGTTTCATCAATAAATTAAAGGAACAGTTTACTTATAAGTACACCTTTGATCTCCTAAACTGCAGTGCAGTACCCCCTGGAAAGCACGTATATTCATAATATCACATTGTTATTCTGTAGATATTTCAGAATATAATATACTAAGGCATACGTACATGTCATGTCACTGATGGCAGCTAAGCATAGAACTGGAATGTAAGGCAGCAGGCATTATCCTGGTGGCAAATGGAATTGCCGCCCCTGCCCCTTTAAGGGTTAATCTGCTTGTGCTGGCCCCTGTCCTTTGTAATTGCAGGGCCAGGTGTGCTTCCCCAGGTAGCTGGGGAGAGGAAGAGTGCCAGAGAGCGGGATTGGTCAGAGGATTGGCGGGCTTCGCACTGCGGCCAATCAGCACCTGCTGAGAGATATATAAGTCGGGCTGATGAGACCAGCTTTGCCCGTGAATCTCAAGAAAAGATCTGCGCCCCTCCCCCCCATCCTGTCATAGCTTTCTATTGGAGATAAGTCATGGGTAATGTCACCCAGTGGGCGGACATTTGGTGTGTTGTGGTTTTTCATTTATTTGGTTCAAGATTTAAGAAAATAAAAGATGGTTATTTGGTATCCGCCAATAAATATGGCCGCGACTTTTCTCCAATTTGGTGTCTGTCTCATTATTATTATTATAGTTAAAGTATGGTAAGTTGGGGAGAAAGTGGGGTGTGCAAGTCCATGCTGCACTGAACCTCCATGGATCGAACATGTTTTTCAACACAACTTACAGATGTCTAAGAGATAGACAGATTTTGAGGTAATTCAAAAGACAAAGCAAATCATAAGGGTTTAACTACCTAATGTTCCTGCGGCAGTATATCTACGCCCCGCAGGACTTTATCTAAAGTTCCAGGGACATAGATATTCATCTGCCGCAATCGCCCTCCACGTGTGCCCATGTGCGTTCTCATCGCAACCCGTTAGTACACTGATCAGTGAATAGGAACATAGATCCTTTTCATCAATCAAATGTCTGTGATCAATGATCATCGTCAGTAATAAGATGCCGGTGGTGACTGACTAAAGTGCACTTCCTGTAACGCGCGTATGCAGTACACAGTAAACACTAGAAATAAAGTGTGTGTGTGTGTGTGTGTGTGCGTGTGTGTGTGCGTGTGTGTGTGGGAGTCAAGTGATTTGCTTAGAGCTGAGGAGGGCTCTTCCACCCCATGGCAATACAGAGCTACTGGTTGCTGGGGCGTAACAATAGACCCTGCAAGGGATGCCTCTGCAGAGGGGCCCAGAAGCCACAGGTTTGATAGACCGACAACTAAGGGTTACAAGAGCGTATTCTGCTCTCGTAACATTGTTATATTGACTGCATGTGCCCACCACACAGATAAGGAATCATACACACTTTGGAATTTGTACACTGTCCCTGCTCCCTAGGGCTCATAAAAAAACATCTGTCTCACACTGCAGCAAAGTTCTGATGACTTCATGTACAACTTTACAAACAAAGGAGTCACAGGTTGAAATAAAAGTTGTAGACTGGCCCTTATTCAGCAATCCCTCAGAACAGACTGGCCCTTATTCAGCAATCCCTCAGAAAGTTGTAGACTGGCCATTATTCAGCAAATCCCTCAGTTGTAGACTGGCCCTTATTCAGCAATCCCTCAGAACAGCAATCCCTCAGAACAATCCCTTATCACACACATGCTAGTGACCTTATGGTGTCTGATTACGGACACAGTGGAGTGGGTAAGATTGAAGTCTGACTGTGGCTGCCTCACTGAGAGCTTGTGGTCTCATACTGAGTCCAAGATCCTATAATAACAGTATCAACAATCAGTGACATTCTGATTGTTTTGCCAAAATTACAGTGAATACTATATCTTATGTTCTCATGTAGTAAAATAATACGGCTGTGTATGTATGTATGTATGTACTGGGAGCAGAGCTGCGACGAGGGACTTGTAGGCCACAAGGGGCTGGAGGAATTCCTGGGTAAGTAGATCTGGGGGTAGCATAGATTGCCTGACATTTCCCCTAAGTTTAAGTGTTTTTGTCTGCATGGGGAAAATCGAGGGAGGTGGGGGGCCCCATCGAAAGTTTTGCAGGGGGGGCCAGTGATGTCTAGTTACACCCCTGACTGGTTGCAGCCTGCCAGACTTTATATATACACCACAAAACTTTTTGCATTGCTTATAAATGCAAATTTACTATCGGAATTATTAAAGAAATGGATGGCTGAACAAGGGCTTTTATAAAAGTGCTTCTGAAACTATTGTATTGGCAGGTTAACAGATGCTCATCTGCTGAAAGGAGATTTGGTAAGGCAGACACTGCATGATTTGGGAATTTTAGCGATGCCACAATTTAGTTTTTCCCAGCAATTGAAAGTTTGCTACAGTAACCTCAGCATGAGTGTTTCTCAACAAGTTTTCAGTGAGCCTCAAGTAGCCTTCAGGACCTTTTCATGTTTCTCATGACAGCCTCTCAACAGGCACTCCCCTACTTAAAACTGAAATACCTGTTTGGACTGAAGAGCTGCTATTCTAACAATTCTCATATGCATGAGCTATTTTAATTGCATTTTGTTATGTACAAGTGAAAATAATGAAGCGTGCCCGAAAAACTGCATACGCTTCCTAGGAAGTGAGAAAAACACATTCATTTTTGAGAAAGCTGGGAAGTTTCATGATTTTTTATGAAAGGAAAAAGTCAAGATGTCAAGGGGAAAGCTAAAGGGGTGTTTTAGACATCTGTGGTGCGGTGCTTACACTGAATCAGTAAGCAGCACTCCACTTGCAGAAGTACAGGTTACTTGATGTAAACAGCAGTGATTAGCTCATATTTCAGACAGTAGTCATTTTGTAGCAAAATGCACAATTCCATTGCAGTTTGGAAAGTTTGAAACTATTGCAAAATTTGTTCTTCAATTAATCGCAATCATGAAGTGCAATTTTGAGAAAATATAATGGATTTTCTCAAGCTACACATTTTTACTAAAATAAAAACGTTATTGAAATTGTGTTTCATTGATGTCAATAGATTTGGAGAACATGTGATTTCTTATGGCTATAGGCCACAAAAATGTGTTTTCTCACACCCATATCATTTTGCAAATATTCTCATCTGTGTGAAAATGTTGCATATTTAGAGGGAGATTAAGAAAATTATTATCAGAATTTTGCCTAACTTGCAAAAAGTATGCAAAATCTAGATTAGCTATGACATCTTAATTATGATCGGAAATTATCGTAATTATGAAAATTACATGAAAATTCACAAAAGCAAAATTATCCATTATGATCAATACTAATAAACATTTACGTTTCCTTTACAGGAAACTTTACAGAAAAATAGCAAGGGGGAAAATAAATTGATACATTTCAAAGTGAGAAGTTAAAAAATAGAAGAGAGACCAAGAAATGATTGATATTTGCTAGGTAATTAATTCATGTTGTTTGATCGACAATGAGCCTGCACATCATATCACATATCTTTACTACTGGCAGACAGAAAAAAAACAGACAGCACCAACTGCCTTTATCTCTAACCACACCCACTAAAAATGTGATTGGCACAAAGATTTTTGTTGTGCACAGAGGGAGATACTGGTTGCTAAGCAGTTGGAAACAGCCATTATTTTCCGCAATGGCTATCTTCTATATATATAATAGGCTAAGTGCCTCAACCTTCAAGCAAGAAGAAGAAGTAGCGCCCTGGCCCCAGGACCGGTCCAAGCAAGAAGAAGAAGTAGCGCCCTGCCCCCAGGGGTGGTCCTACACTTGCCGCCGAGCTGGAGGGGGTAGCGGGCAGGAAGGGGGTATTGGGCAGAGTGGTGGGGAGTGGGGTCGGACCCCCCCCCCTCACCTGGGTCCCCCATCTGCGTTCCCCCTCTAGCTTAAGTTCAGCAGCAGCCGCCACTATTAGTAAGAGGCAGTGGGCGGGGATGACTCACCGCTTCCGCGTTCCAGCGTGCCTTCCACTGTCGTCACTTCCTGCAATGCCATCCACTTACAATACAGTGGGCGGCATTGCAGGTAGTGACGACAGTGGAACGCACGCTGGAACGCGGAAGAGGTGAGTCATCCCCGTCCGCTGCCTCTTACTAATAGCGGCGGCAGCTGCTGCTGAGCTTAAGCTGGAGGGGGAGCGCAGATGGGGGATCCAGGTGAGGGAGGGGGGGTCCGATCCCCCTCCCCACCGCTGTACCCAATACCCCCTTTCTGCCCCCTACCCTCTTATGCGGCGTATGCTACGCCACGAGTCCGCTAGTCATTCATAAAGCATTAGGGCCCATTTACACTTAATCAGTTAGTGTGCGTTAGTATGTGTTAGTATGCGTTAGTACGCGTTTTTCCATAGCAGTGCATTGTGAAAAAGATTTCAGTTAAAACGCGTTAAGTGTGAAAGGTGCCATAGGAAAACATGGGCATACTTTGAAAATCAGTTTTCTTTCAGTTATAACTGAGAGCAACTCATTAAGTGTAAAAGGGGCCTTACCGCATTCGGTAATGCAGAAATCAGCGGACTTTACCGAGCACTTAGCAAAATGTCAATTCATAAAAGCAGTTACCGCATGAAAACCTGACATTATCAAGCAGTGAGGTACATTACCGACTTGTGCTGTAATTACCTCAACACATATCAGTAAATGTCAATTCATAAAGATTAGAACAGGCGGTAATGGCATGGAACATACCACCTGCTTTGAAGTGGTGATAAGAGAGCGATAAGAGTGAAGTCTATGTGGGACTGTATGGTGTTAATGGAGACTGACAAGCAGAAGCAGTGAGATCTCCCCCAGGCAGCAGCAGAATGATCGGAACAAACAGGCTTCCCCTGAATACCTTAGGCTGTGTTAACTTTTTAACCTCTTGGGTTCCTGATTTTGAGATGTGTAGGAGCTGGATGTGAAAATCACAAAGCCTGGCATGTGTAAAGTTTCTTGAAGTTCTTCTAAGCAGTGTCAATTAAATAGATTACGGTAAGTTAAGAAAGACTAATAGACAGATTCAGAGCAGATTCAGGGCAAGCAGAGGTAGTATAACAAAACATGCACATCTAAAGGGAAGTTGGGATGCCTCTTTTATTGTAATGCTGTCTCTGCATGGAGAACAGCAATGTAACAACACATGAAACAACAGGCAGCTACTCTTCTGATGTTACCGCCAGTTTAGTTCGGTAAATCCCCGCACTTCTATTGCATCTGTGAACATTTTTATGAATTAGCACACAAAAGTCTAAAATACTGAATATTTTCCCGACCAGATTTTTTACTGCACAGTCTTTTATGAATGATAGCCAATGCAAAAAAGTGCAAAGAAAGGAAACTGCTATGGCCATGGTTATCACACTTTGGGAGGGGTTTCCCCACAATATCAGCCACACAGACCCGCGGAGATGATCTATTCCAGGAAAGGTAAAGATTTTTCATGGAAAAGGATGTATCAGCTAATGATTGTAGCATGTAACATATTTGTATACGACTGCTGTAAACGGCAGAACAGTATTTTATTCTTTTTTGCTGTAAGTTCAGGCATTGTGGTCCTAAGGCCAATTACTCACTTATCATGGTTATGCCAAATAACAAAGGGCTTGTGTTGGAAGATTTCCAGGTATGAGCAAAAATAATTCAGATTAGAACTAAATCAAATTGCGGCACCATTTGTGCAGGTCAAAAAGTTTACTTAAAACTATAGACTAGTTATCCCATTAGCATTTAACATGCTCCTAAAATTTTGGAATACCTATAAAGTAACTAGACAGTCAGAATTATTTTCCTTGAATTTTAGTAGTTGTTTTCAAAGGGAGCACAGTGGTTTAGTTATAGAAAAAATAGGAGTTGTAAGACAACTCTTCTTTGTAAGCTAGTATAATCATGTACTTTATATTACTGTTTGTTTTTTTATTTATTTTTATTACATTTTATTCAAGACAATCATATCGACTCAAATGGACAAGAAATACTAGCCAATATGTTCCAGCTTCTTGACTTAGATTATTCTTCTTCTATTGGAAAAAGAGCTGTACCTCCTCTGTTTTTATGCATAGTTTTCGTAAGGAGAAAACAGGCAAAAACCACAATTTTTTGTACATGTATGGTAAAGGTGAAACATTTACAAAAGATTCCGTGCGCAGCTCCACACACACCACAATACAATACAAGAATTGCTGCTGATCTATATTGATGCCCAATGTCAATCTCCAAAAAGTAACAATATAGCCTCTGTTGATCAGCGCAAATAAATTCTTCCAATCGATTCCCAAACTTCAATAACTTCAAAATCCACCACCACACCTCTTGTGAGCGCACTCACCGGCTCTTTGGATCATACAAAATGATCATATGCGTCCTGTCAAACAAACGTATGCCCCTCTGGTCAGAACTGGGCTCTTCTCTGCAACATCTTCAAATCCTCATTCGCATAACATAAAATGCTCCACATAGCGTAATCAAGTTTCCAATAACATTTATTCTGCTTAAAATCAATTTAAAATACACCCATGTATTGACCATGTATGTCTATGACAGGCATACAGGTAAGCGCAAACTTTGAGAAATATGTCAAACAAATGTATAAGTAATATACGAGTAAAGATGATATCAATTTAAAGTTATTTTATTCAACAGTTGCATAAAATTGTTGTTTGTATCATTAAGAATGTCAAAGGCACAGGCACAGGCATTGAGAGACAGCAGGCAGAGAGTGTGAGCGTGATAAAGTGATGCGTCGCAGCCCGTGATCTCGAACCCCTTAAGAAAGTCACATGAATGAAACCGGTTGGGGAGGAGCCACAAAGCAGGCGAGCGGGTGCGGAAGACAGCGGATGATAGCAGGACGGCGGTGCTACGTGGAGTGAATGGCCGGTCGCAGTCTGCTACCTTTCCTATCCTCCGCTTACCTGTATGCCTGTCATAGACATACATGGTCAATACGTGAGTGTATTTACACTGATACATTAGTATTGCAGACACCAGCCCATCTCTAGTGCTGAAGGAATAAGGGCATTTGTAAGTTAAAGAACACTTATCTATTGAACCCTCATTTGACATGCTTGGGATGTTCCTTTTTTCAGATGCATTGACATGGATCTCTTGATCCCCAGTGCAGTATCTGCAAGTTAAGCAGAGAGAAATGGCCACTCTGCTGAGCAAGCAGCCCCACTATGTGGCAAGTGTTCTGTTGTTGCCTATAGTACTAGGGTGTGCCATAGACTAACCCACTACTCAATGTAACAATAACAATAACATTTCTATAGTGCTTTTATCCCATAGGACTCAAATAGCTTACTTACCATCTGCACTTCTCAGTTTACCTTCGGGTTTCTGATAAAACCCATATTCATACAGAGCCCGAGCTACGGGATTACTGCCAGGGAGGTTAAGTACAGTTGTATACATTTGAATGCTTATCTCTTTGTTTACTGGTAACAAACTGCTTTCATACTACAGTGATGCCAAAATCTGACTGACTACATCATGAGAGATGGGGGATTCCCTCACACCGTGTGTGAGAGAATGGCTGTCTCTGAGAGCTGTCTGCAGAAAGCAGAGGAAACGTATCTTATGTGCAACATAAACATTTGTAATAGTGTGTGAAACCTGATACCAGGCGTTTTATATAACTCTGCTTCAATATTAAGGTGGCCACACACAATACAATTTTTTAAATATCTGTTCAATTCAAGAATAGCAATTAATTTTTTTCTGACTGATTGTAACAATTCAAAAATCTGGCCAATGTACCACACACCTATGTTCAATATTTCCCCAATCATGAATAAAATAATTAAAAGCTCAGAAAAAAATTGAACTGTACATCAAGTAACTGACAATCTATCACACACCATACAATTCTTGATAAAGTTGGTTTGAAGTTTCCAACATGCCCAATCTCCATAAATCAGGAAAAAAAACGGGAAATTTGATCGACAAAGAAAAACTCTTGACTTTTCAGGACAACCGATCGAAATGATCAAATTGGTGAAAAATTTGATCCTGTATGGTGCGTGGCAACTTTTACACTGTTTTTAGCATGTCAGACTTTAGAGATTCACCTGAGACATTCCAACCGAACTAAAATCTACACACAATGGATTACAGCTTTTGTGATATTTAACATAAAGGAAAATGTTTACACAGCTATTTAGACAGTATTTGTACATTGTCATTTAAGAACACTTGGTTTGCTATTGTTCCTTTTAGGTTCAAACTCTAAATCTAAGGGTTCAGTCATAAAATTAAAGGACTAAATTGTGAAAATAAACTTGAGGCCTGGAATCCACTACAAATCGCTATCGCTAGCGTTTTTTAACCTCTTGCCGACCACGTCACGGCGATGGGCGTGGCCGCGGCGGCAGCCCCAGGACCGCCTAATGCCGATTGGCATAAAGTCCTGGGGCTCTGTTTTGCAGGAGATCGCGCACAGGCTGCACGCGCATCTCCTGCTTGGTGGGCGGAGCTGAGCTCCGCCTTCAGTCTCCGAGCAGCCATTGCCGCTCGGAAGACTGTTACACGGTGAAACCGCCGCGTGTTTACTTGTACAGCGCTGCTATCAGCAGCAGCGCTGTACTGGGGACAGCCGTGTGACACGGCTGTCCCCCTGGGGACAAGAGAGTGATCAGCTCTCATAGGCAGAAGCCTATGACAGCCGATCGCCGTGATTGGCCAGCTGGGGGGAGGGAGGGGATTTGGTAAAAAAAAATAAAAAATAGTAATAAATATACAAAAAAACAACAACAAATAAATATTTATTTAAAAAAAAATAAACACAGGGGGGACCATCAGACCCCACGAACAGAGAGCTCTTTTGGTGGGGAGACAAGGGGGGGGGGAATCACTTGTGTGCAGAATTGTACGGCCCTGCAGCTTGGCCTTAAAGCTGCAGTGGTCAATTAAACTGAAAATAGCCTGGTCACTAGGGGGTTTAACACCATGGTCCTCAAGAGGTTAATGAGCGTTTTGTAAGCATTTTCACGAGCGCTTTCCGGTGCTTTTGGGAGCGAATTTAAAAAGTGTAAGCCTTTTGCCAGTGATTGTGTATCGATTTGAAATTAGTAATTTTAATTCTGATTGGTCCTTTCAATGTATCATCATTTTTTTTTTACAGTTTACAGTAATTTAAAATCGCTCTCAAATTGTTATGTGTAGCGATTCATGAGTGATTACGCCTGTGTTTATATACTTTATATTGCGGAAATGCAAACGCTAACGCCACCAAAATACTGCATGTCCTGCGATAGCGATTTTGCTAATCGCAAATCGCTCCAGTGGAATTTGGCCCATACATTAACATTAGCTGAGCGTTTAGGGGAATCGCTAGCGTATTGAATCACTCCCTAAACACTCAGACAATCGCTCTGGTGGGTTCCAGACCTGAGGAAGGTAAATGAATGCTACTTATTGTATCACTAAGGTGACAACAAAAAAAATACTCAGATTCTTTAGTAAAGACGGGGAAAAAGCTTTGTGTATTGATGCCATTATCTTTTAAGTGACCAACAACACCTCTTCTGATACTTTATTATTGAAATTGTCATAACTTCACATTTGTTTAATGAGATTGAGCTTTGTTAGTCATATAAATGTATGTTAAATAGCATCAAAATAAAATTGCAAATGCTAGAAATTCATTGAATTTATAAATACTCTAATGCATATTTTCCTGTAACATATAAATACACTGCAGTTTGAAGCAAACAACACTAGAATATTGCAGCCCTGCCTATGTGTGAAGGCTTAAAGTGTTCAATTTCTCCCACAATAATGATTGCAAAAGAGTTAAAAACAATTTCAGAGGACTGACTAGTTCCTCTGCTGGCATTAGGAGCTGAGTGCCCTTGTAGCTGCTGGGGAATTAATACCTGTGTGTTTCCCCTCCCTGACAGCAGGGAGAAGATTATAGCTGTGTCCTTACTTCTCTGGGGGGTCCAATGATGACTGTGGCGTCTCTCTTTTTTTATCATCTCTTTGCACACATTACGTACTATCCAAGTCACATTTTCTTCTTTTTCCATTTTAGTTACCTAAATTACCTTCATTATTAATTAAGATTTACATTAATTTGTCTTTACTTAAATGTGTCCGTATGGGTATAATAGATATAATTGGATACAGTTCAACAGGTGTCTAAATAGGTTAATTAGAGGCCACTCTGAGAAATGTCAGAATTAGTTGAGAGCTCCTTACATACTGGTTGGGGGACTCTACCAGGAGCACCAGCCAGCCCAGCTTAGAACAAGTGAGAGGTACTACTGGAAGTGTTTTCTTATGTTAGGTCTTACGCAGATTTGTGATAAGGTTACTGAGTGCCACTTTTTCTATTCTTTTATAAATTTTACAGACAAAAAGATCTAACAGGATGATATTGAATTGAGAAGTTAAGTATGAGCTACATCATTTAGAGCAGGGGTCCCAAACTTTTTCAGTCAAGGCCCGGATCAACATACTTCAGACTGCTGGGGGTCCGGAACATACATAAAATGATGTTGAAAAACATTACAATGAATCTAGGTATTGATTCCCCCCCAATCATGCCCGGAGGAGAACTCCCAGCAGCAGCCATTCAGTCATGCGGCACCTGAACAACGACTTTTTGCACCAGACAGTGAAGCATACCTAGGTGACAACCTACCGCCCAACTGGACAGCAGTGTCACCTAATTCAGGATTGGAATGGAAGTCAGCAAATTACTGCTCGCTGGCTTCTACAGTATGTGATGGGTGGTGTCAGCATGGCTATTCTATATCCGCCGATATTTAAAGGTGCAATGAGCCACATCTATAAGTTAAACATTTTGTGTTTGGGGTCCAGTGGAAAAGGCTCGGGGGCCGCATTCGGCCCACGGGCCATAGTTTAAGGACCACTGATTTCAGAGCATGCCTATTACCTGTGGGCATACAGTACTAGCTTCATAAAAATTACTTCCAAGAAATGGGTACAATCATGGGCAGAGCAGATTAAACTGTTGTTATAACAGACCAGAAATCTTGGATTGCTGCTTTTTTCAAGAAAATAAGGCTTTATTTACACAGGTGCTTTTAAGGTTGAAAAAGAGTGGCCTTTTACTGCCCTCTAAAAACACACACTGTTCAATGTATATTTACATATAGATGTATGCAGATAGGAAGCAGTACAGTTGAGAGGCTGTGGCAACTGCAATCAAATGGGGCACAGTAGTATTTAAAGTGAATCTGAGCCGAGCAAAATTATTTTAACCACTTGAGGACCGTGGGCTTTACCCCCCTTAAGGACCGGCCACTTTTTTTCCATTCAGACCACTGCAGCTTTCACGGTTTATTGCTCGCTCATACAACCTACCACCTAAATGAATTTTGGCTCCTTTTCTTGTCACTAATAAAGCTTTCTTTTGGTGCTATTTGATTGCTCCTGCGATTTTTACTTTTTATTATATTCATCAAAAAAGACATGAATTTTGGCAAAAAAATGATTTTTTTTTACTTTCTGTGCTGACATTTTTAAAATTTCTGTATACATGCAGCGCGAAAAATGTGGACAAACATGTTTTTGATTAAAAAAAAAACCCATTCAGCCTATATTTATTGGTTTGGGTAAAAGTTATAGCGTTTACAAACTATGGTGCAAAAAGGGAATTTTCCCATTTTCAAGCATCTCTGCCTTTTCTGACCACCTGTCATGTTTCATGAGGGGCTAGAATTCCAGGATAGTATAAATACCCCCCAAATGACCCCATTTTGGAAAGAAGACATCCCAAAGTATTCACTGAGAGGCATAGTGAGTTCATAGAAGATATTATTTTTTGTCACAAGTAAGCGGAAAATGACACTTTGTGACAAAAAAAAAAAGTTTCCATTTCTTCTAACTTGCGACAAAAAAAAATGAAACCTGCCACGGACTCACTATGCTCCTCTCTGAATACCTTGAAGTGTCACTTTCCAAAATGGGGTCATTTGTGGGGTGTGTTTACTGTCCTGACATTTTGGGGGGTGCTAAATTGTAAGCACCCCTGTAAAGCCTAAAGGTGCTCATTGGACTTTGGGCCCCTTAGCGCAGTTAGGCTGCAAAAAAGTGCCACACATGTGGTATTGCCGTACTATTTTTTGTCACAAGTTAGCGGAAAATGACACTTTGTAAAAAAAAACCAATAAAAATCAATTTCCGCTAACTTGTGACAAAAAATAAAATCTTCTATGAACTCACCGTACTACTAACAGAATACCTTGGGGTGTCTTCTTTCTAAAATGGAGTCATTTGTGGGGTTCCTATACTGTCCTGGCATTTTAGGGGCCCTAAACCGCGAGGAGTAGTCTTGAAACGAAATTTCTCAAAATGACCTGTGAAATCCTAAAGGTACTCATTGGACTTTGGGCCCCTTAGCGCAGTTAGGGTGCAAAAAAGTGCCACACATGTGGTATCGCCGTACTCAGGAGAAGTAGTACAATGTGTTTTGGGATGTATTTTTACACATACCCATGCTGAGTGGGAGAAATAACTCTGTAAATGGACAATTGTGTGTAAAAAAAAATCAAAAGATTGTCATTTACAGAGGTATTTCTCCCACCCAGCATGGATATGTGTAAAAATACACCCCAAAACACATTATACTACTTCTCCCGAGTACGGCGATACCACATGTGTGGCACTTTTTTGCACCCTAACTGCGCTAAGGGGCCCAAAGTCCAATGAGTACCTTTAGGATTTCACAGGTCATTTTTGTTTCAAGACTACTCCTCACGGTTTAGGGCCCCTAAAATGCCAGGGCAGTATAGGAACCCCACTAATGACCTCATTTTAGAAAGAAGACACCCCAAGGTATTCCGTTAGGTGTATGGCGAGTTCATAGAAGTTTTTATTTTTTTGTCACAAGTTAGCGGAAATTGATTTTAATTGTTTTTTTCACAAAGTGTCATTTTCCGCTAACTTGTGACAAAAAATAAAATCTTCTATGAACTCACCATACTCCTAACGGAATACCTTTGGGTGTCTTCTTTCTAGAATGAGGTCATTTGTGGGGTTCCTATACTGCCCTGGCATTTTAGGGGCCCTAAACCGTGAGGAGTAGTCTTGAAACCAAATGTCGCAAAACGACCTGTGAAATCCTAAAGGTACTCATTGGACTTTGGGCCCCTTAGCGTACTTAGGGTGTAAAAAAGTGCCACACATGTGGTACCGCCGTACTCAGGAGAAGTAGTATAATGTGTTTTGGGGTGTATTTTTACACATACCCATGCTGGGTGGGAGAAATATCTCTGTAAATGACAATTGTTTGATTTTCTTTTACACACAATTGTCCATTTACAGAGAGATTTCTCCCACCCAGCATGGGTATGTGTAAAAATACACCCCAAAACACATTATACTACTTCTCCTGAGTACGGCGGTACCACATGTGTGACACTTTTTTGCAGCCTAGGTGCGCTAAGGGGCCCAACGTCCTATTCACAGGTCATTTTGAGGCATTTGTTTTCTAGACTACTCCTCACGGTTTAGGGCCCCTAAAATGCCAGGGCAGTATAGGAACCCCACAAGTGACCCCATTTTAGAAAGAAGACACCCCAAGGTATTCCGTTAGGTGTATGGCGAGTTCATAGAAGATTTTATTTTTTGTCACAAGTTAGTGAAAAATGACACTTTGTGAAAAAAAAACAATAAAAATCAATTTCCGCTAACTTTTGACAAAAAATAAAATCTATGAACTCGTCATACACCTAACAGAATACCTTGGGGTGTCTTTTTTCTAAAATGGGGTCACTTGTGGGGTTCCTATACCGCCCTGGCATTTTACGGGCCTAAAACCGTGAGTAGTCTGGAAACCAAATGTCTCAAAATGACTGTTCAGGGGTATAAGCATCTGCAAATTTTGATGACAGATGGTCTATGAGGGGGCGAATTTTGTGGAACCGGTCATAAGCAGGGTGGCCTTTTAGATGACAGGTTGTATTGGACCTGATCTGATGGATAGGAGTGCTAGGGGGGTGACAGAAGGTGATTGATGGGTGTCTCAGGGGGTGGTTAGAGGGGAAAATAGATGCAATCAATGCACTGGGGAGGTGATCGGAAGGGGGTCTGAGGGGGATCTGAGGGTTTGGCCGAGTGATCAGGAGCCCACACGGGGCAAATTAGGGCCTGATCTGATGGGTAGGTGTGCTAGGGGGTGACAGGAGGTGATTGATGGGTGTCTCAAGGTGTGATTAGAGGGGGGAATAGATGCAAGCAATGCACTGGCGAGGTGATCAGGGCTGGGGTCTGAGGGCGTTCTAAGGGTGTGGGCGGGTGATTGAGTGCCCTAGGGGCAGATAGGGGTCTAATCTGATAGGTAGCAGTGACAGGGGGTGATTGATGGGTAATTAGTGGGTGTTTAGGGTAGAGAACAGATGTAAACACTGCACTTGGGAGGTGATCGGACGTCGATCTGCGGGCGATCTATTGGTGTGGGTGGGTGATCAGATTGCCCGCTAGGGGCAGGTTAGGGGCTGATTGATGGGTGGCAGTGACAGGGGGTGATTGATGGGTGGCAGTGACAGGGGGTGATTGATGGGTGATTGATAGGTGATTGACAGGTAATCAGTGGGTTATTACAGGGAAGAAGAGATGTAAATATTGCACTGGCGAATTGATAAGGGGGGGGGTCTGAGGGCAATCTGAGCGTGTAGGCGGGTGATTGGGTGCCCGCAAGGGGCAGATTAGGGTCTGATCTGATGGGTAACAGTGACAGGTGGTGATAGGGGGTGATTGATGGGTAATTAGTGGGTGTTTAGAGGAGAGAATAGATGTAAACACTGCGCTTGGGTGGTGATCTGATGTCGGATCTGCAGACGATCTATTAGTGTGGGTGGGTGATCAGATTGCCCGCAAGGGGCAGGTTAGGGGCTGATTGATGGGTGGTAGTGACAGGGGGTGATTGATGGGTGATTGACAGGTGATTGACAGGTGATCAGTGGGTTATTACAGGGAAGGACAGATGTAAATAATGCCCTGGCGAATTGATAAGGGGGGGGGGGTCTGAGGGCAATCTGAGCGTGTAGGCGGGTGATTGGGTGCCCGCAAGGGGCAGATTAGGGTCTGATCTGATGGGTAACAGTGACAGGTGGTGATAGGGGGTGATTGATGGGTAATTAGTGGGTGTTTAGAGGAGAGCATAGATGTAAACACTGCGCTTGGGTGGTGATCTGATGTCGGATCTGCGGTCGATCTATTAGTGTGGGTGGGTGATCAGATTGCCCGCAAGGGGCAGGTTAGGGGCTGATTGATGGGTGGCAGTGACAGGGGGTGAATGATGGGTGGCAGTGACAGGGGGTGATTGATGGGTGATTGACAGGTGATTGACAGGTGATCAGTGGGTTATTACAGGGAAGGACAGATGTAAATAATGCCCTGGCGAATTGATAAGGGGGGGTCTGAGGGCAATCTGAGCGTGTAGGCGTGTGATTGGGTGCCCGCGAGGGGCAGATTAGGGTCTGATCTGATGGGTAACAGTGACAGGTGGTGATAGGGAGTGATTGATGGGTGATTGATGGGTAATCAGTGGGTGTTTAGAGGAGAGAATAGATGTAAACACTGCGCTTGGGTGGTGATCTGATGTCGGATCTGCGGGCGATCTATTGGTGTGGGTGGGTGATCAGATTGCCTGCAAGGGGCAGGTTAGGGGCTGATTGATGGGTGGCAGTGACAGGGGGTGATTGATGGGTGATTGACAGGTGATTGACAGGTGATTGACAGGTGATCAGGGGGATAGATGCATACAGTACACAGGAGGAGGGGGGGGGGGGCTGGGGAGAATCTGAGGGGTGGGGGGTGATCAGGAGGGGGCAGGGGGGGGTAAAAAAAATAGCATTGACAGATAGTGACAGGGAGTGATTGATGGGTGATTAGGGGGGTGATTGGGTGCAAACAGGGGACTGGGGGGTGGGCACGGGGGGGGGGTCCTGAGGGGTGCTGTGGGCGATCTGGGGCGGGGGGGGTGGAAATCAGTGTGCTTGGGTGCGACATAGGGTGGCTGCAGCCTGCCCTGGTGGTCCCTCGGACACTGGGACCACCAGGGCAGGAGGCAGCCTGTATAATACACTTTGTAAACATTACAAAGTGTATTATACACTTTGTATGCGGCGATTGCGGGGTTAACATCCAGCCGGCGCTTCCGTATGGCCGGCGGGATGTTGCGGCGGGTGAGCGGCGGCAGGCGCCGGCGGAGGATCGCGTCACGGATGACGCGATCGCTCCGCCCATGCCCTTACAAGGACCGCCGCCTCTGTGGGTGAGCTGGTCCTTGCAGGGCACACTTCCCGGCCGCCTCTGTGCGTTAGGCGGTCGGGAAGTGGTTAAATAAACACGATGTACCTGCAAATGAATATTACATACTTACCTCGCCATCGGTTCCTCTCAGAAGCTCACCATTTTCTTCTTGGGATGATTCCTTCATGACTGTCTAGTATGAGACAGTCATGTGGGCGAAAATTCCTTATTGATGCTAGAGGTCAGAGGAGAATGGGCCGACTGATTCAAGCTGATAGAAGAGCAACGTTGAATGAAATAACCACTCGTTACAACCGAGGTATGCAGCAAAGCATTTGTGAAGCCACAACATGCACAACCTTGAGGCGGATGGGCTACAACAGCAGAACACCCCACCGGGTAACACTCATCTTCACTACAATTAGGAAAAAGAGGCTACAATTTGAACGAGCTCACCAAAATTGGACAGTTGAAGACTGGAAAAATGTTGCCTGGTCTGATGAGTCTCGACATAGTCAGAATTTGGCGTAAACAGAATGAGAACATGGATCCACACCATTGCTGGTGTAATGGTGTGGGGGATGTTTTCTTGGCACACTTTAGGCCCCTTAGTGCCATTGGGCACTGTTTAAATGCCACGGGCTACCTGAGCATTGTTTCTGACCATGTCCATCCCTTCATGACCACCATGTACCCATCCTCTGATGGCTACTTCCAGCAGGATAATGCACCATGTCACAAAGCTTGAATCATTTCAAATTGGTTTCTTGAACATGACAATGAGTTCACTGTACTAAAATGGCCCCCACAGTCACCAGATCTCAACCCAATAGAGCATCTTTGGGATGTGATGGAATGGGAGCTTCATATAAAACTATGTTTTAGCGCAAAACATCTAAAACAATAATTTTAATTCTAGCCTGAAAGATCAGTATTTTTTCGTGGAAATTTGCAATGTACGCAAAAATTGCGCAAGATAACAGGATTTTTTCTTTATCCCAATCACCCCCACATTTTAATACCTATTTCACCTCTAATGTTTGATATTTATTTATAGTTATAAGTTTGTATATATATTTTATTTTTTTATATAATTATTGACTGTATGACTACACATGGGTTATGAGCCAATTATCTCTGTTTACAGCTATTGCTCCGTTGTTATTGCCTGATGAAGTGGGATCAAACCTGCGAAACGCGTTGCATCTTTGGAGTTCATAAATAAAATATATTGTCTGTCTTTACTACAGTCGTTGTCTGTCTACTTGGAGGAGGTAAGTCCACCACTACCTCCTCTATTTACCAAGAATTTGGTTTTTAAGCTCATTTAGTTTCCTTTTATCCTCTTGGTGCCTCTGTTCTCCTGCATAATATTGAGTCCACCCTGGGTGGAGGGTTGAACCCCTTTTTCTCATCTACAGAGAGCGACTTCTTATTCCTGAGTGGGGTCAGGAAAATCTCCCCACCTGCCTTTACAGTGGTTGCCTAATGGTAACCTTGGTTTGTGGGTATTAATATTTACTCTATCTGGTAACCATTTACCAGTACATATTACACTATTAGGGCTCTTGGTGTTCTAGTATTATTTTAAAAGGAAAAAAAATCCATATCCTTCTCAGTTTAGGTTCCTTTTAAGAAATTATAAAGGAGTGCAATAAAAGTTGTAAAAAAGAAATTAGGCTGGCAAAGATTGAAGCTGAAAATCAAATCACTAGGTATATCAAATCTAACCCAAAGAAGTTTTACAAGTACATCAACTCTAAAAAAAAGAAAGGTGACTGTATTGGACTCCTAAAGGATGAGGGTGGGAACACAATGGTGGATGACCAGGGTAAGGCAGAGTTAAATGCTTTCTTTGCTTCTGTCTTCACAAGGGAAACATCACTGTTGAAAATTACAGATGCAGAAGAGTCTCAATCTTCCAATTGTAATATTAAATACTTAACGCAGGAAGAAGTGAAGGCAAGACTAAATAAATAAAAAATAGACAAGGCACCTGGCCCGGATGGCATGCATCCTCGGGTCCTAAGGGAATTGAGTTCCGTTATAGATAAACCCCTTTATCTTATCTTTTGCGACTCTCTTTCAACTGGCAGAGTCCCAGTGGATTGGCGTACAGCACACGTTTTCCCATTATTTAAGAATGGCAAAAAATCAGATCCAGGAAATTATAGACCTGTAAGCTTAACATCAGTTGTATGCAAACTATTTGAGGGGTTACTAAGAGATACTATACATGACTTCATAGTAGAAAATAATTATTTTTCAGCATCAGCATGGGTTTACTAAAGACAGGTCCTGTTTGACTAACATGCTCAGCTTTTATGAGGTAGTGAATGCTAATGTGGATATTGGGAATGCTGTAGATGTGATATACTTGTACTTTGCAAAGGCCTTCGACACTGTTCCCCACAAAAGTGTGGTGCAAAAGTTGAGGATGCAAGGACTGGGGAAGAGTCTGTGTACATGGATAGGAAACTGGCTAATGGACAGAAAACAAAGAGTTATGGTCAATGGATCATACTCAAAATGGGTGACTGTTAGCACTGGGGTCCCACAAGGATCGGTACTGGGTCCAGTGCTCTTCAATTTATTTATTAATGACCTAGTAGATGCAGTAGAAAACAATGTTGCTCTTTTTGCAGATGATACTAAATTGTGCAGAATCATCAACTCTCAAAAAGATAGTGACATATTGCAACAGGATCTGAATAGGATGGCTATATGGGCACATAATTGGCAAATGGAATTCAATGTTGAAAAATGTAAAGTTGCGCATTTGGTCGTACCAATGGTCTAGCACCAAACAAAATAAATGGGATACAGTTGAGGACATCAAACTTGGAGAAGGACTTAGGAGTACTCATTGTCAACAAGTTAAATAATTATTATTATTTATTGAATTTATAAAGCACCAACATATTACGCAGCGCAGAATAATCATATTCAATGTCAAGCCACTGCAGCTAAAGCTAATAAAATTTTGGGATGCATTAAAAGGGAAATAAAAACTCGAGATGCTAGCATAATATTGCCCCTGTTTAACTCTCTAGTAAGGCCACATCTGAAATATGGAATTCAGTTCTGGGCACCACATTACAGGAAAGATATTGCAGTTTTAGAGCAGGTGCAGAGACGATCAACAAAACTGATACGTGTGATGGAAGGTCTCACTTACCAAGAAAGGTTAAATAAACTGGGTTTATTTAGTCTTGAGAAAAGACGCCTTAGAAGGGATCTAATTAACATGTATAAATACATCAGAGGGCAAAATAAAAGCTTGGCGGATGAGCTTTTTGTCCCTAGGCCTTCTCAAAGGACTAGAGGACATGATCTGCGCATGGAGGAGAAACGTTTTAGCCACTTATTTAGGAAAGGGTTCTTTACAGTAAGAGTGATTAAGATGTGAAATGCATTGCCACAGGAAGTAGTTATGGCAAATTCGATACCTGCATTTAAAGGGGGCTTAGATGCTTTCCTTGCGTTGAAAAACATCCATGGCTATAATTACTAGGTAATGCCCAGTGATGTTAATCCAGGGATTTTATCTGATTGCCATCTGGAGTCGGGAAGGAATTTTTTCCCTTTTGGGGCTACTTGGAACATGCCTTGTAAGGGTTTTACGCCTTCCTCTGGATCAACAGGGATATGTGAGGGAGCAGGCTGGTGTTGTACTTTGTTCTTTGGTTGAACTCTATGGACGTATGTCTTTTTTCAACCCAAATAACTGTGTAACTATGTAAATCCAGAGGATAGAAAAGCAGAAACTATCTTCTTGACTGAATAAAAATATCATCTTCATACATCTAACGACAATGGATGCCTTTCACAGTTATGAAAAAGCATCAAAGCCCTTCTTAAATGCAAGTATAGTATAGTATAGTATGTATAGTATAGTATGTGCCATAACAAATTCCTGTGGTAAGATATTCCACATCTTAACTACTTTGGCCTCCTGGACGTACTAGCTACGCCCAGGAGGCCATGTGCGCGTCCGCGTGCTCACGCAGCCGATCGCGCGCGTGCACACGCGCTCCTGGACGCTGCTCGTTAGCCTGACAATCAGTGAATCGGGCTATGGTGCCCGATCACTGATTTCTCTCCCCCGCTGAAAAAGCGACAGCTTCTCTCGGAAGCTTTGCTTTTTCTGGCTGTAACGTACCCCATGCGTCGCTCTAAGCGTGTGTTATGCTTAGAGTGACGTCATGTAAACAAACTCATGGCCGCCATCTTGTGGACAAAAAGTGAAACTACAACTAAAAGTGAAAAAAATGAAACTCAAGACACATTTACATTATAAAACTATGGTTTACATCCCACCCTCCCAAAAATACCCAAATAAAATGTTTAATACAAAAAAAACCCAAAAACATTACAATACAAAAAAAACATGTAAATATTTACCTAAGGGTCTAAACTTTTTAAATATCAATGTAAAAATGAAATATTTCTATTTTTTTTTATTTTAAACTTGTAAATAGTGATAGATGCAAAACGGAAAAAATGCACCTCTATTTCCAAATAAAATATTGTCGCCATACATTGTGATAGGGACACAATTTTAACGGTGTAATAACCGGGACATATGGGTTAATACAATACGTGAGTTTTAATTATGGAGGCATGTATTATTTTAAAACTATAATGGCTGAAAACTGAGAAATAATGGATTTTTTCCGTTTTTTTCTTATTCTTCCTGTTAAAATGCATTTACAGTGAAGTGGCTCTTAGCAAAATGTACCACCCCAAAGAAAGCCTAATTGGTGGCGGAAAAAACAAGATATAGATCAGTTCATTGTGATAAGTAGTGATAAAGTTATAGGCAAATGAATGGGAGGTGAAAATTGTTCAGATGCATAAAGTGAAAACGACTGAAGGCTGAAGTGGTTAAACACTCTTATTGTATAAAAAAAACAAAAAACCTTCTACACAGGTGGCAGAATTTCCTCTCCTCCAAATGTAGTTGATGACCATTTGTCCTATGAACATACCAAAGGGTAAAAACTGCTTTGATATGCCTTTATATTGGCCATGAATATCTGTATACATGTTAATTTGATTACCTCTGAGTTGTCCCTTTTCTGAGCTACATAAACTCAGTTTCTGTAATTTTTTTTTTTGTGTGCGTAAGTGACCTCCCCTTTCATTAACTTAGTACTTTACTTTGTTCTCATTTTAAAACTCCAGTGTCTTTAATGTAATGGGATGTGAAGAAATGCTCTCCTTATTCTGCATGTGACCATGTTTAGCTATGACTAAGGATCATCATCTTTGTGAATTGGCAAGTTCAGTAAAGCCTTTTTTACTTTGTTTAATGGTTTATTTAGGGGCCTATTTGTAACCAGCATTCCCAAATCCATCTCCATGTCTGTTTATAACTCCCTGGTCCCTGGACTCCATTTTTTTAGCTTTAAAAATGTGCAATTTTAAAATGGGAATTCTTTAAGCTTGTTTATCATATCTAAAAAGTGTTGAGGGTGATCTGTAATTCTGACCCACTGCTTCTCTATGGAGAGAGCAGAAAGTATTTGTAGTATTTTAAGCTATTTCCTGAACTTCAAACATAACAGAGTGTGCATCCAGAGGTAATTTGTAGGAAGAATAGCATTGAGCTGCCATAACAGCCCAATGCATCTGGAATACACAGAAACAATGAGGAGGCTTGAAATTCTGCTGGGAACAAATCCCTGGCTATTGGCCACTACCACAGAAACCTGGACAGCTCCTCTGTTGTTTGATGAACTTGACAGCACTGGTTAATTTTTGTACAATTTGCTGGGCATTAATGGAAAACTTTCAGATGTTGGCTAGCCCTAGTTCATCCTTTCAGCAAAAGAATATTAGCAAGGGCTGTGAGAGTGATGCTGCCTGCTTCTTTCTGAGACGGTCTGTCTGCACTTCTGTGCAATATAATTTCACCTCTAGAGAGTTTGTACTAAAAAATGGTGGCGCCCCACATCCAGGTTAAATACTGCTTTGATCATCCAAGAGATAGCTACATCTAGTGACATGGCATGCTCCTGTTGCTGTCAGTTTGGGTTAAATAGCCTAGCAACTAGGAATAATGACTGGAGCCACTGGGTACAGAGACAATGGACTACTCAATAGAACATTGCAGAATCTCTAGTACACTGTACAGCATTTCTTACTAGGGTATACGGGTATACATTTACTAGGGTATACATGTAGGAACCATTTAATGTATGGCCTGAGTATCTACACTGCAGTCTTCAGAAAAGCATATAAAATTCTTGATTTACAATCCTGTGAATGGCCACTGCAGTGATGAGTATGTTACCTCCTCACCATGGCTGTACATTGTCCCAACACAAGCACACTAATAAAACGATTGCGCACACACACAAACACATGCACACACACGGGTGCGCATGGACAGAAGGCTATGTCCCGTCTCACCCACCATATTACTAAGGCTATGGCCCAGAACTCCCACCACATTACAACATATGATTGTCTGCACACATGCATGCATTACCTCTAAGGAGCAAATAATTATCCATTTTATAATCTAAGAGACATTCAGTAAAATAAATAAATGCCTGTGTTGTCTGACTGACATATTCTGAGACTGTTAAAATTCAAAGAGAGGACATGGGTCTTCTGGTTATTTCATGCAATTTGTTGTCATGTTACAGATATAAAAGGTCCTTTGTCTTCAAGCAGCTGGCAGATCTCAGTCTCAAAAGCGTGCCTGACTAGTCCCATCGGAGTGGGGCTGGATTCTGTACAGCGTTCTTATAAAATTATTCATGCGCTTAGTGGGTCTCCAGCAGGAAAACACTGCACAATGTGGGCCATGAAATATTAATGTCTCCTGTAGCCCAGTACTGAAGAATACTCACAGACTTAGGGGCAGGTGGGGGTTGGAAGGGAGAGGGACTTAAGGTGAAGGTGAGAAAAAATGGAATGCAGAGATGAGAGAGGAAGGATACTGAGAGGGGTGCAGAGTAAAACTTGGTGTAAAGAATAATAAAGGGCTGTACAAGACTTAATGTTTCATCTCACGGCACAGATTTTTTAATACGTAAAAGACTTCTGTGCCTATATGCTGCTCTCTAGTTCAGATGGAACACAGACTCTTCTCTGTAAGAAGTATGCAGTCACAAAGTTATAAAAGAAGCAAAGTAAAAGCACACTATAGTGAGTTATGCGGTATTCCAGGAGCCACATTCACTGCATGAGTGTTCCATTCCTGGTCACCACATTGGGAATGTTACTCTGCTGCATGACTGTAACTAGTGGATAACACTGACATACTAAAGTGCTACTAGAAGGTATGAATAATAACAGTGGATAGCCTTACCATTACTATTTAATGGCGTAGTACTTGTGGCAATAAATAAAAAATATTTTGGCAGAGTACAATGGACTTCTAGTAAAAATGTGTTTCCTGGTTAGCATAAACCAGGGATGCCTAACTCCAGTCCTCAAATCCTCACACATTTTTGGCTCAGCTCAATTTTATTGATGGGACTGAATCAGGAAAGGTGTGGTTCATCAAGTAGAACACATTTGCTATTTCTCTGTCCATGCTAAACACTGGCATGGATTTGGCCCTCGAGGACTGGAGTTGGGCATCACTGGCATAAACTATTGCACAGTGCCAGTTGTTGCTGAGCTGAATATGTGTAATATGTCACATTGTAGATAAGAGTTTAATACACACGCTGACTCTGACTAACCATTATACTGATTTGTATAATGACTCATATTACAGGTAGTCCCCGGTTTACGAACGCCTGACTTATGAACGACCCGCCGATACGAACGCCCACCGAGATGACGTCACGCCGCCGGGGACTACCTCTTCTGCTGCCGTTTTTAATGCAGAGTATGCACGGCGGAAGGTAGAGGACAAGATAGGGACTGTCGGCTTGTTCTTAAACTGAATCTGTCCTTAAAGAGAACCCGAGGTGTGTTTAAAGAATGTTATCTGCATACAGAGGCTGGATCTGCCTATACAGCCCAGCCTCTGTTGCTATCCCAAACCCCCCTAAGGTCCCCCTGCACTCTGAAATCCCTCATAAATCACAGCCATGCTGTGAGGCTGTGTTTACATTTGTAGTGTCAGTCTCAGCTGCTCCCCCGCCTCCTGCAGAGCTCCGGTCCCTGCCCCTGTCCCTTCCCTCCAATCAGCAGGGAGGGAAGGGATGCAGGCGGGGACTGGAGTTCTGCAGGAGGCGGGTAGAGCAGCAGACTGACACTATAGAGATAAACACAGCCAGTTCTGACAAGCTGTTTGTCAGCAGCGTGGCTGTGATTTATGAGGGATTGCAGAGTGCAGGGGGACCTTAGGGGGGTTTGGGATAGCAACAGAGGCTGAGCTGTATAGGCAGATTCAGCCTCTGTATGCAGATACTATTCTTCAAACCCACCTCGGGTTCTCTTTAAGTCAGGACAGCCACCATTGCCCCCGTTTTTAATGCAGAGTATGCGCAGCGGAAGGTAGAAAGAGGACATCTCACCTGTTCTACGGCGGTAGAAGGGTCCCATCGTGCTGCCCGGAAGCTGCGCGGCCCGTCCTCTCGCTCCGTTCACTGTTCCCCGGTGGGTTCTTATGCGTCGCATAATGACGCAATCAGGAAAAGCCCCCTAGTGGCGGCGCCTCCTAATGCGTCATTATGCGATGCATGAGAAGCTGCCGGGGGGACAGTGAACGAAGAGAGAGGACGGGCCGCGCAGCTTCCGGGCAGCACGATGGGACCTTCTAATGCCGTGGAACAGGTGAGATGTCCTCTATTTACCTTCCGCTGCGCATACTCTGCATTAAAAACGGGGGCAATGGTGGCTGTCCCGACTTAAGGACAGATTCAGGTTAAGAACGAGCCGACAGTCCCTATCTCGTTCATTAACCGAGGACTACCTGTACATGATTATTGAATAAAATATGGCCACAATAAAGTACATAATTTTTCCTCAGGGTCACAGTTTTTTAGACTCTTTCTATTTTTCCTGATATGTGCAGTGAAGGGAAATAAAACTTTTGTTAGGAAAATCTCAGGGCTTTTTATTTTGGCTCTATAGTACAAGAATTATTGGAAGCATTACACCAGCTTGATTACTTTGTTTTTTTTACAGATAAATCACAGTCATTCCACACTGTTTACAACAAAAAGTTATAGACTTGAGCACACTGTTAAGAAGTGGTAGCCGGAGGTGCCCCCAGTATTAGGTAGACCCCAGCATCAGGTAGCCAGAGGTAGCCCCCTAGCATGAGTAGCCAGATATGACACCCTATATAGGTAACCAGTGGAGCCCCCATTATTAGCTAGCCAGATTGCGTCTGCATTATAGGTAGCCAGATGTAGCCCCCCCTTACCCAGCATAGGTAGCCAGACATAGCCTCCCAGTATAGATAGCTAGATATAGCCCCTCCAAATATTGGTAGCTGGATGTCCCCTCCAATACAGGTATCCAGGTATCAACCCCAGTATAGGTAGCCACATGTAGCCCTTCCATTATGGGCAGCCAGATATAGCCTCCCATAATAGGTAGACAGATGTCCCCTTAGTATAGGTAGCCAGATGTAGCACCTCTGTATAGTTAGTCAGATGTAGCCCCCCAAGCATAGGTTGCCAGATGTAGCCCCTACAAATATTTGTAGCCAGATATAGCCCCCCCACCCCCCAAGTATAGGTAGACAGATGTTACTCAAAATATCCTGTCCTGTGTAGCTAAATACTTCTTTAGAAAGGTGAGAGTTTCCTGGATATTCAGAATACAGATAGTACTGTTGCCAAAGTTGCAAAAGTGAACAATTTGAACTTACTGTCAGACAGTTCTGGAAGTTGTTAGCAGCTGCAGATTACATTGGAGAGATTTTATTTTTAGTACTAGTAAATTGCAAAAAGACTTGTACAGCACCCACCTATATATATGGCAATGTTATAAAATAAAAAAAGTAGGATTTAAACTAAAATGTGGATATCATAAGTTATCACAGATACTATTTGTTAAAAAAAGGTTATTGCAGGTGCTGGAAAATTAGTCACTTGCCCGATATGTTGGGCAAGCCACAGTAGCACTCACAACATGTGCTTAGTTTTAGTAAATCTTAGGGCCCTTTTTTTGTAACCGTGCAGAAAAGCATTCGGCGGCGCTCCCCGGCATGCAGCATTTTTCATCCCCGCAAGGGAACACTAATGCATGGCAGTGAACGATCCTAGAAACAACATAATTCCAGGACTGGCTAAGTGCCCAGCTGGCAATGGCAAAAATCGGGATCAAAACGTGATGTTTGTGCTAACACCGGTTTGCAATCATACCGACAGCTGTTAAATCATCTCAATGATGAGTGCCGAGGCCGTCCGTGTGAACCAGCCCTTAACCTCCCTGGCGGTTTATTAAAATCCGCCAGGGGCAGCAAATACGTCTTTAAAAAAAATTTTTTTCATGTAGCGAGACAACGTCTCGCTACATGATAGCCGCTGCCCAGCGGCGTCCCCCCAGCCTTTGGCGATCGGAGATCAAGAGATCCCGTTCAAAGAACAAGATCTCTTGGAGGGCTTCCCCCATGGCGACGGGGCGGGATGACGTCACCGACGTCATCGACGTCGTGACGTCAAAGGGGAATCCGATCCACCCCACAGCGCTGCCTGGCACTGATTGGCCAGGCAGCGCACGGGGTCTCGCCTGGGGGGGCCTTGCATCGCGTCGGGTAGCGGCGAATCGGCGGCGAGCGGCGGCGATCGGGTGAGACACGCAGCAAGCAAAGCGGGGCCTGAGCGGCGACCTCCGGCGGTAATGGACGTAACAATGCGTCCATAACGCTAAGGAGGTTAAAGGACACCTGAAGTGAGAGGTATATGGAGCCTGCCCTATTTATTTCCTGTTAAGCAATATCAGTTGCTTAGCTATCTTGCTGATCCTCTGCCTCTAATACTTTAAGCCATAGACCCCATGCAGCATATCAGGTGTTTCTGACATTTTTCTCAAATCTGACTGGATAAGCCACATATTTGTTTCTCGTGTGATTCAGACACTCCTGCAGCCAAATCAGTATGGTCAGTAGGACAGCCAGGCAACAGGTATTGTTTAACAGGAAATAAATATGGCAGCCTCCATATACTTCTCGCTTCAGGTTCACTATAAGGAGCAAATCACCAGTCTATGAAATACCTTATTTCATTCCCATATATCTGTATTTCTGACACAAATAAGCTTCATTTATGAAAAGTGTTTGCAAGGAAATGTGTTCCTGTTGACAGCTGAAAGCTTAAAGTATGAAACGAGATAAAGAACCCCCTTTCTCAATGATACACTGTATTCATATACCCAAAATATGAGACACAGTTGAATATACGAGATGAGAAAACAGGACTATCGTTCAAATCCAGAACTGATCTACTGAATTCAGAGCAATTTTCCAGCAACTATACAGAATGAAGTGCTTGCACCTTTAAATTCTGTGTTTGGTAGAATCAGCCTCCATTTCACCACCCTCTCACACCTCCTTTCTCTCCCTTTCTAACCTCTTTTCCTTCTGTTGGCAACAGCTTTGCTAGTTTTCACCCGCGTTCCCTATTCTTTCTGCCAAGACAGGCAGACGAAAGGAGGAGATGCAGTGGGCAATAAGGGGAGGTGTGTGGGGGGAGACCTGTGCCATGCCAGAGACACTTGGCTCTTGGATGCAGTCCAGACATTAACCCTAACAACACTGGAAGTATTTGCACGGCAGAAATAACTGTTCATAGAAGAGGCTTTCAATTTGCATTACACAATCAGTGTACTTTATATATTCCAGATACAAGAAGTTTGGCCACAGTATTGCATCAATGAGTAAGCTAGGTCAATACGTCTAACTGTGAATTGTTAACTGAATTCTATTCACCGTGGTGAACATACATTGAAATCTAAGAGCTAGCTTATCCAACAAATGTAAGCGCTATATAAAACATGTAAACAAAAGAAACACAATTCACTCAGCTATTGGTTTCACTGAGGCTATTTTTCGAAGGTTTGTGCACAATTTATTTTCTTTATGATTTTGTTCTTTCCGATGTGGTTTTGCTAGAAATCTATTGGGGAGACGAAGGATACTCCTTAGAAGGATCACGACACATCAGTCTCTATGAAAGACTACATCATTTTCAGAGAACACCAGTCTAACTGGAGGACTCCGTAATTTCAGAGGACATAAGTGTAAACAGAGGACTGCATTATTTCAGAGGACATCAGTCTAATTGGGGGACTCCATGATTTCAGAGGGCGCCAGTCTGAATGAAGGACTCCATGATTTCAGAGGACATTAGTCTGAATGGAGGACTGCATGATTTTAGAGGACATCAATACAGTCAGAAGCTGACACATTCGAAGTAATAATTTGTTGGTTCCAAAAAAAGCAAATGGCCAACAAATGGCCATTAGCTGAACACACATCGCCCAGTGTGAGTGTATAGAGGAGTCTCCCATTTCTGTCACAGAAGACTCTGCAAAAGCGGCTGACAGAGTGTTAGCTGTGAGCAAATTCTTCCTTCATAAAGGGGCCCTACGTGGCTCAGAAACGTTGGCCATTTGCTTTTTTATGGAACCAATAAAGTATTACTTCGGATGTGCCAGCTCCTGACTGTATTGCATAGTACATAGAGGGCGTCATCCCTTTCACCTTGCTGATGCACTCCCTTTCATACATACTGGGTTCGATCCATTAGTCAGTGCGAGACATTTCCTCAATCCTGCTTCAGAGGACATCAGTCTGAATGGAGGACTGCATGATTTCAGAGACTCCAATCTGAATAGAGGACTGCATGATTTCAGAGGACATCAATCTGAATAGAGGATTGCATGATTTCAGAGGACATCAGTCTGAATAGAGGATTGCACAATTTCAGAGGACATCAGTCTGAACGGAGGACTGCATGATTTCAGAGACTCCATTCTGAGTAGAGGACTGCATGATTTCAGAGGTCATCAGTCTGAATGAAGGACTGCATGATTTCAGAGACTCTAATCTGAATAGAGGACTGCATGATTTCAGAGGACATCAGTCTGAATAGAGGACTGCATGATTTCAGAGGACATCAGTCTGAACGGAGGACTGCATGATTTCAGAGGACATCAGTCTGAACGGAGGACTGCATGATTTCAGAGGACATCCATCTGAATAGAGGACTGCATGATTTTAGATTTTTGTTACATTAGTTTGGTTGAGAAAACAGTAACATCTGTCCATCAAGTTCAACCAGAAAAAAAAAAACACCTGAGGAGTTTCCAACACCTTACTTAACCGCTTCAGGACTGCAGTAATTGAAATCTTCAGCCTATTTGTGGCTGCTTATTCCTGCCAGGACGTAGAATGCAATTACCGTGCTTGCACGGACCCGCCGCTACCGTTAATCGCACTGCTCACCCATCTGGTCCTTAAAGTGAATCTGAAGTGAAAATATACTTATGCTATAATGATTTGTATGTGTAGTACAGCTAAGAAATAAAACATTATTAGCACAGATATGAGTGTAATATTGTTTCCGGTACAGGAAGGGTTAAGAAACTACAGTTGTTATCTATGCAAAAGAGCCACTGATCTCTCCAACTTTCAGAGTCGCAGCGAACTCTGTCTTCTGAAGCTTATTATCTCAAGTGTCTGTCACTGTATTTTGTTTTTTTTCTGCAGAGGACAGTTCAAAAGTTCTCTAGTCTGCTCTGGGAAATAATTTAGAATGCTGACTGTAATGTGTAAACTGCAAATATAAGAGAATGATGCAATGTTATAAAAAAAAAAAGCTATATAACTGAAAATAAAAATATGACACTATTTTCTTTGCTATTGATGTTCTTTCTAGTAATTATCACAACCAATTCATTATATCATAATTTTTTTTGCCTCAGTGTCACTTTAAGGGGCCAGAGACTGCTGGTACGCAAGTGGTTAATATGTGCCATGAGTGTATAATGCACATTTGGCGCATGAGGAACTGTGCAATTCAAAGTGATAAGAAACTTGCTTTGTGCAGCATTCACTTAGTAGCTGTTGGAATTGCAAAGTGTGAACACGTCCTTAGTCATAGTGTAAAACTTCCTGTCCACTAGTCAATATTTCCATTGACATTTCCAGCAGATCTGACCACTTTATTTAACTGCTGTCATTGAGACCTGATCTATTGAACCTCTTCATGTTAATCTATGTACTTTAGATTTCTGATTCAGCTCTTGATTTTTAGGAGTGACCCACTGTTCTCCTGGTCGATGAGTGGCTTTTTTGCCAAGAAACACATTAAAGGGGAACTTCGGCCTAAACAAACATACTGGCATCAAGTTACATTAGTTATGTTAATTAGAATAGATAGGTAATATAATCTCTTACCCACCCTGTTTTAAAAGAACAGGCAAATGTTTGTGATTCATGGGTGCTGCCATCTTTGTCATGGGGGCAGCCATCTTTTTGGTTGAAAGGAGGTGACAAGGAGCAGGAGACACAGTTCCAACTGTCCTGTGTCCTGATTACTCCTCCCAGCTGCACACGCTAGGCTTCAAATGTCAAATTCAAAATGTAAAAAAAAAAAAATTGCACCAAAACAGCAGAAAGAGAACAACAAAATCAGAAATCCCATCATGCTTTGCACAGCATCAGGGGAAAAAAGCCCTGGCAGTTTTCTTCTGTGCAGCTAAAAATGAGGTTTGTATAAGAGAAACAAAGTTCTGATGCTGTGAAACTGTTTAAGAAACACAAAGCCTTTTCAGTACTGCTGAGTCGATTTTTAGTCCGGATGTTCACTTTAAGGCTTCTTTCACCAGAGTGTCCCACCAAGGTTGATGGACTTTGCTGCCTAGTGTCCACCAGATTGCACACCAAGATCCCAAGGTCACTCTATAGGTCTTCATAAACTGCAGACCCTACTATTCACCCCGTGAGTTTTCTTCTTTTATTTTGGTTGCTGTGTACATCCCTCCACAAACATGTATGCAGCCTGCGCTCCAGGAACTTGCAGATCAAATCACCGAGCTGGAAAGGGAGTACCCAGATTCTTTTTTTATCATACTAGGGGATTTCAACAGTGCTAACCTTTCCAAAGAACTCCCCAAATACAGGCAACACGTCACAAGCGCAACTAGAGAAGGTAAGACACTTGATCACTGCTACACTACGACTAAGGACTCGTATCACTCTGTCAGCAGGGCAGCTTTGGGGAATTCTGATCATGCTGTTATACAGCTTATCCCAACATACATCCAAAGATTAAAAACTGCCAAACCTGTCGTGACCACAGTTAAGAAATGGACAAGTGAAGCTGTAGAAAAACTACAGAGCTGCTTTGATTTGACTGACTGGAATATATTCAAAGAATCCTCCAGTGACCTAAATGAATACACTGACGCTGTGACATCATATATTACCTTTTGTGAAGAGTCCTGTATCCCCACAAAAAAGTGCACCAGGTACAATAACGATAAACCCTGGTTTACATCACATCTTAGGAAGCTGCGCCTCGACAAAAAAAGGGCATATCGTACAGGCGATAAAGTCCTCTACAAAGCTGCGAAATACAAACTGCAGAGGAGCCATTACTGACGCAAAAAAAAGATTATTCTAAAAACTTGAGGAAAAATGTTCCAACACCGACTCGTCCACAATATGGAAATCTCTACATGAAATTACCAACTACAAGAAGAAATCTCCACATTCACTACACAACCTGCAGCTTGCAAATGAACTGAATACATTTTATTGCAGGTTTGACACTAGCAACAAAAGCCAAACACACCAAGTCAATTTGCATAATTTGCATCTCTGCAACAGGCAAACTGAACACTCCTCCAGCCAGCCAACGTCTCCACCCCATGTGGTGCCTCAGCATCTACACAACACGGGAGGCCAGACACAATCTGCTAACCTGTCCCCAGATGCGCATGCTCCAGCAATATGCCAATCAGATGTAAACAGACTCTTCAAAAGACAAAACACTAGGAAAGCAATGGGGCCAGACACTGTCTCTGCAAAATGCTTGAAACTTTGTGCCGATCAATTAGCGCCTGTATTCACAGACATATTCAGAGCATCTCTCGAACTCTCAATTGTTTTAAAAGCTCAACCATTGTACCAATTCCAAAAAAATCAAAACCTACATGTTTAAATGATTACAGGCCTGTTGCCCTGACATCATTGGTCATGAAAGCATTCGAAAAACTGATAATGGCTTATCTGAAATCTATCACAGATCCCTTGCTGGAATCTCTGCAATTTGCCTACAGGCCTAATAGATCCGCAGATGATGCCGTGAACATGTGTATGCATTATGTACTAAAGCATCTAGACACCCCAGGAACCTACACCAGGATTTTATTTATAGATTACAGCTTTGCATTTAATACCATAATACCATCCCTGCTACACAGCAAGCTCTCCCAGCTACACATATCTGAACCCATCTGCAAATGGATAACCGATTTCTTAACCGACAGGAGACAGCAGGTCAGACTTGGGAAGCACACATCAAGCTCTCTGACAGTCAGTACTGGTGCACCCCAGGGCTGTGTGCTTTCCCCACTGCTCTACTCACTGTACACCAATGACTGCATCTTCTCAGATCCATCTGTTAAGGTTCTGAAGTTTGCAGATGACACAACAGTAGTTGGTCTCATACAAAACGGGGATGAATCTGCATACAGGCATGTGGTGGGACAGCTTTCCTCCTGGTGCAGCAGCAAAAACTTGGAACTAAATGCTCTCAAAACCATGGAGATGATAATAGACTTCAGGAGATCTCCCTCTCAGCACCTCCCCTTAACCATAAATGGATCCACAATAACCCAGGTAGAGTCATTCAAGTTTCTTGAGTCCACAATCTCACACAACCTAAAATGGGACAACAACAATGCCACTATTGTCAAGAAAGCGCAACAGAGGATGTACCATCTATGGCAGGTGAAAAAGTTTGGCCTACCTCAAAATTTAATGGTGCAGTTCTACACTGCAATCATCGAATCCACCATAACACCATCTATGATCGTATGGTTCGGCTTCTGCTCAACATTAGAAAAGGTGAGGCTGCAGCGCATCATCCGAACAGTGGAAAGGATAATTGGCTGTAGCTTACCTTCCCTGCAGGATCTTTACGCTAGCAGGTGCAGAAATCGACTCTGACCCCTCTCACCCAGCTCACTCCATCTTCCAGCTCTTGCCTTCAGGAGTAAGATTCCGGTCAATCGCTACCAAAACCTCCAGACACAGGAACAGCTTTTTTCCTCAAGCAGTAGCCATACTAAATGCAGAACCCTGCTAGAGCTGCTAGGACTTGAAAGTAATCAGCACAGAACTGTAAATTAACAATTCGCACATTGCTTACTGCCACTATACGTGCATAATGTCCTTGACTTGTAATATACACACTGTCTGTCCTTGCATTGTTTTTGTTTGTGTTTGTTCAGCAACTGCCAAGTCAAACTTCTTGTAGGTGCAAACTTACTTGGCGAAATAAAATTGATTCGGATTGATTCTGATTCTGATCAATACAACATGTAATGTAAATAGTGACAGATGACGGACTGGGAGGCTAATCCATTTGTTAAGGGTGTTTTTTTTTACTTTCATTTCACAACCATAACTGCTGCCTACTTAGTTTTCAGTGGTATAACCCACTTCTAGCAGGAATCGCCGTTATAGCTATAACAACTGAGCTCTATTGAGCTCCTCAGTATGTGTTTACATTGTTGCCAGGCAACCACACAGACCCTGATTCATGATTCAATTCAATTTGAATCGATTTGAATCGAATCATGAATCTGATATGTCAGATTGAATCAAATGGAATCAATGAATCGAATTATATTGAATCAAATCTGATAAAGAATCTTACAGTATGGTGTAGATGGGACTGATTCTGGCTCATTCTCCCAGCAGCTTATGACTCTTTGCACAAATGACTCCCTGCACCAGGGTCTGTGCGGTTGCCTAGCAACAATGTAAACACATACTGAGGAGCTCAACAGAGCTCAACTGTTATAGCTATAACAGTGATTCCTGCTAGAAGTTGGTTATACCACTGAAAACTACGAGGCAGCAGTTATGGTTGTGAAATGAAAGTTAAAAAAACAAAACACCCTTAACAAATGGATTAGCCTCCCAGTCCATCATCCGTCACTATTTACATTACATGTTGTATTGATGAAACCATTCATTTAAAAAAAAAAAACTTTTTACACTATTTTAGAAGGATGTTTAATAGTTTATGCATAAACCACTTTTTATTTTTTTCCTCATTCGCGAAAGAACCCCTTTAAGTTATCTCCTGTAGTTAAGTTACCTCCTCTGTAGTTAAGTTACCTCCTCTGTAGTTATTTTCACACGCAGTTAATTAACAGCCTGTCTTTAACTTTAGAATTATTGGAGTTATTTTAAGTATTGAAGAGTTAACTTAAAGACAGAAGAGTTAACTTTAGGTTTGCCTGAGGTAAAATGTTTCCTGAATACTACATGCCTTATCACCATGGTGATAACTATAGAAACGTTCTTAAAGACAGGAGATAAGCTTAGTGAATTGAGGCCCATGTCTTGTATAGATCCTTTAAAACTATCAGTTAACAGACTTGTTGATTCTAAAAGAAGCATATCTACTTAATATTTAATGGCTAGTAGAAGAAGATATTCCAGGGAACAAAGTTTAGTCCAGTTTCATGTCAGGAACACATTATTTCCCTAAATCTATAAGCTGGGGAGCAGAGAACACAGGGTTGCCAGTTAGAGTAATAAATAGCACCCATGGCACCTGGGTAATGGTTTGTGTGTGCACTTGGCCTTAATTTTCAGGAAACAGGGCATAAACTTCAGTGTCGCTGTGGGGGAAATTCCTTGTGTAAATTAGAAGCTGTCCATCTCTTAAGTCAGAAGAACTCTTCATATTCAGCTCTAACAAAAGATAC
Source organism: Hyperolius riggenbachi (assembly GCF_040937935.1). Taxonomy (NCBI): domain Eukaryota; kingdom Metazoa; phylum Chordata; class Amphibia; order Anura; family Hyperoliidae; genus Hyperolius; species Hyperolius riggenbachi. The sequence goes on along the minus strand of NC_090646.1, from coordinate 331,519,799 downwards.
ATGTCACACTATGGAAAATGCATTTGTATAGTAATAATATATAATGCTAATGAGTGTCTGTACATGGAAATTCATTTTTTATGATTAACTATTGAAATTCCAGTCACAAACTTAAATTCACACAATCGTTCAAAATATTTTGTAAAAATAACATACTTACAGGCATAGTGTAGTGTTTTATTCAAAGCTTTTTATTTTATCTTTTTCCTCCGTAGGAGCATATGGAATATTACAAATAAAAATATGTTATTTGCTCCTGCTAGTTTGAATGTTAAAATTTAGTGTGCAGAAGATTTTGCTTTTTTTGTGGTAGTAGATATAAAGATAAGAAGAGCAAAGTTTCTAGAACTAGTCGCTAATGACTAGGCCCTATAGTTCTCCACCATTACAGCACTACAGAAAAAAAAAACATTTAGAAAACTTCTTTGTCAAACTGGCAAGTGGTGCTCTAAGGCCCGGTTCACACTTGCGGTGGCCCTCCGGAATCGCCGTGCCGGAGCCGCACCGCCTGCAGAACGGACGGAACGGACGCACGGCATAGCAATTAAAGCCTATGCGTCCGTTCACATGGGTCCGTTCTGCAGAACCGGAGCCGGACCGGATCCGGGCCGGATCCGGACTCCGGCCTCCGTTCCAACATGCGCTATTTTTCATCCGGCCCCTCCGGCAGCCGTATCCGGGGCGGAGCCGGACTGCACCATCCGGCCAATACAAACAAATGGGAACCGGAGGCCGCACAACACACTGGCTGAGAAATCCGGATGTTCTACCCCACTTCCTATGCGGATTTTTGCGGCGATATTGGCTGGGGACACATGGGCAAGCATTTTGGAGTGGAGCAGCACGAGCTGGAGGTGTTGGCAGGATGTTGGCAGCATGTGGGAGGTGGAGGTGAGTGCTAAACAGCAGAGGGCCTGATTCCACAGGTCCCCCTTCTGCTGACCTCCCAGACCCCAACATTTTTTTTTTTTTTTACGTTAACTTTGCCAAACGGATCCGGTTCGCATCCTGATTACCACCTGATGCAACCTGACCGGATCCGGATCGGATCCGGATCAGAACCGTACGGTTCCGATCCGGATCCGGTCCGGATCCGGTCAGGTCATCCGGTCCGTTTGGCAAACAACCGCTAATGTGAACCGGGCCTAAATTAGTACCAAATAATCACTTGGGATGTTTAATATTTTATTCACTCAAAAAGAAAAAAAAAACTAGTACTGATCCTAGTAAATAAATAAAGGGCAAATTAAAATACATGATACATTACTTTTTAGGGGTAAGTGTACTAATAAACATAAGTTCACCTACCCTTTTTGCTCACATGAGCACAGCATAAAAGTACAGTGTGATGCGAAAGTTTGGGCAATGTTGTTAATCGTCATGATTTTCCCGTATAAATCGTTAGTTGTTACGATAAAAATTGTCAGTTAAATACATCATATAAGAGACACACACAGTGATATTTGAGAAGTTAAATTAAGTATATTGCATTTACAGAAAGTGCACAATAATTGTTTAAATAAAATTAGACAGGTGCATAAATTTGGGCATTTATTTAGAGTTCAGGTTAAGAAAATTAAGATTTAGTAATGGAAAATGTTTAGACCAGCAAGGGAATTTTTTCTTGGAAGCAACAAGAGCATTTTGTGGAAATTGACATTATATTATTGGTTGCTAGGGACTTTGACTCAATAAAAAAGCTTTGCAGCAAAAAATATAAAAAAGGGAATTTTCACAACTGATTTTGTGAAGCATCTTAAATTGGCAAAAATGTGTAATTTAAGGCAACTTAGTTTAGCCATGTTTCTGTTTAAAAAAAAGAATTGAGGTTTCTGTACGAATTTTGGCTGTACCACACAAGTTTATTCTTTAATCACTGGTTGATTAACTGATTAGAACCGACATTAAACCAGTAAAAGTTAATCAGTGTTATGTGGTTTAAAGGCACAGTATATTGTGTAATATCATCAATATTAAAATGTGCTCTTGTATATGTTACGGCCAGAATCCAGAATGCGAAGTGGCCTGGCTACTGCAGCCGAAGAGTAAAACAAGTTGCATTCTGCATAAGTTTTAGTTGTCCTTAATTCTAAAGGATACTCCCTAGCTCCGCTCCCTGTCCCTTGCATCACCACTTCATGCAAAGAAGTAAAATACAGGCCAGCCATCCAGGGCACCTGTACTCTTCCCCTCCCTACTGTATGTGTGCGTGTGGTGCCTCCGTGGGCTTTTATTGCAGCAAGTGTAGCTGGAATTTGCTGCTGTAACACAGGCTGCAGTAAAAGCTGGAGACGGCAAACTTACACCCACAGCTGGGGGGGGGGGGGGGAGGAGTGCAGGCACGGGCTACCCTGTATATTTCTTACCTGCAGACAGATGTGAGAAGAGGGACAAAGACCGCTGCTTCTCACATTGGCTGCAATAGCCAGGCCACTTCCCGTAATGGTTGGCCAGATCCCGAAAAGGCTCACTTCGGGATCTGGCCATTATGTATTGATTTTTTCAGGTAAAGCTATAGTTATAAAGCTGGTGGGAAGTAGGAAAAATTTCACAAGGACTAACATCTCGCCAACATTGTATTGAATGTTGCAATAAAAACGTGCTAGATTGATGATAAAAGAATTGAAACAGGTATGTAGATTTCCCCCCCCCCCCCTGAATTTTACTTGATACTTTTGCAGTAGATCATGTGTGAAGCATTTGAATGACTAGAACCTAGCTGAGCTCATCAAAATTACCAATGCTCTATTGCAGAGCATTCAATTTATAGGACATAGCAAGACTTTGGAAGGCATATCTGTATTTGTTAAGGAACCAGTGCCACAGGGCTATAATAATATAAAATATGCCTCCTTGCAGCTCTTTTCTGTTCCTTGGCAATGCTCTTAATCTTGCCCTGTAGGTGAGATGAAAAATAGTAATATTTGATGACATTTAAATTTAATGGCAAAGTATTTGCACTGTCAAGACTAGACTAAATTTCCTTGAATTGGTAAAAGAGTCAATCTTTCTTTCAAAGGCTAACGTAAAGGATGTCTCTTAGCTCCCAATGTGGGTGCAGGTGACTATTGAAAAATGTACTACTGAAGATGCCACCCAAATTTCCTAACAGTTAAAGGCAGCAATTAACAGAATAGGGTGAGGAGTCACAGTAGTCACAGTCATGATTGTCCTATGGTTGCTACAGGATTTGCCTTGCTTTTTGTCAAATCAGCCTTTAGAGACACCCAATGCACTTATGCAGAAACATTTTTTATTGTACTGATTGCGCTTCCCCTTTTCAGTATTTTGCTATCTTATTATCGGAAATACAGAATCAGGACTGTTCGAATAGGCTACTAAAATAGCTGCAAAAGTTAACCTTTTCTGTCCACTTCTCTGCTTATTGTCTGTTTCCTACTGTCTGATCGTAGATACAATACTAACGACCATGCTTCAGGCCCTGTTCACAGTGATCAGTTGTGTTGCAGAATAATTATGCATGTCATCTCACTGCCCATACAATACTATGGGACTTTTCACTGTACTGTGTTGTAACTGATCTCATAATTCTAACTTATACAAGCTTTACATTAAAGTCTATGGCCAGTCTACACTGCAGTTCACACTCATTATAGTGCATGTGTTATGCAACTGACCAATGTGAACCAAGCCTAATGCTTACTTTTTCTTAACTCGTCATACTTGCCTTTGTGAGTTCATCAGTATTAAGAAGTGAAAAATTAGAGAAGTTGTAGCTTTATTTGACGTGGAGGTACATATATTTAATCCACTCAGCGCTATAAATCATTGCAAAATAATGACTTTACTCTGGGATTCCATTACTAACGTAAGCTAGAACTCTTGGGAGAACTCACAGCTAGGCATGGGCGTCCGCAGAACATTTTCCAGGAAGGGGGGGGGGAGGGCAAAAAGGCGGGGAAGAAGTGAAATCCTAAAAGAGGGTGAAGTTGCCAAAGAATGTGGGCGTGGTCACGGGTGGAGACACATTTACATGAACTTAGCAATGGTGGGACATTAGATTAGGACAGTGGTGGCAAACCTTTTGGAGGCCGAGTGCCCAAACTGAAACCCCAAAGTCACTTATCTATCGCAAAACCATATGGACTTGAACACCGTCATGGCCTGCACTCTCGGCATGGTGCGCACCAGTCCAGCACGGCCGTCACTACGCAAACAGCTGTTTGTGGTGCGTTACACAGTGAGTTTGGTGTGTCAGTGTGAAGCAGTACTCTAATTACACTCCCTGATTGATGTATACACATGCAAGATGTTTTAAAGCACTTTTGGCCTGCAATTTAGCATTCATTCTGCCCTTAAAACGCTGCTTTGTGTAAAATCCAGATTTTTCCCTGGGACTTTTGGCGTCTATCCCACTCATCCATGCCCCCCTCTCCAGGTGTTAGATCCCTTGAAACATCTTTTCCATTACTTTTGTTGCCAGCATAAATGTTTCTAGTTTTCAAAGTTCGCATCCCCATTGAAGTCTATTGCGGTTCGCGAAAGTTCACGCGAACCGAACCTTTTGCGGAAGTTCGCGAACCTAAAATGGGAGGTTCGGGCCATCTCTAGTCAAGAGGGCATATTATAATAAATGTATGGGCTAAAAATTAGCAATGGATGTAAAACTGAAAAAATGTACCTTTATTTCCAAATAAAATATTGTCACCGCACATTATATTAGGGGTATAATTTTAACATTGCAATAACCGGGACAAATGGGAAAATAAAATGTGTGGATTTTATTTGCGGTAGCATGTGGTATTTTAAAACTATAATGGCTAAAAACTGCAAAATAATGATTTTTTTTCAATTTTTCTTGTTTAATTATTCCTGTTAAAATGCATTTAGAATAAAATAATTCTTAACATAATGTACCAACCAAAGAAAGCCTAATTGGTGGTGGAAAAAAACAAGGTATAGATTATTTCTTTGTGATAAGTAGTGATAAAGTTATTGGGGAATGAAAAGGAGGAGTGCTGAAATGGGAAAATTCCTCTCGTCCATAAGATGAAAAATACCTGCGGGCTGAAATGGTTAAGAAGCGTTTAGAATAGTTGTTAGAAAAGCTTAAGGTACCATACCCAGTGGTAACATCCTAAAGTAAGAATACGTTCTGGTAAAACTTTGTTATAACAATGTAACAAGCAAAACATCATTGCAGTGTTGTATGCAAAGGGTTCAGATATACAGTGGAATGTGAAAGTTTGGGCAACCTTGTTAATCGTCATGATTTTCCTGTATAAATCGTTGGTTGTTACAATAAAAAATGTCAGTTAAATATATCATTTCGGAGACACACACAGTGATATTTGAGAAGTGAAATGAAGTTTATTGAATTTACAGAAAGTGTGCAATAATTGTTTAAATAAAATTATGCAGATGCATAAATGTGGGCACTGTTGTCATTTTATTGATTCCAAAACCTTTAGAACTAATTATTGGAACTCAAATTGGCTTGGTAAGCTCAGTGACCTATATATATATATATATATATATATATATATATATATATATATATATATATATATATATATATATATATATATATATATATATATATATATATATTTACCTATATACACAGGTGAATCCAGTTATGAGAAAGAGTATTTAAGGGGGTCAATTGTAAGTTTCCCTCCTCTTTTAATGTTCTCTGAAGAGTAGCAACAGGTGGGTCTCAAAACAACTCTCAAATGAGCGGACTTAGAAGAGGGTAGGTAGGCACTCAGTACACACTACAGATGGGGAATATCCCGCTGATAGGCAGTGCAAAAACGTCAGCAAAAGCTACGTGCTCACGACAAGAAAAATTCAAGCTTTGTGACCATTCATTGTGAAAAGAGGAGCAGAGAATGTCTGGCACTGTAGCTTTAATAAAAAACAGCAAGTGTACAATGGATATTGCATACAACACACACAAGGACAATGTCCGTGGGGATGGTGGTACTTATCGTGCTCTGCTGAAGATGGAGAGGCAACTCGTGCACGAGAAGCCTCCGAAGAAGCAAGGCTCACCCCATTGCGAAACGGCTGTAAGGCCGTGCACCCACTGGCGCCCACAGTTGCCTCTCCATCTTCAGCAGAGCACGATAAGTACCACCATCCCCACGGACATTGTCCTTGTGTGTGTTGTATGCAATATCCATTGTACACTTGCTGTTTTTTATTAAAGCTACAGTGCCAGACATTCTCTGCTCCTCTTTTCACAATGAATGGTCACAACTCTCAAATGACCTGAAGACAAAGATTATGCAGGAGAACAGAGGCGCCAAAAGGATAAAAGGAAGCTAAATGAGCTTAAAAACCAAATTCTTGGTAAATAGAGGAGTTAGTGGTGGACTTACCTCTTCCAAGTAGACACACAACGACTGTAGTAAACACAGTCAATATATTTTATTTATGAACTCCAAATATGCAATGCGTTTCGCAGGTTTGATCCTGCTTCATCAGGCAATAACAACGGAGCAATAGCATATGTGGTCAGTAGAAGAGCCAGGCACCTTTGTTTTACCAGTACATATTACACTATTGGGGCTCTTGGTGTTCCTTGTTTTTATGAAGACAAAGATTGTTCACCATCATGGTTTAGGGGAAGGATACAGAAATCTGTCTCAGAGATTTCAGCTGTCTGTTTCCACAGTTAGGAATATATTAAGGAAACGGAAGACTGCAGGCTCAGTTCAAGTTAAGGCTGAGTGGAAGACACACAAGAAAAATCACTCTTTTCTCCGCCCTAAAGCACAAACAGAGCCGCTTGAGGTATGCTAAAGCACATTTGGACATGCCAGCTTTATTTTGGAATAAGGTGCTGTGGACTAATGAAACTTGGCATAACAGGGGGCGTTAAGCATGGAGGAAAAACAACACATAATTGCAAGAAAACCCCCTGCTACCTAGAGTAAAATATGGAGGTGGTTCCATCATGCTGTGGGGCTCTGTGGCCGGTGCAGGGACTGGGAATCTTGTCAAAGTTGAGGGACGCATGGATTCCACTTAGTATCAGCAGATTCTGGAGACCAATGTCCAGGAAACAGTGACAAAGCTAAAGCTGCGCCTGGGCTGGATCTTTCAACAAGACAACGACCCTAAACACTGCTCAAAATCCTTTAAGCCATTCATGCAGAGGAACAAGTACAACGTCTGTAATGGCCATCTCAGTCCCCAGACCTGAATATAATTAAAAATCTGTGGTGTGAGTTAAAGAGAGCTGTCCATGCTCAGAAGCCATCAAACCTGAATGAACTAGAGATGTTTTGTAAAGAGGAATGGTCCAAAATACCTTTAACCAGAATTCAGGCTCTCATTGGAACCTACAGGAAGCATTTAGAGGCTGTAATTTCTGCAAAAGGAAGATCTACTAAATTCTGATTTCATGTCTTTTTTGTGGTGCCCAAATTTATGCACCTGCCTAATTTTGTTTAAACAATTATTGCGCACTTTCTGTAAATCCAATAAACTTAATTTTACCTCTCAAATATCACTGTGTGTGTCTCCTCTACGATATATTTAACTCACATTTTTTATTGCATAACGATTTATACAGGAAAATCATGACGATTAACAAGGTTGCCCAAACTTTGGCATCCCACTGTATTTATATCCTATTCATAAAATAATGAGTATATGAGTGCTATCATGAAGTAAGCTGAAGAGTCTCCTGGCCTGAGGACATACAGTGTTGATAGAAATGTATAATAAACCAGACTGATATCAGGGCGTGGTCTTTGGGGAATTATTAATAAGGAGAAGTCTATAGAGGAGTTTTAGTTCTTTACAATAGGAAGACACCCACTCGCTGCATCTTATTGACTAATATCAGCAGGGTGGCGGAGTTGATCTTGTGTGTGGTTAAAAGGAATTGATTTTTACTGCAATGCACAATATCATATTGCGCAAGACCAAATGCATTCTGAGGATTATTTTTTTCACTCAAAGTGCAAAAGGAGTGTGCATACTTGTTTATTATCTAAAACTACCAGATTTATAACTGGTGAATTTACATATAGCACAGATGCCTACTAGTTAGTGGTTGCCCATTACAGTTATCCCACTTGCTCTTTTGCTCTTGTATGCAAGTTACCGTATGTTATCTGGGTAAATGTGCCCATTAACGGTACAATTTTTTAATCAGATGTGATCTTTCTACACACTTTTACGATCTAAAGTAAGTTTGTTCTCTGGTTGAACTCGATGGACGTATGTCTTTTTTCAACCCAAATAACTATGTAACTATATGCAGCAATGCAAGTCTACAGCAATGCATAGCGACGCAGTAAGTGTAAAAGTAATCAGAAGGTAATTATCGATTGCTTACTTTTTTTTTTTCATTGACCAAAAGTTTTATTGAAATATAAAACAAGGGTGATACAGAGAATACAGTCTACAAATGTTGAACAGAATTAGGTAACAGATAACAGGTAAGTGTTATAGATGGTGTACAGATGCAGCAGTATCATCATCTCTGCAACTTCATAGGGAGAGTAGGAGAGAAGGATGGAGGAGGGGAAGAGGGTAGGGAGGTCAGGAGGGGAGTTTTCGTTTTGTTGGCATCCAAAAGTGGGTATATGCTTGGAGGAGGAGGGGAAGGTATGAGGGGGAGGGTGAGAAGGGGAGTATTAGAGTAAATAGGTACTGTGATAGTAAACATAGGCATACAACAGCATAAACATTATAATTTGAACATCGTTATCTGCCTGGATTTTCAATCCAGCGATCCCATACTTTGTTAAATTTCGAGGGGCAGCCTCTGTGGTGGTATATTAGTTTTTTAAAGGGTAGGGAATTTTTGATTCTGTTGCGCCAGTCAGCGTATGTAGGGGGAGTTGGGGAGAGCCATCTAAATGCTATGCATTGTTTAAGCATAAAGGTGGTTTCTATCAGAAAGGTTTTATCAAATTTATTAATGTCTTCGTCATAGATGTTTAATATACAGCTCTTAATGTCTAGAGCGATTGGTGATCCCATCACGTCATGAAGGAAATCAATCACCTGCTTCCATAGGTCAGCTATTGGGGGGCACTGCCACAGAAGGTGCATAAAAGTGGGGTTAAAAGCACTGCATTTGGGGCAGTGGTTAGAGTTATTGTGGTTAAATTTAGATATTCTGTTAGGGGTAAGGTAACTTTGGTGGGTAATGTACAATTGTGTGAGGCGGTCTTTAATACATGGGGATACTTGTTTGACAGCTGAAAGGCTGTCTTCCCACTCCTCTTCGTCTATTTGAGTTCCCTGTTGTATCCATTTATTTCTGGATTGTTCTACCACTGTGTTAGCCAGGTGTTCTGATAGAATAGAATAGAGGGCACCAATATGGTGGGTTAGTGGACCATCCTTGATGGCTTCCATAATGAGGGAAGTGCCTGTTAATGGAAGACCTGAGGGAAATTGAGCCAGCATAGCGTGTTGTAGTTGGAGGTACATGTACTGGAAGTGGTGTGGGAGGGAGAATTTAACAGAGAGAGTTTCGAAGGAAAGAAGGCGTTTGTTTTGAAGAATTTGGCCCAGATATTGTATGCCTTTGTCGGACCAGCGTGAAGTGTTAGTAAGCTTAAGTAGTTCTGGTAGTTTAGGGTTCCGCCACAGGGGCATGAAGTATTCCCATATGGATGAGGGGACTATTTTATTTACTTCTTGCCAGGTTCGTGAAGCTTGGATCAGAATAGTGTTGGTAGGGTCTTTTTGTGTGAGAGTACCTTTAAGGAGGGCAAATGGGAGATTGTTTACTTGTTCTGTGGCAGAGAACCCCAATAGTTCAGGGGATTGTAGTGAATTGGATATAAACCAGTGGGAAATTTGTTCCAATTGTGATGCCAGGTAATATAGGAAGGGAGAGGGTAGAGCTACACCTCCCAGCGCAGTGGGACATTGTAGTATTGTGTATTTGAGCTTGGCTCGGGATTTATTCCAAACTATGGAGAGCATCAGGATCTAAGTTGTTTAAAGAAGGCCACGGGTAAGTGTATGGGAGAGTTGTGTAGGATGTACAGAATTTTGGGCATTAAGACCATTTTAATTAAGTTGACTCGTCCCATAACTGAGATGGGGAGTTTTGTCCAAGAGGAGAGTTTGTCTCGGGTGTATTGGATAAGGGGAGCCACATTGTCCAAATAATAATCAGAGGGGGAGGCCCGAACCGTAACCCCGAGATATTTGAAATAGGGAACAATTTGCAGAGGACAAGGGAGTGAGGACGCCGAGATCTCCAAACTGTCTAAGCATAGGATGGCAGATTTGCTCCAATTGATGGATAGACCTGAGTATTCTCCCATTTCAGAGATGAGGTTGAATGCAGTGGTTAAGGATTGATGAGGATCAGCTAAATATAGAATAGTGTCGTCAGCATATTGGCTTATTTTCTCTTCTAACCCGCCAATCTTAAATCCAGTGATGTTAGGGTGTTTTCGTATTTTACAAGCAAGCGGTTCAGCAGATAAGGCGTATAGTAAGGGGGAAAGGGGACAGCCTTGCCGAGTACCCCTACCTATAGGGAATGGGTCAGAGATATTGGAATTTGTACATATTTGGGCTAAGGGATTATTGTAAAGGATTTGAACCCAGCGAATAAAGTTATCGCCGAACCCAAACCTGGAAAGGGTGGCAAGCAAGTATGGCCATTCAACTGCATCAAATGCTTTAGCAGCGTCTAGGGAGACGATTATACGTTTGCCTCGGTTATCATGGGGAGCTTGAATGTTGGCAAACAGCCGGCGGATATTAAGTGATGTTTTTTTACCTGGCATAAAGCCGGTCTGGTCTCCATGTACAAGGGATAGGATAACTTTATTTAGTCGTGTGGCTAGGATTTTGGTCAGAACTTTAATGTCTGTTGGAAGCAGGGAGATCGGGCGATATGAATCGCAGAGTGATAAGTCCTTTCCGGGCTTGGGAATCAGCACAATCAGGGCCGTCCGCATGGAGAAGGGGAGTATACCTTGTTCAAATGCATGGTGAAAGGTTTGTAAAAGAGGAATTGTGATAATTCCGGAAAATCGTTTGAGCACTTCACTGGGGATACCATCTAAGCCGGGTGCCTTTTTGTTAGGTAGGGAGTGGATGGCTAGGTCTATTTCCTCTGAAGTGATAGGGGCGTCTAACATCTCCATGTCCTCTGGGGATAATCGGGGGAGGGCTATTTCAGACAGGAAGATCTCAGCGTCCTCACGTGATCGATTGCTTACTTAAACAGGTCGATTAGGACATTTTCTTTCTTCAGAAATGATCATAAAATCCAATTTACGGATCGACTGAATTTTCAGTTCCAATCAACCAAAGAATCATTTCACATAGATTTTCACCAAACACAGCACTGTTTTCTATACAATTCGAGCATAAATATTGTATTTAAAGATCGCATCTGATGAAAATATTGTACCTTTAATGGGCACCTTAAGAATCGCAAGCACACTCCCCTCCCCCAGCTCACAGAACAGTATTGCTAGGAGATTGTCATTACATGTATAGTATATATTCAAATTCACTCAGAAATCTTTATGAGTAGCTCTGCATAAGCTCAGGATACAGATGTTTCCTCACCAAAGGTACTGTGCTCTGCTAAAAAAAAAAAAAAAAAAAAAAAGAGAAAAAATGTCCCTGTGTTTGTTCAGCCTTATTCACTGCAATTTGTTTTTAAAGCACAACTTTCATGGAGATGTGGCATATAAATAAAAGGCTTCAGAATAAAATGAACCCAGCCACTGAATGTTATCACGGTGTGGCTAATATTTTAGAGCAGAGGGGAAGGTTTGATTATTGTTCCACTTTAAGATGTCCAAAGATTGCAGAGGTTGGAGAAGTGTGCAGACATGAACTGGCCAACTAATGTAGATCCATGATAAACTGTTGATCCATCGGGTTTCCTTCCTTGCATGGAGATAGTGAGAGAAGATGTGAGGAAACTACTAGTGAAGGCTAATTCAGGAAGACTGGAAAAAGCTTTAAACCTGTCAGATTGCTTTCTTATGCTAGCCTTTGGCTGGCACTTCTGACAGGCAATCCACAGATATAACATCATTGCCCGATCTATCCAAAAACAGTAGAATGACTTTTAGTACCTTTATTTAACCACTTACAGACAGTGGTAATTGAAATCTACACCCTGTTTTGATCTCCTAATACCTGCCAGTAGATTTCACTTCACTGCCGCTGCACGTTCTCGCAGCTTCCGCTGCTCCCGACGATCTCGTTGCTCTCTGTCCGCCGTCACTATTATAGCAGGGCTCTGTGAGCTGGTCAGAAGCCGATTTAATTGGCTGCTGAACCTGTCAGCAATGTACGCAACTCCCTTTGGCTTACACTAGTCACAAGGTCAGGAGTCAAAGAAAGCGGCTCCTGACCAGCTTGCAGAGCGGGTGGCCTGAGGTTCCTGGTGTGCAGTGTGGATGGCAATTGCGGCGGTTACTTGTACCAGTGGTCTCTGGTCCTTAAGGGGGCAGAGACCGCTGGTACTTAAGTGGTTGAAGAGCAACTGTAGTGAAAATAACATTATGCTTGCATTGTCAGGTACAGTGAACCATGCAGTAAATGAAACATATGCTTCGCTTCTTTTCTTTATACGTACGTTTAGCAGTAACGCACTGGTTGCAACCCCTTATACTGCAACGCTGTCGCTGCACTGTGAATGTCACATAGGTTGTACATTGCAGTGCGGTAAGCTGCGTTACAAATCGGCTGTTACACCGCACCACTGTGAAAGTAGCCTTAGATTACAAAAGTGTCTCAGCTTCTACATGAAAATGTAGAAATGTCCTGATTCAGTCCCTGTACTGAAAGCACCATCCTGCAGCACATTGCCATGCACTGCAGATATCAGTGGCAGACAACAGGTTAAAGAATGATACTATTGATGTCAGAAGAAGCAAAGAGACACGCAGCCCCCTTCCAGGAGAGGAATCCGCAGTAATCTTATTTACCTTCAATTCCCACACTCAGGTAATTTATCAACTCAGCTGCAGCAACCCTTGTGACAGGCAGAGGAAGATCTAAGTGGAAAGACCCATGTGACTAGAGACCCACGGCTCCTCCAGTGTCCCAAGCACAGACTGGCTGCATTATTACTGCTGATCCTGCAGGATGCTCACACACTATCTGACCAAACCTGGCAGGCTGAGGAATCATCCATGAGAGAAAATCAGGGAGGGCTCTCTACATAATGACTCACCTACAGCAACAGCAGATGGACCCATCCCTCCAGGGAGCCCTGTAAGTAGCCAGAGAGCCACGTGGGTGCATGTAGCAGTACATGTGGATCTTGGTGACTTCTCCTAACCGCTCCGCCCTGTAGATAGCCAGAGGGCCATGGTTTGGAGAAGTCACCAAGATCCACATGCACCGCATCTTCCTTCCTCTTCTCTCTTACTGGTAACAGCACGCCCCATGATGTCATCATAGCGTGCACTGTTACCATTGGGACGCCTAGGACCAGGGAGGAGATTCAATGAGTGTGGATCCAAGTGAGGAAAATTCTTTAGTCAGTGTCTGCCACTTTGAAAATATTCCCTCACACTTTCCTCACCCTGATTTACATTTTGAAATTTATCACATGTGGTGACATCTTTGGTACATGTCTGTGGAATGTTTGTATAATCAGTGTTCTGAAGCCAGTACAAATAATGCATGGTGTTCCAGAATTCTTGGGGGAGGGTGATTCCACATAGCTAAACAGCCTAGGTTTACCAATATAGGCTCACCAATATACAGCAGTATATAGATATAAGAAGTGTGTCTGGTTCTGAAACCAGGATATTTTACTTAAAAGTGGGTATACTGGATAATTTACTACATTCTACTATTTGTCACCATGTTGATGGTGACCCATTTTATCTGATCAACATAGTACAACTTCCAAATGGTAATCCTATACTGTATACAAATCATTGTTACTGCAAAGTAGTAAAAATAAAAAGAATGATGTACAGCAGGGGTCCGCAACCTTTTTGTGACCTGAGGACCGCTTTGCAGTATGAACTTTTTTCCAGACCAGGATATAGCCCCCCCAACAAAATTTTTTAGGTACAGCAAGGCTCAGCAGTGCAGCCTTACCATTAGGTGAGCTGGTCCGTGGGCCTGGCCTCTGGCTGTAGTTTAATTCATGCGTAGCAGTGCTCAGCACAATATCACCAGGTGGCGCCGTCCTTTCCTCACAGCCATCAGCTGTGCTGCAGGATCTGTCCTACAGCTCCAATGCGTGTCAGCATCGAGTGACGTACTAAGCAGAGCATAGCACAGCAGACCACTGTAAGAAGAGGGCGGCGCCACTTGGTGACGCTGTGCTGCCTGCTGTCGTGCATGAATAAAACACAAGAGAAGTCAGGCCCACGGCCCAGCTCAAAACACTCTGTGGTCCGGCACTGGGCCGGGGCTTGGGGGTTGGGGAAGCCTAACGTACAGGACTGCACTTTTTTATGCTACTAGGGTGATTTAAAAAATGAATAATCATTTATTTTTAGCATCTTTACAAAATCTGTGCTACTCCAGTTCTTTCATATTTTAAAAAGTTATTAGCCTAAAAAAGGCCAGTTTCTGATTTGAAGCAGGAGTACTAAAGTGTTGCCTTGTCCTTTATGATCTCTGCAGCACCCATCCATTGTGACTTCTTGGAGGACACTAAGGATGTCTGATGATAAATGGACCTGTCTCTGATGTACAGTCTTCCTCCATTAGATACATTAAATGCATATGCATCATGTCTCTGTCCATGATCATATTGATTTTAAATGTATATACAAAAAAGTGCCACTATGTTTTTGCAATACAAATTTCTGTAGGCAAGAAGCTTTCTCTTTCTAAAGCACTATTGTAACCCTTTAAAGAGGAACTCCAGTGAAAATAATTTAATATAAAAAGGTGCTTAATTTTTACAATAATTATGTATACATGATTTAGTCAGAGTTTGCTCATTGTAAAATCTTTCCTCTCCCAGATTCACATTCTGACATGTATTACATGGTGACATTGTTACTGTGGGCAGATTATGTAGCTGTTCTGGCTTTAACAGACAGCTATAAACAGCCATTTCCTGTGTGTGTCATTGTTACATTGTGGCAGTTTGCCCAGAGTACCGTACGGTACCAGAGCCTCTTGTGGGAGGGGTTTCAGCACAAAATCAGTCATACAGCGCCCCCTGATGGTCTGTTTGTGAAAATCATTATATTTTTCATGTAAAAGTGGGTATCAGCTACTGATTGGGATAAAGTTCAATTCTTGGTCGGAGTTTCTCTTTAAAGATAAATGCTGAGCAACTTTACCAGGAACAACAGGAAGTTTGAATTAATCAGTCACCTTTCATTGTGACAATGGAGATAAACTTTCTGTTATTCTGGATAGGACTACAGGCATATATGTGCTGTCATTATTTCTAATACAATACTTCTGCAATGGACTGTACCTTGCACTGAACTCAGCTTGAACAGAAGGCCACTTACTACTGTTATGCTTCACTGAACTCTATGGAAAAGTACAGCTGCATAGTTCTGTTGGACAGTTTTTCTGAGTAAAGAGGAAGGCAGCTGAATAGGAAAGGTCCCTTCCAGCTGCTTTCTACTGAGCTTAGACAGAAACGTCCAAAGAAGTGTACCTTGCGAGAGCACTATGCCAAAGAGTTCAATAAACCTTAATAGCAGCAGGTGGTGGGGTTGTTTCATGCTTTTGATCTGCATGCCTTCAGTGTAGTCTTCGGTAGTTCGAGTACATATCCTGCAACAGCGCTCATTTACCCACAGCCTAATGAATTGATGTCATTAAAATAAAAATCAAGAAAGGTGGTCCGGCTGGTAGTTAAAGAAGATAAAGTAAACCTGAGATGAATTAAAAGTAACAATTCATAGATACCTGGGGCTTACTCCAGCCCCCTTTAGCCTAATCGTTCCCTCGCCACTGCCCTCCGCCTCCTGGATTCTCCGCAATGGCTTCCGGGTAACTTCGGGAGTCGGGGCTTACTGTGCATGCGTGGCCCAAGGCCGTACTACTGTGCAGGCGCAGAATACTCCCGGCTGCAGGAGCACGACGGGGGTGAGGGGAGCCGCACTGGCCGAAGTTACCAGGAGTATTGCTGAGGATCCAAAAGGCGGAGGAGGACGGCGAGGGAGAGATCAGGCTGAAGGGAGCTGGAGGAAGCCCCAGGTATGCATGAATTTTTACTTTTAATTCATCTCAAGTACATTTTAACCAGGTTCCCACTGCTGTATCGTGTACCTATACCCCTGTGGACTTCACTTCAGCACCAGGGGTGTAGATATGCATACCGCAGTGTTTACAGTGGTAAACCCCCCCCCCCACACCCTCGAGCCCTCCACAGCTACTGCCACCGCCACGTCTAATGCGACCCCACCGTCGGCAGATTACTGATTGGTACTCACGATCACTATCCCAGCAGCGAATAATCTTCTGGCATCAATGAGATGCCATCATGATTCACATCTCTTCAACACTTCCTGTGTGCCACGACAGCTATTGGCAATTCAGAAGGTGACGTGACAGAAGGACAGATGAAGTAAGAACTAAGTTTGCATCTTTTGCACTGCAGTTTTAAAAAGCTTGTTTAAAATGGACACATCTGACCTTCTCCTACAAAGAACATAGGATTCAATGATATGTCCGTTTTTCTCTGCTGCAGAAAATGGTCATATTTTAGCATGGTCAGCTGTTTGCTGGTGAACACACTGCAGGCCTCTCCTGAAGAAGAAAGCTCCAGAGGGAAAGCAGAGGATATATTTGAGAAATTAGCATGGGTTCCTCATGTGTATTTTCACAGCACAGCCCTTTAGTGGATCTGTGAATGGAGTTTGTTGCCAAATTGTGGATTACTGCTGTGGAATGGCACTTTCTATGAAATTATAAATCAGAGCCTAATAATCAAAATCACTTTAGAGTGGACAGTGACAATGAAAGAATATATCTTCTCTAAAGTTGGAGCCTGTGAGATACACCTAAAGTCCAGTTAGGTCAGGTATATTCTCTCCTAAATGTGACCTTACCTCGATGAACTTTAATATTGTATGTCAGTATTTAGCAATTCGATGAGATGAAATGCCAGACTCAATTACTTATAGCCCAACTAAACTCTGACAGAGAGATATTTGCACTGGTCCCCCCACCCCCAAGCTATTTATACTATTTCAAAACACACTGTTGCATTTTCAGAAGCCTGCAACTGATTCTGCCTTGGTCCGACTCTTATTCACAAAGATGCCCTCATATCCTAGCTCCAGACAGGCTTCCAGTACAGCATGGACCTGCAAATGAGAAGAATGTCTATGATGATGAACAATATTTAGCAGGTAAGACCATCTATAGTATGCATCGTTTATTGGGAGAAAACTCTGGCAGTGGTCTTTCTTTTGGGCTGTAAAAGCTGATTAATGAGCCATGCATTTGTTAGTGATCAGAAACATAAATACTGTAAAGTAATATGAACACAAATAGTTGTCCCTAAGAAATTATGTAAAAATGACTGTATCTTGCCTTATGAATAAATCACTGGCTACAAAACAGCTGCCTGTCACCCTTATTTTATTTCAGCAATGTGTTGTTTTGTTACTTTGTTTACACATGTTCTGCACTTAATTGACACACTAGCACTCATTTGCTTTGATCTAAATTAATTAATTAATGGCGTCAATTTACTCAATTAGCTGAATTAGCCTGGATACGGTCTTGTGCTCCTCGCTTATTTCTACAAGTTTTCCAATTTAGAGGTTGGATGCTAAAAGAACGGAAGGCCACTCATGTATGATATTACTAGCGAAGAGAGAAGAGTGCATCTCAAGGAAATATCCTAGAAGGAATAGCATCAGTCGTTATTCTGTAACATATAGGTGTGCAATGTTAAAACACTAACCAGATTCCATCATGACTTTTAATTATTTAGAGAGGAGGTCTTAGATTTTTGTAATTACACAGCTTTGATACCTATTTATTAAAATACCTGACACACCTAATGCACCTCCCTTTCCCTGAGGTATACGTGATAAAGAATATGGAACAACGTGGTTAATCCGGGAAATGGGAAGGTTGGGTAACGGAAGGGAGGAGTCAATGGTATTTGAAGCACGCATAGACATAAACAAAACTAAAAAATAACGTCTAATTATGTATGTTTCAAACAATGATGATGGCACTATTCAGCTGTGGTGTTTGGCTACCAAGCTATTACGCCTTTAGCTGACGAGCTTCCCATACCAACTTGCATCTGAGTTTGAAAAAAAAAAAATACCTGACACACACATTCATTGTACAATTGCTCTCAGCTGATGCAGAGGACTACAGAAACAAACATAATGAGATAAAGTCAATTTTGGAAATGCACATTTCACCTGTCTTCATTTTTACTTCTTCATAGAGGCAACTGTTTACAACAAATAAGTGATAAATGACAAAGAACCTGTGTTATTGGATCTCAGTGTGAGTTTGACCATGACCCCCAACTGTCTCATGGTTAACCATTACAAGGGCATGCAGGAGTATGTGAACATTAATGCTTATGACTACAAAGTATGTTCACCAGCAGAAATGCAGCAGCATTCATTTTTTAAGTGGTAATTTTTCTATTTTCTAGAATATCAAGTGCATATCTCCAGTCCAAGCAGGTTAGGTACTAACTTATAAGGTACTCAAGGATTGGAAATCAGTGATGTAACTTTTGGGTAGCAGCCCCAGGTTTCCTCCTCCTCCTTCTCCACCAGGGCCTCCCTTCCTGTACTCCTTTGACTGTGTCAGATCAAAAGATCATCACAGTGGCAGTGATGGCTGGAGCTTACCTGTTCCACCGTCAGCTCTCTCTGGCAGTCCCGCTACAGCCACTACATGTCATTGTCCTCTCTGGTATCTGTCAACCTCTTTATCTTCTGAACGTTACATGTGATGTGCAGAGAAACCCAGACTAAGAGGAAGGTAGAGACCAGAGAGGACACCTAGCAGCTGCAGCAGGAGCACTGGAGAGACCCAACAGGGGAAGACCTGACCCTCACTGCCGCCGCACCGATGTGTGGGTCTGACACAGCCAGGGGAGCATGGAAAGTGCCTTCTGAAATAAATCCAGACTGTCTTGAATTTTTTTCTTAATTCTCAATGTGGGTATGTGGGCATGTGCAGTTGCACAGCAGCATATTCACAAGTCTTTATGCACTCTTTACGATGGCTTGGTGTGACCTCAATAAGGGATGCAAACTCTGGCCACTTAGAACACAATGGGGTTTATTCACGAAAGGCCGGTAACATTGCCCACCACGCCGCAATGTTACTGGCCTCTACTGAAAATAATAAAGTTTGCTGCGCCAATAGCGCAATGAGCGTTACTACAGCAATGCGTGTAAACAGTGTAGGTACGGTATGGATGAAGCGTAGCTCCCGATATGCTATTTCCAAATGTATGGTACACTGTTGAGCTATTGGTGCAACAAGCATTACTATTATTAGTACAGGCCAGTAACATTGCCATGTGGTGGGCAATGTTACAGGCTTTTGCAAATCAGTCCCATTGTCCCTTGTTCAGCTAACATTCCAGCCATTTGCCTGCATGGAAAATGCAAACTTTTGTTGCCTGCAAATTTTCCATTGAATGACTTTGGTTGTAAGTTCTAATGTGAATTTGCATGCAGGAAAACACATCCAAATTAGTCAAGTTCTTCCTATTAGGGATGATCGGAACAGGCGATTTCCGATACAGCGGAAATTCCGGATTCTGTGGTAACAAAATTCCGTAACCGCTATATTCCGGTGGATCCCCGCGGTATTCTGCAGAAGTCCACATTCTGGCGGAACCATTTCC
The DNA here is from genome assembly GCF_040937935.1 of Hyperolius riggenbachi. Lineage (NCBI taxonomy): Eukaryota > Metazoa > Chordata > Amphibia > Anura > Hyperoliidae > Hyperolius > Hyperolius riggenbachi. The sequence continues at coordinate 331,500,034 of NC_090646.1, read as the reverse complement.
ACAATGTTGAAGGGAACATAATGGATGCTTCCTTTTAACCATTTCCGCCGCCCGGACGTGAAGCTCACGTCCGGGCGGCAGCTCTGCAGCGCTCCCGCGCTTGGGCGCGCTCCCGCCCGTGATCGCGGGCGCGCCCCCGCATCCCCGCTGTGCCGCCCGGTAGCCCTGGGATCAGTGAAAGGGAACATGGTTCCCGATCACCGATCCCTTTCCCCCGCAGAAAAACCGAAGCGCTCACCTGTGAGGCTTCAGTTCTTCTGCCCGGAGAGAGTTCCGCATCGCCCTTGTACTTCCGCTTAGCAGGAAGTACAAGGATTGAAAACAAAAATGAAGGTGGCCATCTTGTGGCCAAATAGTAAAACTACAGCAAAAAATTTAAACATTACAATTTACACAGAGAACAACATTAAAAATTAACTGTTTATGCCCCACACCAAATTATTCCCCAAATAAAAATTTTAATGGAAAAAAAAAAAATTACAATAAAAAAAAAAAAGACATAAATAGTTACCAAAGGGTCTGAACTTTTTAAATATGCATTTGAAGGGGGTATACTACAAACATTTTTTAAATTATAAGCTTGTAAATAGCGATGAACGCAAAACGGAAACAATGCACCTTTATTTCCAAATAAAATATTGTCGCCATACATTGTGATAGGGACAAAATTTAAATGGTATAATAACCGAGACATACGAGCAAATAAAATACATAGGTTTTAATTATGGTAGCGTGGATTATTTTAAAGCTATAAAGGCCGAAAACTGAGAAATAATGAATTTTTTCAATTTTTTTCTTATTAATCCTGTTAAAATGCATTTACGGTAAAGTGGCTCTTAGCAAAATTTACCACCCACAGAAAGCCTAATTAGTGGCGGAAAAAACAAGATATAGATCAATAAATTGTGATAAGTAGTGATAAAGTTATTAGCGAATGAATGGGAGGTGAAAATTGCTCCGATGCATAAGGTGAAAAATCCCCGCAGGCTGAAATGGTTAAACAAGTACCAGTTCCCTGGCAGTCCTGCTGATAACTTTGGCTTTAGTGGTGGCTGACTCACAATCCTGATTACAATTTTTTTTGGGAGCAGCAGGAGTAATCGTAGGCTATGGGACATAGAGGTGGTTCCACGGCGGTCATTACAATTTTGTTTTGGAGCAGCAGGAGTTGTCGTAGGCCATGGGACCTAGAGGTGGTTCCACGGCAGTCATTACAATTTTTGTTTGGAGCAGCAGGAGTGGTTGTAGGCCATGGGACCTAGAGGTGGTTCCACGGCGGTCATTACAATTTTTGTTTGGAGCAGCAGGAGTTGTCGTAGGCCATGGGACCTACAGGTGGTTCCACGGAAGTCATTATAATTTTTTTTGGGAGCAGCAGGAGTTGTCGTAGGCCATGGGACCTAGAGGTGGTTCCACGGTAGTCATTACAATTTTTGTTTGGAGCAGCATGAGTTGTCGTAAGCCATGAGACCTAGAGGTGTTTCCACGGCAGTCATTATAATTTTTTTTGGGGGGGCAGCAGGAGTTGTCGTAGTCCATGGGACCTAGAGGTGGTAGTCATTACAGCAAAAATTTAGTCTGTCCAATCTTCATTGTGAATCAGTGAGAGGGGCCTTGTAATTATCACTGATCCATGACTCGTTCATTGATCCATGACTCGGTCCTTTTATGAACGTTATTATGTCCACATTGTCTGTGAACAGACGGGTCCGTTGGTCGGTGACCACCCCACCTGCAGCACTAAATACTTGCTCAGAAAGAACACTGGTGGCAGGGCATGCAAGAACCTCCAGTGCATACTGAGCGAGTTCAGGCCAGGTATCCAGTTGTTTTGTCCAATACTCCATGGGGTCATCATTACTCTCCATATTGTCTGGAGCACTGGCCGACCCCAAGTAATCATTCACCATACGGGCCAGCCGATGGCGGTGACTACTTTGTCCGCTGGTGGTGCTGCTGCTAGAAGGAGAATCTGGCATTGGCTAATAAAATTCCTTCAACATACTCAGCAGGTTCACAGATTGGCTATTGGTGCTGCTGCGGGGAGTGGGACCACCATACCTTTGCTGAGCATGATGAGGCTTGGTAGCTTGGGCCCGGGATACAGGTTCAGGAAACGCATCTTCTACCCAACGAAGAAGGGCATCCCGGATTTGGCTCATCCTGGCGTCTGCTTGGGAGGGGGGTATGAACTGCCGCATTTTCCCCTTGCACCGGGGATCTAAGATGGTGGCCACCCACATGTCGAGCCTTGATTTTAAAGTTTTAATCCGGGGGTCTTTACAGAGGCACTGGAGCATATGTGCAGCCATAGGGAAGAGATGTCTGCCATTAATCACCTCTTCCTGGCTGTCAGAACTGTCGTCATGCTCCAGCTCCACATCATCAGAATCTTCTTCCCACCCCCGGACTATGGGCTCTTCCGCTTCCACAAGCTCTGCCTCCTCATCCAGGACTTGAGCATGCTCACTCACTCCCCCACTTGACTGACCACTGTTCAGTAGGGCTTCCTCCCCCATCCGAGCACTTTGTCAATAGCCTTGTCCAGCATGAAGATAATAGGGAGCACTTCTGATATGCTGCAGTGCTCCTCACTGACCAATTTTGTTGCCTGCTCAAACGGCTCCAACACTTTACAGACCTGTCAAATCAGCTGCCACTGGTCCACAGTAATGTAGTCCAGTGGCCCTGTTCTGGAGGAAGATGTCTGAGACAGGTATAGCCTGACCGCCATTCGCTGCTCCCACAACCTCTCCAGCATGTGGAGGGTGGAGTTCCACCGCGTCGGACAATCAGAAATAAGTCTTTGCAGCGGCAGGCTATGGCAGCGCTGCAGCAGTTTTAAGGCTGTGGTGGCGGTTGCGGAGCGATGGATGTGGGCTGACACTTTTCATGCTGAGGCCACAACGTCCTTCAACCCATCAAAAGTTCTTAAAAATTTCTGGACTACAAGGTTGAAGACGTGGGCCAAGCAAGGTAAGCGAGTGTAGCCACCTTCCGAAATGGCGGTCAGCATGTTGGCACCATTATCAGACACCACTACACCTGTGTCCAATTTTCGGGGGAAAAACTACTGCTGAATCTGATCCTGTAAAGCTGCAAGGATTACAGATCCGGTTTGCCTGTTCTCGTCCATGGATTCGAGTTTCAGCTCGATGGTGCTGCAGACCACTGTAGGAGTGGGACCACTTGCTGGGAGGCTCAGCAACGGCGGACTGGCCTTGGACAGAACAGGTAGCATTGGGAAGTAGAACAGACCTCCCCTTCAACCCACATGGCGGCACCACCAGCTGAGATGCCCCAGATCTTGCACCCTCCTCAACAGCACCATGGAGGGTGACCCAATGGGCGGTAAAAGTTAGATACTTTCCCTGCCCATGCCTGCTGCTCCAGCCATCCATAGTGAAGTGCACCTTGCCACCGACAGCGTGATCCATAGACCGGCCGACACACTCCACAATGTGCTGGTGAAGGGCAGGGATAGCATTCCTGGCAAAATAATGGCGTCTGGGGATCCACCATTGTGCAGCAACACTGTTCATCAGTCTGCGGAAGGGGGCACAGTCCACAAACTGGTAGGGCAGCAGCTGTTGGCCCAACAGCCTTGCCAGGAGCGCATTATTTTTCACAACAAAAGGATCACTTGCAGGGAGCATCCGCTTCCTCTGCAACATTTCTGGCACAGAGGCCTGACGCTGGAACCTTGGTGACTCAAAGGAAACCAACAAGGGTGATGATGAGGTGCTTGCCGAGGTCTGGAGTCCTCTTCCAGCCTGGCATGCAGAGGGATTTGCACTAGCAGGTCCCACCACTTCTTGGGACCTTGGTCCCATGGTTTCCTCCAATGCCTCCTCCCAATCCTTCTCCACATCTCTCTCATCGACGTAGGTGTGCTTTACTTCTGGAGGAGAGAACTGGGAGGAAGCAACCTCATCAAGAGAAGCAGCTGCAGTCGGGTTCTGGTCATGAGGAACCTGGTGGCCACTACTGGTGCTGCTGCCACTAGCTTCAAGTTCCTCAGACTGGGTAGAGGGTTCCTGATCTAAATAATCAACAACTCTGTTCACCTGCTGCTCTGTCAAAATGTTCCTACGTACGAACACAGGAAAGACATCTCTGACCAGGGGGGAACACTTCCTGCTAATGCTGCCACCCTCAACCTGATCACGTGTTCCACCAACAACACCATCACTCCATTTTCTTTTAGGAGTGGCAGGAAATTGCTGCTGCTCTCGCGCCATTGCTTTGGGGCCAAAAACTTTATTGGGGAAGGGGTATGAGCAACAGAACCAAAGTAAAATAAATAAAGAAAATTGTAACGATCGGTGTCAGCACACAGAGAGAATCTGATTATTAATGATCTACAGAATCATCAACAATACAGATGTATACCTGATTATGGATGATCTGCAGAATCACCAATAATACAAGTATGACTAACCTCTGGACACCCAATAAAATGTAAGTGTTTGGTGTAACGGTAGGCTATCTCCCGTGAGGCGGGAGATACAGGCAGCTTGGCCAAGAACCACCTGAGGGGCAGGTGGCCCTGGGAGGTACAGGGACTATCTCCTAGAGAGAGGGAATAGAGAGAACCTGGCAACCAGGGATATCTGGAGATCAGATATACACTGTACTGCAGCCAGAGGACTCCAGGAGAAGAGGCCACTGGCTGCTAACAGGCCGGACACTCTGAGGAACAGAAGTCCTAGTTGCAACTAACACTTGGTGGAATTGTGTCACTGCTAGTACAAATAGACTGAGCACTTAAGGAGTGAGTGACAGTCTGGAAGGTCGGGCAGGCCAGGTCGGCAACACACGAGCAGATAAGGTACAGAGACAGAAGGCTGATTTGGTAACCGGGTACAGGCAGGGTCTGGCAACAAGTAGGCAGATATGCAGAAGTACCGAATCAGAAAGCAATAGAGAGGTCGACAGAGCAAATAGTCATAACAGAAATAGAGCAGAGTCCTAGTCTGGGATGTGAGGTCCGTGGTCTCGACACCCAGGAACTAGTCTAAAGTATAACACAGCAATGACACAGTAATCCTAAGCTTGGGTGTGAGGTCCTTGGTCACAACACCCCGGAACTGGTCTAAAGTATAACACAAGTGTAATCTGGCTAAGTGTGAATTCCCAGGTCCACCTGGTTCTAACACACTGTGGGATCTGACTGTGGTCTGAGTGCTTACACATAAGTATTCGCAACAGCAGACAACCTGAGACTGACCAGCGAGATCTATATATAGTGCAGCGCTCCTCAGCGCCGCCCAGCGCCACTCAGCCAATCAAAGACTGCGCTGGGATCAGCTGATCAACCTGATCAGCTGATCCCTCTCCTACTGGCATAAAGGTCCTGCCTCCCAGCGCGCACGCGCGTAGCTCTCCATCTGTGTGCACTAGAAGGCTCAGACAAACCAGACTCATGCTGCTGTGCGGAAACCGCCGGTCTGAACGCGGAGACAGCCGCCCCGCTGCCAGACCGCGTGGCAGCATCTCCGCAATCCATTACAAAAATAAATCAAAAACAAAATAAAGAAAAAAAATGAACTTAGAAAACAAAAAAAAAACTTGCACAACACTAAACTAATCAATCACCTCTCTCACTCTGTCAAACACTAAGCCTGCGGCCTGGCTGGCTCTGTCTAACCCTCTCCACACACCAACTACTAGTACTCTACACTACAATCTATCATTCAAACTAACAATCTACTGTCACTCTCTCACAGATACACCTAGCTACTACTACTACTAATATAGCTCACATCAATCTAAATCTCTCACACAGTCTTTAACCCTCTGGGCGATATAATTACATCGCCCAGGAGGGGGCGCAGCACTTTAAAAAAATAAAATATATTTTGTATATCATGTAGCGAGCCCTGGGCTCGCTACATGATAGCCGCTGCGCAGCGGCATCCCCCCACCCGCTCCGATCGCCTTTGGCGATCAGAGTAAGCAGAAAATCCTGTTCAGAACGGAATTTCCTGCTGGGCTTCCCCGGTCGCCATGGCGACGGGGCGGCATGACGTCACCGATGTCATAGACGTCGTGACGTCAGAGGGAGTCCCGATCCACCCCTCAGCGCTGCCTGGCACTGATTGGCCAGGCTGCGCAAGGGTGCAGGAAGGGGCGATCCGAAGTTACACACAGCTAGCAAAGTGCTCGCTGTGTGTAGCAAAAAAAAATTACGCAAATCGGCCCACTAGGGCCTGAGAACTCCTCCTGCGCGACATACCCCGAGCTCAGCTCGGGATTATCGCCCAGGAGGTTAAAAAGACTTTTGGTTTATATACAGTCTTTAAAAAGACTATTGTTTTATGTTGAAACAACTAATATGGGTCTGTCTCTCCTCTCTCCAACACCAGACTGAATCCCACAAGCTTTTGTGCCTGTCACAGCTCTCTTATATACAAAATGGGTGGGATAGCTGATGATAGGTAGCTAGGAGCTAGTTACTAACGTAGGATTGGTTGGTTTTTGTTAAGACTCTAATTGGTGCAGAAATTCCGTTTTTAATGCAGAAATCATGTTTTAAGCTTCTGTGATGGGTCTATCCCTTCTGATTGGCTAATGCAGCTTTTACACGCTTCTGTTTAAATTCAGACAGAATTCCGCATAGAAATTCCGCTTTTTTCTGATTATTTCCGATTAGCACTATAGCTTTTCCATTCCGGCTCAACGGAATGGAATTGCCAATTTCTGACCGGAATCGCGGAAATCTCCATTCTGCGGAATCCGACAAGCATCAATACTTCCTATCTCATAAATAACTTTTCGGCACCTAGGCACTGAAAAAGTACTATTATAAAGAGGGAAAAGGGAAATATCAAATGTGTTTTAGCTATTTTGTTACTTGCCAGGGGCTTTTAAAAGGTATTTTTTGATCAGTTATGAAAACAATTCCTGCAAGAAAACTATGGAGAACAGTTAGTTGAATAAGGGCCAGTGTTTAATAAATGTAGGCTTTGTTTTCTGGATCACTCATCTTCTCCAGTAATCTCTAGACTTGGGGAACAGTAGTAAACTAGATCCTATATGACTGCTCTGTCAGACAGAAGCACAATTAGATCTGCTCTGTCAAATATGCTAATGATTTATCCAGCCTTTAGTGGTATAATGCAAATAACTTAACAAAATGCAGAGCTTAGACCCCAGTGGGCACATATCCTGTGTATCTGCATTAGTTGTAAGATTAGAATACTGTAAAACAGAAAATATTTTCAAGATAAAGATGGAGGAGCCAATGGTGCCATGGAGAATACCCTTGTTTTTGGTATATCACCTCTATACTGTCTCATGCTCTAAGGCACATTTCAAGGGGTTAAAAAGCACAAGGCTGACTGTGGCCGAAAGTAGAGCCTTATGATTTGTGCATCCAAGGTGATTTTAATGTTCTTAATTATTTTGGTACTTTTGTTAAATGATGCACATTTTAATTGTAGATGATGTACAGAGCTTGTTGCTGGAAACATGATAATATTTAAATAGCAAAGAAATCCCAAAGTTTAAATGCTACATTGATACTTATATTTTATATATTGCTATAAACTGTAGCTAGTGCAACCCAGTAATCCATGTTTTCTTGTTCTATAAAGTTTCATGGAAACCACAGTTCCAGAGCAAAATATCAGCAGTACCATCCATGGTTAAAATCTTATGTGATAAAAATTATAAGAGAAATTATAAAAAATAAATCAGCAGAAAGTTTTCATAATAAAATACAGAACAATGCACAGATTTATCTTGTGTTGCAAGAGTAGAGACTGTTGGAGGGAGGGAGGAGTAGCAGGAGAAGGAACAGCCATACTGGGGAAGGAGGGGTCCTAGGGGGATTAGCCCTCCAGTACCGTCATGAGTATAAAAATAGGTCACATCTATTCTACATGTCACTGCCTGGTGAGGATAGCGCTGGCAGGGAATTTATTTAACCTTGGATGTGCCGGGATGCTTTAACAAACGCAATCCCATTTTTCATCTTCCAGTACAATGTGCCAGTGACAGCAGAAATAACATTTATTTCACAGAAGCATAGAATTAAGAATGTGATTTCTTTTCCTACTATAATTCACTCAATTTCTTTGTAACATTTTAAGTGAATTGAACTAAACTTAGGTGATTTCTGTGGGATTGGCAAGGTTTTCATGTGTGCAAGTAGTTTTATATAGAAAACTTCTAAATTCACAGTCAATGTTAACTTACAACTTTTGATAATTTTGGTACCTTTACTCATGCAATGGTCCCCAAAGGTTCAAGGTGTGATCTAGGGGCATGGGGAGGAATCCCATTTAGTTTGTACAGGGAAGTCTTAAACTTTAAAGGCAACCTGAAGTAAAAATAAAATTATGATAATAGGAATTGTTTGTGTAGTACAGCTAAGACATAGAAAATTAGTAGCAAAGAAAAGAGTCTCATGTTGTGTCCAGTACAGGAAGAGTTAAGACGTTTCTCTTGTTATCTATGCAAAAGAGCTTCTCTGAGACTAATGTAGTCAACAACAGTCCTATTTTCTAAAACACTTATACATCAGAGAAACAGTGAAAGACAACTTCAGAAAAGATTTTACTGCAGAAAAGTTCAAAGGATCATTAGCTCTGCTCTGTTTCATAGTTTAAATGCATAGTGTAGTTTGTAAAATGCAGATATTAGAGAATTATGCAATGTTATAAAAAAAGCCATGTAACTGAAAATAAAAATATGAGACTCTTTTCTTTGCTACGAATGTTCTATTAATTATCCGTACTACGCATACAATTCATTATATCATAAGTTTTTATTTGCCTCAGTGTCACTTTAACTTTGCAAGAGCTGTGCAGTACTAAAGATTGCAAGGTCAAATTACATATAGTGGAGAAGATTACAATTGTTTTGGTAGGGGGTTCAGCAAATTTTATTGACAGAGTGAACAAAACATTGCAATTGATAGGAATAATAATAACATAATATTTAATGCATGTCATTATTAATACATCTCATGTTTTTTTAGCTATCTCATACTTTTAGTTGAACACTCAATGCACTAACATTAACTCACTTGAGTCAAATTGAGGGGATGACATTTTTCATATATGAAAAGGTATCTCACGTGATATTAACAACTGCTAGATGTTACCTGTGGGTCATGCCAAAAATGCCCTGAAAACCTGAAGAAAAGATGATGTGGGGGCATAATAAACTTTGTTTTCAATGCTAGTGTGTTTTTTCCCCCTTTTTTGAACATTAGATGTGAATGTTTTATAGTTATTTCAATGCCTGTCATTGGGTAGGAGGTCCTCAAAAGACACCGTTACTCATTTACTTAAAATTAAATGGCTACAGGTATATGTTTCCCTCTCTTTCCTGCAAATAAATGGTCATGTAACACTTATACCTTCCCATTTTACCAGCATCTCAAACTGCCCCTATCATTCCAATATTATTCTGGACTCCCTATATTATGCTACAGCCAACATTTCCAATAGCACATGTTACACTGCCCATTTGCTGCAAAACAGGCCTAAACCAGAACACTCCCACCACTCTATTTCCCAGATGGGATAAAGTTCTTATGCTAGAATCCAGTGTTTTCCTTTCCCCAAATGTAACACTACTGCTGATAGTAGTGGTGTACCTAGGGCAATTGACACCCGGTGCTGGGTATTAAATGGCACCCCACCCAAAAGGAAAGGAGTCAGTGCGGAGTGCTAAGTGCGGTACAGCATGCAATGCCAGGTGTAGTTGCCTCCAGTATAAGTAGCCTGGAATAGTTGCCCCCAATATAGGCAGCCTGGAATAGCTGTCCCCAGTATAGGTTGCCTGGAGTAGTTGCCTCCACATAGGCAGCCTGGAATAGCTGCCCCCAGTATATGCAGCCTGAAATAGTTGCCCGCAGTATAGGTAGCCTGGAATAGTTGCCCCCAGTATAGGTAGACTGGAATAGCTGCCCCCAGCATAGGTAGCCTGGAGTAGTTGCCTCCACATAGGTAGCCTGGAGCAGTTGTCCCCAGTTTAGGTAGCCTGGAATAGCTGCCCCCAGTATAGGTAGCCTGAAATAGTTGCCTCCACATAGGTAGCCTGGAATAGTTGCCCCCAGGTAGCCTGGAAGAGTTGCCCCCAGATAGCCTGGAATATTTTCCCCAGTATAGGTAGCCTGGAATACTTGCCTCCAGTATAGGTAGCATGGAATAGTTGCCCCTAGGTAGCCTGGAATAGTTGCCCCAGTATAGGTAGCCTTTAATAGTTGCCCCAGTATAGGTAGCCTGAAATAGTTGCCTCCACTGTATAGGTAGCCTGGAATAGTTGCCCCCAAGTAGCCTGGAATAGTTGCCAAAGTATAGGTAGTCTGGAATAGTTGATCCAGGTAGCCTGGAATAGTTTCCCCTAGTATAGGTAGCCTGGAATTGTTGCCCACAGGTAGCCTGAAATAGTTGCCTCCAGTATAGGTAGTCCAGTTCCTTTAACCCCTCCCCCTGCCTTACCTCCTCTGCTGCCTCCCGGTCCCCTCCAGGTGACCAGGCAGCTCTGGGCAGCACTAACCCCAGCTGCAGGGGGGGCCAACTGTCACCCGCACGCCCATGGCGTGCCGCTCCTGGTGCCACCTCCTTCGGAAGCCACTGACTGATAGTCCTCATTTAAAGGAATACTTAAGTCACCTATGAAAAATGACTTTTACTCACCCGGGGCTCCCCTCAGCTCCCTACAGCTGAACGGTGCCCTCGCCGTGTCCCTCCGATGCGCCTGGACTCGCCGGCGGCCACTTCCGGTTTGGCTGTCACCGGCCGACAGGCTGGGAACACGGCTGATTATCCGCGTCCCCGGCCGCAATAGCATTATAGAGGGCACATTATAGAGAACAAAAAAGTTCTAATCTGGCTTCAACCATCCACAAAGTGTTCTTCCAATATCCATCTGGTTTGTCCACATGATCTTTAGCAAACTGTACACAGTCAACAATATTTTTGGAAGAGAGCAGTAGTTTTCCACACCATTGCTGCTCAGCGTTCCCTTGATGATGGACATTAACATTCTCAATGCTCAATACCTTGAAGTCTTCTTCAGCACTCGGGCTGAAGAAGACTTCCGAAGCCTCACTTCGGCGGCGGATATAGCAGCAATTTGACAGAATTGACCGGTAGAATGCTGCTACAGTGGATGCTGCGCTGCAAAGGGCACCAGGAGAGTAGAGGGAAGGCTCATTAGGACCCAGAGCCTTCCCTCTCCTTAGGTAAGTATCTGGCTTTTTTTTAATACGGTTCCAAATGACTTTAATCAGTAGAGTCTTGTAACCTTTTCCTGGAGCCATGATACACATCCACAAATGTGTTGTACGTACATTCATAACAAAATATATTATATTTGTATCCACTGGCTTAACTAATGTTTCTTAATGTACTTTTAACACCTGCTTAAAAATCAGATGATGTTTAAGGTCACATTCATATAAAAATATTGAACATGTTAAAACATTCACAAACTTTCATGTATCACTGTATCTGCCCACTTTGCCAGGTCCATGACTGATTTAACAAGTGCTAAGTTAGATGCATATAAAAAAAGAGATTAAATACTCAAAACCATCTTAGTACAGTACACCACATAACTTAATATGAAGGAATTTGAAACAAATATAAAGGTGGATGTACACGTTTAACCACTTTATCCACCACTGCAGTATATCTACGTCCTCTGTGACTTCATCTAAGCCACGAGTCAGTAGATATAAGTCTTGTAGCAGAAGCAGCACTATGCAGAATTGGGCCTGCTCCTGTGCACATTTCTGGCACTATAGGATGCAGCACTAATTGGTGAATAGGAATATATGTTTCCTGAGCTAATGAAATTCATTTTTACCATTAAAACACTTTTATTTTCTCAGTTTATAGTGAAAAATACACTCTGTAGCATTATTTTAGAATCAAATATCTTCATCATAAATTGTGACAGGAACATAATCGAAGTTTTGTGATAAGCAGTAAGAATAGCCAAACAAAATTTGTGTACAATAGCACTTTTTATTTGTAAACCGGAATTGGTAAAACTGAGAAATAATGTGTTTTTTCTATTTTTTTCCTTGTTTTCCCATTAAAATTCATAGAAAACCAAATTATATATTTCATTTCTGTGTCATAAGTAGGGATAAAGTTATTTCTGATTAAATAAGGACATAGCTAAACTGTCAAAACTGCTCAGGTCCATAAGTGGGAAAAAAGGTCTGGATGCAAAGTGGTTAATGTTATTATTTTTTATTTCATTTTAAGTAATCAATTATACAGAATGGCCAAATAGACTTTTGATGGCTGGTCAGTCATTTACCAATTTTTCTACAAAATCCAGAGTTCTTAAAACAAAAGAAATTTTTCTTTAAAGAGAACTTCCAGACTAAAAATCGACTCAGCAGCACTGAAAAGGCTTGGTATTTCTTTAACAGGTTCTCAGCATCAGAACTTGTTTTTCTTAAATAAGCCTTATTTTTAGCTACACAAAAGCTAAGCTCCGCCCTATCAAAGAAAACTGCCCGGGCTTTTTTCCCTGATGCTGTGCAAAGCATGATGGGATTTCCTATGTTGTTATTCACGTTGCCTAGCAACTGGGAGGGGTGATCAGCACACAGGACAGTTGGAACTGTGTCTCATGCTCCCTGTCACCTCCTTTCAACCAAAAATATGGCTGCCCTAAATGAAATCAAGCTTTTGCCTGTTCTTTTAAAACAAGGTGGGTAAGAGATTATATTACCGATCTATTTTAATTAACATAACTAATGTAACTTAGTGACAGTATGTTTGTTTAGGCTGAAGTTCCTCTTTAAGTTGACTTTAATTTTTCAGTTTTTTAACACTGCCTACAGACTGAATAGGATGTCATACATATGGTAACATAGGAGGATAGGTAGCAGGTGATTTTTGTCTTCTTGGGCAGGTGCAGTGTAGAGCAAGTCTGGACAGAGATGGATTAAGATGTAATGGGGCTCTAGGCGAGGTAGTACATTTGGGCCCTCCTTGTGGTCATTTTGGTAAGCTGAAGTGAAGAGTGGTCAAAGGAGGTGGCAGGTGTGCCCCTTAAAACCCACTATGCCCCAAGCACCTTCCTAGGTTGCCTGGTGGATGATCCTGCTCTCATATATCCTGATACACCAACACCAGTGTTTATTTGTGCTGTACACAACATTTACATGATTTATCCTAAAACAACATAAAAATACCAGCAAATCTGTTTAGATCACAGAATTGGAGGAGAGGTTAGAGCTAAAGGTGAGGTCAGTAGAGGTTTGACTGGCCACTACATGGTGGGGGAGGGGGGATGTGGGGGAGTTGTTGTGCAGTGCAGGGGTCCCATGATAATTAGATAATTGTATTTGGAGGTCCCAGGGGGCTTTTGTAACTCCCATGCACCAAATCCCAGAGTTGTGCTATTAAATGGTAGTTCAGAGGTTCAGAGAGAGAGAGAGAGAGAGAGAGATCTAGGACATATATACACACCATTAATTACAGGCAGTATGCAAATGTCTATAACTAAAAATCAATGGTCCAAGTAACAACATATTTGTCCCCTTCATTATAAAATATTTACTCATGACCACTGTCATTTGTATAGAGACTGAAAAGCCCCTCCCATCTTAATGAAAACTGACAACAAGCCCAAGTTACACACTGACTGGCCACAGAGACTGATAACAAAGCTGTGTTACAATTACTGAGTGCCCACTAGACCATGTAATACAGTGATGAATGACCAATGTGCAATATTAACAGGCTACTGACTATGGTAAGTAACACAGACTAATCACATGATCCTGTGATCGATCATGTGATCTGACGAAGGCGTAGTACACCGAAAAGCATCATGACGTGGAGGGCCCATTGGTAATTGGATCCGCCCCACACTTGTTTGCAGTTTGTCCCTTGCCTGGACACCGCGCTGCTGGCCACAGTTCAGATGTGTGCTCCTTTGGATGTGTGTGATCCAACCCTCGTTTGGACATACTTGTTGTCACCACTGAATCCTTGTAAGTAGAATTATTTTTGTGCACTAAAGACCACCCCCCTCCCTCCCCCTATGAATTTATACTATAATGCGCTCTTTTCTAGTCCATTCAGCTACTCTGTCACCCATAACAGAGCAGTGCTGGCATAGGAAGGCAGGATAATCCGGCTGGACACAGTTTGAGGGAAGTGCAAGACTTCTTGTTTCTTTGACTGACATTAAAATACCTTTAGACTCATTAATACAGCCAATCAACTCCACAACTTCCTAAACAAAAGCACATTGAGTTGCCATTTTGCTGAGACATCTGATCAGTCCTTCAAGATACATTTGGGAGATCAGTATCAGTTTAGGTTTTAACTAGTTAAATAGTGTCTCCACTGTGTCACCAATAAATTGGGAGTGATAGGAAATAACAGGGACAAGGAAAGGTGACATGAGGAGTTCTGATTTGGCCCCCTATATCTGGGCCACACAGTCGCAAATATGACTGCTACACTCATGAGTATCTATGAGCGGATGCCATATTACTGGTAGTAAAAATGATCTGTCATAAATTTGTACCCTGACTGATCAATAGTCAATACGCATCTCTACAATGCGACTGTTGCCTGATCTAGTTGTGACTGTCCCCTCATTTCTGTGTATAACATTAGTCACTTCACTGAGACAGCCATCCCCTCCTAGTGTGTCGAGTATCACAGCAACAATGAAAAACAATTCTCCTGTTGGCAGAGAGCTCCCTATAAGCCTGTATTTATACAGTGAAATGCCATGACATTGGGAGGTCTGCCTGAGTATTGAATTTTGTACCAAATATTACCCTGCTTTGATGCTCAAAGTAGAAGGCAGGGGATAGCTTCAGGCAACTTTGTTTTATCAGATTTTTGATGCTTCTATAGAAAACAAATGTCTGAGCAATGATCTTAAAATTAAGGAGTGTCTTATATCCCAAAGCACTTATTATTTAAATAACTGACAATAAATAATAGTTGTTTGACTAATTAAAAATATAAATCTACAGTACATGTGAAAATTAAATGCAACCGACCAATGTAAAAACAAATCGTCTTTGCATGTGGGGTGCACACCACTCAAACCAGTTTCAGAAACAGTTGTCTTTGTGGATTTCCCACGCACAGGAGGCTGGACTGACACTCTGAGGATATCAATCCCTTAACTGAACCACAGAAAAAAAATAATTTAATTTCTAGTACTAACATCTAATACTGAACTTGACCTCTAAAAAGAGGTTTTTATTTTGTTTATTTATTTTATGTTATGTTCCTATACACGTTATAGATATGAGGTCGTCATCCAAAAAGTTTCAAGTCCAGCCAACATAAAACACCTAAGGTACCCACATACGATACAATAAAATTATACAGTTTAGCTGCAATTTGATAAAATGACTGTACAGAAAAATCAAAAGCTATTTTTTATTTGTTAGAGAAATCTGTTTGAATTTCCTGTTTTTTTTCTACAAGATTGGGAGTGGTGGATTTTTCTGATTTTCTGTTTTTATGAAAATTTAATGGTGCAGGTTAGATTGTCTACTGATGTATAGACCCACAAGCCCCAGAGTTTTTAGTCCTTTTATACTAGTGAGGTCATATTACTATCCGATTGTGCCTGATCGCAAAGATCCTTCCTGCTACATTGTTTGTTCATTTGTGCTTTAGTTCCTAGCATCTAGTAAAAATCGCAAAAGGCAATCACATTGTAGATTTCCATTTAAATCACAAAAGGCAATCACAAATGCAGTGTCTTTACTAGCGTACGTTGGAAGTGGATAGGTGGGCACAGCACCATATCTGTGCTCAGACTTGACACATTTTCTTTTGCTGGTGGGTAACTGTACTGCATGTCAAGCGCTGACATGAATGGGGTTACAGATGTTGCCATTCAGCTGCATTAAATTGCAGATATAAGGTGTTTGGTAGCTAGCTAGCTGATGGGAGGCTGAACTGCCCAACAACAGCCCAGTTCAGCCATCTGTGTGAAAAAGGGTTTCGGGGTGCATTAAAGAGTAACTCTAGGCAGAGTTTTTTCTGACCAGGGAAAACCCAGTTCTCAGAAAAGTAAAAAAGTCCTGCAGCCAATTGAAATCCAGCTGAAAAGGTGAAACCGCTCTAACTCTGTAGGCCTAATTAAAATTCTGCATCCTGATACACAACCTTGGGGGTAATGACCTGAGTACAGGTGGGGTGCCGGAAAAACCTATTGAAAAAAGACACAAACACAATGGGAGCCCAAATGTCGCAGTAAATTTGGAGAAATAGATAGATGTAAATGGCAGAATGGCTACTCACAAAGGGTAGCAAGGGGGCAACCAACCACTAAGAGCAGGTGGAGACAATAAACTGGACTCCCCTCGGGGCGTCCAGATTGATGCGGTCACTCTCCTTGTAGCAAAACAAAGCTGGCTCTCACACTGGTGTCAACCAGATGAGACCAGGAGGACCCCCCCAACCTCGATAGGGTGGGGGGTAGATAAAGCACAAAGGGTTAAAGAGGCGCAGATAAAGAGTGTAGATAAAAGTAGGTTAAACACCACTAAAATCATAAAAATGAGGTGGCTTACCTCAATGACAACAATCTCAGAAGCAAAAGAAATTTATTCAGCTTAGGCCTGTGCTCAATAAATGTATTTCTCCCATGAGATTGTAGTCATTGAGGTAAGCCATCTCATTTTTATGATTTTAGTGGTTATATAGTTACATAGTTATTTGGGTTGAAAAAAGACATATGTCCATCGAGTTCAACCAGAAAATAAAGTACCACACTAGCCTGCATCCTCACATATCCCTGTTGATCCAGAGGAATTCAAAAAACCCTTACAAGGCATGGTCCAATTAGCTCCAAAAGGGAAAAAAATTCCTTCCCGACACCAGATGACAATCAGATAAAATCCCTGGATCAACAACACCGGCAATTACCTAGTAATTATAGACATGGATGTCTTTCAACATCAGGAAAGCATCTAAGCCCCCGTGAAAAGCAGATATAGAATTTACCATAACTACTTTCTGTGGCAATACATTCCACATTTTAATCACTCCTACTGTAAAGAACGCTTTCCTAAATAAATGACTAAAACAGTTTTCCTCCATGAGCAGTTCATGTCCCCTAGTTCTTTATAAAACAAAAAGGTCCTCTGCCAAACTTTTATATTGCCCTCTGATGTATTTATACATGTTAATTAGATCCCCTCTAAGGCGTCTTTTCTCCAGACTAAATAAGCCCAATTTATCTAACCTTTCCTGATAAGTGAGACTTTCCATCCCTCTAATCAATTTTGTTGCTCGTCTCTGCACCTGCTCTAGAACTGCAAAATCTTTCCTGTAATGTGGTGCCCAGAACTGAATTCCATATTCCAGATGCAGCCTTACTAGATAGAGAGTTAAACAGGGGAAATATTATGCTAGCATCCCAAATTTTTATTTCCCTTTTAATGCATCCCACAATTTTATTTGCTTTAGCTGGAGTGGCTTGGCATTGAATATGATTATTTAACTTGTTGTTGATGAGTACTCCTAAGTCCTTCTCCAAGTTTGATGTCCCCATCTGTATCCCGTTTGTTTTGTTTGGTGCTAGACCATTGGTACGACCAAAATGCATGACTTTACATTATTAAACATAGAATTTCATCTGCCATTTATGTGAGCATATAGCCATCCTATCTAGATCCTTTTTCAATATGTCACTATCCTCCTGAGAGTTGATGAGTCTGCACAATTTTGTATCATCTGCAAAAATATCAACATTTCTTTCTACTTCATCTACTACATCAATAAATAAATTGAAGGGCACTGGACCCAGCACTGACCCCTGTGGGACCCCACTGCTAACAGACAAAATTTTGAATATGATCCATTCACCACAACTCTTTGTTTTCTGTCCATTAGCCAGTTTCCTATCCATGCACACAGACTCCTCCCCAGTCCTTGCATCCTCAACTTTTGTACCAGACTGTTGTGGGGAACAGTGTCAAAGGCCTTTGCAAAGTCCAAGTATATCACATCTACAGCATTCCCAATATTCACACTAGCGTTCACCACCTCACAAAAACTGAGCATGCTAGTCAAACAGGACCTGTCCTTAGTAAACCCATGCTGATGCTGAGAAATAAGATTATTTTCTGCTATAAAGTCTTGTATAGTATCTCTTAGAAACCCCTAAAATAGTTTGCACACAACTGTTAAGTTTACAGGTCTATAATTTCCAGGATCTGATTTTTTGCCTTTCTTAAAGAAAATCTGTAATGAAAAAAACTTCCCCGGGGGGTACTCACCTGGGGTGGGGGAAGCCTCCGGATCCTATTGAGGCTTCCCCCGTCCTCCTCGGTCCCATGGCGGCGGAGAAAATCCTCCCGGAGCGGCGGAGATGTAAATATTCACCTTTTGGCTCCAGTGCAGGTGCAGTATCCGCTCTTCCCACGGAGGTAGGCGAAAATAGCCGATCTCCGTCGGCCGCTCTACTGCGCAGGCGCAAGTCTCCTGCACCTGCGCAGTAGAGCGGACCCGACGGAGATCGGCTATTTTAGCCTATCTCCGTCAGAAGAGCCGCAACAGTGCCCCCACTGGAGCCCGAAAAGGTAAATATTGCACAGGCTGTTGGATTTGTCACCTGTGTGTTCCGGGGGCTGCAGCGAGACCGCCGTGGGACACAGGAGGACGGGGGAAGCCTCGATGGGGTCCATAGGCTTTCCCCTACTGAGGTGAGTACCCCCAGGGGAACTTTTTTTCAGTACAGGTTTTCTTTAAATAATGGGAAAATAATTTGCTGTTCATAAATAATAGGTTTTTAACTTAATTTTATCGACACTCGGGCGCCTCTTTCCCCCTTTGCGCTTGGGGGTAATGACATCACATGCATCTCATACCTAATGTGTATATGCTGATATTGAAGGATGGATATCTCAGCACTCATACACTAACACTGTGCCAAATTGCAGCCCCCCCCCCCTCCAGTCCCACTGGTTCTTGAGACAGTGTATATCAACGCTATCTTGTGAACCAGTGGGACTTTAATTTGGCACAGAGGTAGTTCAGGAGGCCCCCTTCCTATTCTTAAAATTTAGAGTGTGTAGGAACTATGAGTGCTGAGATATCCATCCTTTAATATCAGCACATCAAAGCAGGCATGAGCTGCATGTAATGTCATTACCCACAATACTGTGCATCAGTAGACCAACTTTTAATTAGGCCTACAGAGTGGGAGGAGTTTCACCTTTTCTTAGCTGGATTTCCATTGGCTGCATGACTTTTTCCACTCGGAGAACTGGGTTTTCCCTGACAAACCTGCCATCAGTTTCACACGGGTGGTGAATTTATTTCCAACTTACAGTTTATCTTTAAGCCAAGGCCACACCTGACTACCTATAGGAAAAAGCGAGGGGGAGAAGTACCTGACTACCTATGGAGAGGGGGGAGGGGAAGAAGCATTTGGCTAACTAAAGGGGAGTGGGGCGCAAGTCTCTGTCTACGTATAGGGTAGGCAGGGGGAGAAGCACCTGGCTACCTATATGGGGAGGGAAACCTGGATACCTATAGAGAGGGGTAGAGGGAGAAATATTTGTCTATCTATAGAGGAGGGACATGGGAGAAGTACCTGGCTACCTCTATAGGGAGGTGGGAGAAGCATTTGTGTACCTATAAGGGAGGAACGGGGAGATGTACCTGGCTACCTATAGGGAGGGGGGACAGCACTTGGCTTCCTATAGGGAAGGGAGGAGGAGAATCATCTGGCTACCTATAGGGTAGAAGGTGATTCGGGTTGAAGCATATGGCTACCTAAAGGGGAGGGATAGGCATCTAGCTTAACTATAGGGGAGGGGGAAAGCAACTGGCTACCTGTGGGGGAGGAGGAGAGGCATCTGGTTACCTATGCTGTGTGTGTGTGTGTGTGTGGGGGGGGGGGGGTGACATTTGGTTATCTATACCAAAGGAGTGTATTGGTTGAGATGCTATTTGAATGGGGGTGTCTGGCAACACTTTGCCTTGGGTGGTTAAAAGTACAAAACCGGCAGTGATAAGATGTACATGTTTCATTTCAGAGATAATTTATAGACATTCACACTCCTGTAGAAAGATGTCTGAAGAGCAGTTCAACGTCAAGAACATAAGTGTTGGTCAGAAGAATTTTGTTACCTGTACCCAGAGTACTAGCAGTTTTGCAGCCTTGGACAAATACAGCACTCTGTATCTTTCCATAATCTGAAATCATTCCATCTGGGACAGCGGCCAGTTCTTGAGCAAGGAAAATCTTAGAAAATCCTTGCAACAGCTGATGGTATTAACCCTGTCACAGCCAAATGAAGCAGTGATCGGCTCTGCTGTGAGACTCTCCTGCTAGGTCTAGACAAATAATTACTACACAAAAAGTTATGTGAGGTTTTCTTTGGGCACCAGTACATTAGTGTTTGTTAATAAAGAGCTCATAAATTATATTAAAGAAGTTATGACCTGCCATGGCAATTTTTAAATGTGCAGTTACAATTAATATCCAAAACAATGGATACAGGGCAGGCTTACATTAGTAAAAGCATCTGAGTTGCCATTCAGAAAAAAAGATGTTGTATAATTTAATATTGCCTTCCCTTGTGCAATTGTTTGCTTAGTCCAAAACAGCTTACTGGATCTGGGATTCTGCTCACTATATTAATATTACCTGTGAATTATATGAGCTCATTTGTGCTAATATGTGTGTCACTCTAAGGCATACATGTCAAATGTGGCCCTCAGAGCAATCAGATTTGGTCCTTAGGTGGTTTCACCACTTTGCATCATGTCGGGCCCTCTTAGGACCATCAGAGAAGCTATATTGGAGGGTAAGCCCTAGATCACCAGGGAAGCCATATGGGGAGGGGCAAAGCACTAGGTATCAGGGAACTGTATAGGGGAAGGAGGGGGCCACTAGACACCAGAAAACTGTATAGGGAGGGAAGCAGAAGCACTATACATCAGGGAATTGTATAGGGGAAGGAGAACAAATAAACACCAGGAAACTGTAGACACCAGGGAAGTGTATAGGGGAAGGAGGGGGACACTAGACACTAGGGAACTGTATAGGGGATGGAGGGGGGCTATTAGACACCAGGGGACTTTGTAAGGGAGAGAGGTGGCCACTAGACATTGAGGTTGGCCCGCGACTTGGTCCCACTTTGTGCTTGAGTTCGACACCCCTGCTCTAAGGCAAGGATGTTAAACTCTGTTTCTCAAGGGCCAAGGTCCTCACACATTTTTGGCACAGCTCCAATTAATCAGCTAATCAAATGAATCAGGAAAGGTATGGTTCATCAAGTAGAACACATTTTTCTATTTCTTAGTCCATCCTAAACACTGGCATGGAAATCGAGGACTGGAGTGTGACACCTGTGCTCTAAGGGAAGCAGATGAAGGTTTCCAATGGGATATATCCCAACTGTTCATGTTTTCCAAGGACAGTCTCTGTTCTTAAACCAAATCATTTGCTTCTCAGTTAGCACTCTCCTGGGCTTGTGTGCAGGTCTGTATAAATAAATGCATTATTTAACTACACTACTAAGTGTTGATACTTCACAAGCAGTCTGCAAAATAGTGCCTTGGCAATTTGTAAAGTACAGCATTTATCTGGTATTCTTTTAGTGAGCATTACAGATACAGTTAGGTCCATAAATATTTGGACAGAGACAATTTTTTTTTGTAATTTTGGTTCTGTACATTGCCACAAATAATTTTAAATGAAACAACTCAAATGCAGTTGAAGTGCAGACTTTCAGTTTTAATTCAATGCGGTGATTGTTTAACCTCCCTGGTGGTAAGCCCGAACTCAGTTCGGGTTATGCCGCGCAGGAGGATTTCTCAGGCCCTGCTGGGACGATTTGCATAATTTTTTTTTTGGTACACGCCGCAGCTAGCACTTTGCTAGCTGCGTGTACAAACCGATCGCCGCCGCTCCGCACCGATTCCTTGCGCAGCCTGGACTATCAGCGCCAGGCAGCACTGAGGGGTGGATCGGGACTCCCGATGACGTCACGACGTCGATGACGATCATCGCCATGGCGACGGGGGAAACCAAACAGGAAATCCCATTCTGAACTGGAATTCCTGTTTGCGCTGATCACCGGAGGCAATCAGAGGGGGTGGGGGGATGCCGCTGCACAGCGGCTATCATGTAGCTAGCGCTAGGCTAGCTACATGATTTAAAAATAAAAAATTGAAGTGCTGCGCTGCCCCCTGGCAGTTTTAATAGACCGCCAGGGAGGTTAACACAATTCCTTTCAGGGGCTTACAAATAATTGGACAAATTAAAAAAGTCATCACGGAAAAATTTAAAAAATCAGCCTTACTCACCTGGGGTTTTCTCTAGTGTTGGGCGAACAGTGTTCGCCACTGTTCGGGTTCTGCAGAACATCACCCTGTTCGGGTGATGTTCGAGTTCGGCCGAACACCTGACGGTGCTCGGCCAAACCGTTCGGCCATATGGCCGAACTAAGAGCGCATGGCCGAACGTTCCCGGAACGTTCGGCTAGCGCTGTGATTGGCCGAACGGGTCACGTGGTTCGGACCCGAACGCGCTCTGATTGGCCGAACTGTCACGTGGTTCGGGTAAATAAATACCCGAACCACGTCATATCTCCGCCATTTGTCTGTGGGTTTAGCTTTGGGTAGGCAGGCAGGGTAGTTCGCGCTCCAGCCACGCTAGCCAGGGTCCCCCCCAGTCATTGTGTGTCGCTGCTGGGAATAGTAGTACACCGCTCGCTCAGCATTCTGTTTACTGCCACTCTGTGTACCTCGCTCAGCCACACTATATAGCATTCTGTTTACTGCCACTCTGTGTCTGCTGGGAATAGTAGTACACCGCTTGCACAGCCACACTATATAGCATTCTGTTTACTGCCACTCTGTGTACCTCGCTCAGCCACACTATATAGCATTCTGTTTACTGCCACTCTGTGTCTGCTGGGAATAGTGGTACACCGCTCGCTCAGCCACACTATATAGCATTCTGTTCACTGTTCTGTGTCTGCTTGGAATAGTGGTACACCGCTCGTTCAGCCACACTATATAGCATTCTGTGTACTGTTCTGTGTCTGCTGGGAACAGTAGTACACCGCTCGTTCAGCCACACTATATAGCATTCTGTGTACTGTTCTGTGTCTGCTGGGAACAGTAGTACACCGCTCGCTCAGCCACACTATATAGCATTCTGTTCACTGTTCTGTGTCTGCTGGGAATAGTGGTACACCGCTCGCTCAGCCACACTATATAGCATTCTGTTCACTGTTCTGTGTCTGCTGGGAATAGTGGTACACCGCTCGCTCAGCCACACTATATAGCATTCTGTTCACTGTTCTGTGTCTGCTGGGAATAGTGGTACACCGCTCGCTCAGCCACACTATATAGCATTCTGTTCACTGTTCTGTGTCTGCTGGGAATAGTGGTACACCGCTCGCTCAGCCACACTATATAGCATTCTGTTTACTGTTCTGTGTCTGCTGGGAATAGTGGTACACCGCTCGCTCAGCCACACTATATAGCATTCTGTTCACTGTTCTGTGTCTGCTGGGAATAGTGGTACACCGCTCGCTCAGCCACACTATATAGCATTCTGTTCACTGTTCTGTGTCTGCTGGGAACAGTAGTACACCGCTCGTTCAGCCACACTATATAGCATTCTGTGTACTGTTCTGTGTCTGCTGGGAACAGTAGTACACCGCTCGTTCAGCCACACTATATAGCATTCTGTGTACTGTTCTGTGTCTGCTGGGAACAGTAGTACACCGCTCGTTCAGCCACACTATATAGCATTCTGTTCACTGTTCTGTGTCTGCTGGGAATAGTGGTACACCGCTCGCTCAGCCACACTATATAGCATTCTGTTCACTGTTCTGTGTCTGCTGGGAATAGTGGTACACCGCTCACCCGTCACTGTATAGCATTGTGCTCTGTGTCGCTGCTGGGAATAGTGGTACTGTATAGCATTTCTGTACTGCCACTGTACTGCTGCCAGTCAGCGTGTACTGTAAGGATAAGTGAAATGAGGAAGAAATCCGGTGAAAGAGGGAGGGGCAAGGGAAGAGGTGTTTCCCCTGACGGTTCACGTACAGGCCACAGGGGAGCACCCAAGAAAACCCACTCAATACCACCCATGTTGTCCAGGACAACAACCCTCACAAATCCAAAAGAACAGGACCAGATAATTACTTGGATGACCTCTCAAGCGTCCAGCAGTGGGTTAAGCAGCACCAGCACATCACGCACGAGGTCCGAGTCCTCAGCCAGTTACAAGGAGCCAGTGGGCACAAAGCTGACACAACCGGCAGCGACACCACGCACACAACTGCCAGATAACCAGTCCGATGAATTACCTCAGGACACAATGGGGTATTCGCAGGAGCTATTCCCAGCCCAACAAACTTCCACCTTTCAAAGGTCAATGGAGGAACAGCCAGAAATGTTGTGCCTGGATTCACAACCGTTAACTGTGGGAAATGTACCGCGCACTGAAATACGAGGCGAGTCCGAAGAGGACTCGGAAACCCAAATCCCAGAGCAATTTGGGCAGGAGGGGTTGCAATTGCAGGAGGTCGGCCGACAAGATCTGGAAGACGACGTTGGAGTGTGCTGCGCAGAGGTTGTTGTGGGGAGCTCTACTCCACGGCGGTGGCCCACAATGACATATGACGAGTTTGAGGAGATGGAAGAGGAGGGTATGGACAATGTGGACAGAGACCCAGATTTTGTTTGTGAACGAGAACATCGCCGTCGTAGCAGCAGCACAGATGAGTCTGTTGAAGAACACACTGCTGCACGAGTTCGCCTTGTGCCACAAGGTAGGCGGCGCGCAATTTCAGGCACCACAAGCGTGGAAGTTCAAGTGAGAGGCAAAAGAGGAGCAAACAGAAATCGCCAGCAAGGAGGCAGGTGCTCCAAAGTCTGGGCTTTCTTTGAAGACTGCACTGAGGATGTTACCATGGCGATTTGCAAGGTGTGCAAGACCCGCCTGAGCAGGGGGAAAAATATTAACAACCTCTCCACCACCAGCATGAGCCGTCACATGCTATCCAAACATCCCACTCTTTGGGCAAACGCGTCAGGACAGGGTACCAGAAACAACACTGCCTCCCTTGGGTTCACCAGACCCGCCTCAGCAGCAGCAGTAGCCCAGCCATTGCGTGGTTCACAACATTCACAAACATCAGACGACGCTGACACTGTCACTTTCCGGAGTAGTGCTCTTGAGGTCTCCCAGTGTTCATCAAACACAACAACCAACAGCCCTTCCGTGTGCAGCGCTACGGTTCAGTTGTCTGTGTCGGAGATGTTTGAGCGCAAGAGGAAATTGCCAGCAAATGACCCCCGGGCCGTGGCAGTAACAGCCAGCATAGCCAAGCTTCTGGCCTGCGAAATGCTGCCATATCGATTGGTGGAGACAAACAGCTTCAAGGGCATGATGTCAGTGGCCATCCCACGTTACGTGGTTCCCAGCCGCTACCACTTTGCACGCTCTGCAGTGCCTGAGTTGCATGAGCACGTGGTCAGCAAAATAACCCGAAGCTTGAAGAATGCCGTTGCCTGCAAGGTTCACCTCACCACTGACACCTGGACGAGTGCGTTCGGCCAGGGTCGATACATCTCCCTTACCGCGCACTGGGTGAACCTTGTGGAGCCTGGCAGCGATTCCTCACCTGCTACGGCACGGGTGTTGCCCACGCCACAAACAGCTGCACCGCCGTCCCTCCCACTGGATAACAGCAGCACCTACCTCTCTGACTCCTTCTCCTCCAACGCATCTCAAAGCTGTACCTCATCCGGAAACGCTAACCCAGCAGCAGTAGGATCGTGGAAGCAGTGCAGCACAGCTGTTGGCATGCGTCAGCAAGCGTTGCTGAAGCTAATCTGCCTTGGGGATAAGCAGCACACAGGGGAGGAAATTTGGAGGGGAATAAAGGAACAGACGGATTTGTGGCTGGCACCGCTGGACCTGAAACCGGGCATGGTTGTGTGTGATAATGGGAGTAATCTCATTCGCGCTTTAAGGTTGGCTAAGCTGACACACATCCCTTGCCTGGCGCACGTGATGAACCTAGTAGTTCAGCGGTTCCTGAGGACATACCCAGGCGTGCCCGATCTGCTGTTGAAGGTGCGTCGAGTGTCCAAACATTGTAGAAATTCCAGTACTGCTTCGGGGGCACTCGCCAAGATGCAGGAGCGCTTCAATCTCCCCCACCATCGCTTGCTGTGTGATGTCCCTACGCGCTGGAATTCTACGCTGCACATGCTAGCCCGCTTTTGCGAGCAGAAGAGTGCAGTGGTCCAGTACATGACGGCGCAGTACCGAGGCGCATCCGGCCAGCTGCCAAGCTTCTGTGGATCCGATTGGGCCAACATGTTGGACCTCTGCCAAGTCCTCCAAAATTTTGAGCAATCCACGTTGCTTGTGAGCAGTGACAACTCTTCAGTCAGCATTACCATACCACTGCTGTGTTTACTGAAGAGGTCGATGTTAAAAATCAAGGAAACAGCTGTCATGATGCAACTGGGGGAATCTGAAGGAGAAAACGATCAGCGTGATGGTACCAACATCAGGCCATCCGCCTCAGGGAACGCTGGCCCCAGCAGCTATGACGAAGAAGAGGAGGAGGAACAGCTGGAGTTGGAGCAGGAATTTCATGCCACCACTGACGAGGGCCAGAGCGGTGCACGTTGGACTTCCACAATTCAACGCGAATGGTCAGCAGAAGCAGACCAGGAGGAAGGTGACGACTATGATGCATCACAACAACTATCACAACGCTCACAAGAGGATGATGAGGATTCTGGTAGGACTCTGGCACACATGGCTCAATTCATGCTAGACTGCATTGAACGTGACCCACGCATTGTGCGCATTCTGGACAACACCAATTACTGGGTTTATACCCTTCTGGATCCACGGTACAAACACAATGTTCCAAAACTGCTTGAAGAAAGAGTCAGACAGGTCAAAATGGAAGAATACCAGCAGGCCCTTGTGGAGACTTTAGAGAGGAGATTGACATCCTCCCCCTCCTCTAGCCAGTTGTACGCAGACAGACTGACTTCCGCAAACCCAGGACGACCAGGAGGGCAGCAAACAACGCAAGCCGCAGCTAGTACCCAAAAGGGAATGGTATCGGCAGTGTCCTTGGAGTGGGAAAATTTTCTGACACCCATGCAGCCGCAGCCCACTGAACAGCAAGCGTGCAGATCCACCTCCAACACCGATCGCCTGGAGAAGATGGTCAAGGACTACATGTCAGATGGCGTAGCTGTGTCGAACCATCCATCTGCACCCTTCAACTATTGGGTATCGAAGCTAGACACCTGGCACGAACTGGCAATGTACGCAATAGAGGTGCTGGCTTGCCCGGCAGCCAGCGTTATGTCGGAACGCTGTTTCAGTGCTGCCGGAGGCATCGTCACAGATCGGCGTATCCGCCTCTCTACAGACAATGCAGACCGTCTGACTCAAATTAAAATGAATCAATCCTGGATTGGAAATGACTACGCAACACTCCAGGACCCCAACCAAGTAACATGACCAATGAACATCTGGGATGGTGTTGCGTTTCCGGGCCCTGTTTATTGAACCTCTCATCTGTATTACATTTATGACTGCATGGCGGCAAAAAGCATTGCTGCTATATCCGCACGCTTTTTGTCCACATGCAAGGCCTGGGTTGTTGTGTCTCACAAAGCGTGGCCTTCTCCTCCTGCGCCTGCTCCTGTTCCATCACGTCTGCTGCTGCTGGGTTAGCGTTGCCGCGTGGTCCCTGTTTATTGAACCACTTATCTTTATTACATTTATGACTGCATGGCGGTACAAAGCATGCTATCCGCACGCTTCTTGCCCTCATGCAAGGCCTGGGTTGTTGTGTCTCACAAAGCGTGGCCTTCTCCTCCTGCGCCTCCTCCTGTTCCATCACGTCTGCTGCTGCTGGGTTAGCGTTGCCGCGTGGTCCCTGTTTATTGAACCACTTATCTTTATTACATTTATGACTGCATGGCCGTACAAAGCCTGCTATCCGCACGCTTCTTGCCCTCATGCAAGGCCTGGGTTGTTGTGTCTCACAAAGCGTGGCCTTCTCCTCCTGCGCCTGCTCCTGTTCCATCACGTCTGCTGCTGCTGGGTTAGCGTTGCCGCGTGGTCCCTGTTTATTGAACCACTTATCTTTATTACATTTATGACTGCATGGCGGTACAAAGCCTGCTATCCGCACGCTTCTTGCCCTCATGCAAGGCCTGGGTTGTTGTGTCTCACAAAGCGTGGCCTTCTCCTCCTGCGCCTGCTCCTGTTCCATCACGTCTGCTGCTGCTGGGTTAGCGTTGCCGCGTGGTCCCTGTTTATTGAACCACTTATCTTTATTACATTTATGACTGCATGGCGGTACAAAGCCTGCTATCCGCACGCTTCTTGCCCTCATGCAAGGCCGGGGTTGTTGTGTCTCACAAAGCGTGGCCTTCTTCTCCTCCTGCGCCACCCTCCTCCTGTTCCATCACGTGTGCTGCTGCTGGGTTAGCGTTACCGGTCCCTTTTCCTGGAACCTCTTATATGTATTACATTTATGACTGCATGCCGACAAAAAACATGTTACCTGTGCAAAGAAAACAGACATTTCCCGCATTTAAAAGACAGTTTTCCCTTTGAAACTTTAAAATCGATTTTCTCAAAAACTATAAGCTCTTTTTGCTAATTTTTTTTTCCTCTTGTACCCACTCCCAAGGTGCACATACCCTGCAAATTTGGGGTATGTAGCATGTAAGGAGGCTTTACAAACCACAAAAGTTCGGGTCCCCATTGACTTCCATTATGTTCGGAGTTCGGGTCGAACACCCGAACATCGCGGCCATGTTCGGCCTGTTCGGCCCGAACCCGAACATCTAGATGTTCGCCCAACACTAGTTTTCTCCAGCCGCTTGCAGCCGACTGTCCTACAATGACCGCTCCGCTCTCCGCCGATGTCCCGGGTTCCCCGCACACTGTTCATGCCGACCTCGAGGTTGTCCCTACTGTGGCTGCGTGAAGCACCACTTTCAATCATGGCCACGTGGTCCACGGTGCACTGCGCAGGCACAGTAGTTCTGCACCTGAGCAGTGTGTCGCAGACCACATGGCCATGATTGACTGCGGCGCTTCACTCAGCCGCAGTAAGGACGATCTCGAGGTCGGCCTGAACAGCATGTGGGGAGCTCGGGAGGGGGGCGGAGAGAGGAGCGGTCAGTGTGGAACAGTCGGCTGCAAGGGCCTGGAGAAAGCCCCAGGTGAGTAAGGCTGATTTTTTTTATTTTTCCCTGATGACGCCTTTAAATAACTGAACATAAAATGTTCATTTCTAACACTTGGTTGAAAACCCTTTGCTGTCTATGACAGCCTGAAGTATTGAACTCGTGGACATCGCCAGAGGCTGGGTTTCCTCCTTTTTAATGCTCTGCCAAGTCTTTACTGCAGTTGCTGTTTGTTTGTGGGCCTTTCAGTCCAAAGCTTAGTCTTAGGGCTCTTTCACATTAGGGCAGATTTTCTGCGTTTCAACGCAAAGGGTAAAGTTTGCGTTACCCAAGGTGAAATGAAAGTCCATAGACTTTCATTTTAGCTTTCACATATAACGCAGCCTTTTTGTGCGTTGCGTTACACTGCACCCAGGCGCAGTTTTTCGGCCGACGCTAGCTTTATGCGTTACAATGTTAGTCAATGTAAAACGCACAGTGCTTGCTTTTTTTCTCAGGATGTACCAAACTGTAGATTTTGCCACTCATAATATTGTAGCAATTTTTTGGGATGGGTTTTTTCTCTTTTTATAGCTTAAGGATGGCTTCATTCACCTGCATGGAGAGCTCCTTGCATGTTGTCTGTTCACAGCAAAACATTTAAAACTGTCCCGCTTTAAAAGTCGGGATGCATAGATTTGATGATTCACAATACGCACACTTTTTGGCATCACTGTAAATGGGATGGCTACATTGAAATGTGCATACAGCTTGTTCTTATTGTGTTGTGTAAAGCAGGCAGTTTTGTCACCACTTATGAGTATTCGGTGTAAAAGATAGGCAGTGTCAGTTTACAATCCATAACTGCACACATAAGGTATAGCATTTCAGCTATGTTTAACTGAAACTATATTCCAGGTTAGTAGGAAAAGGTATTGTTGTATACTGTAGATGATCATCACCCATTAAAAACAACAGAAGATGAGTTTCATTTTGGCTTAAAAAAATGTGTCCTGTCAGTTTTTTACAGTTGGCATCTGTTTTGTATGATTTTTCTATGGCTTGGTTCACACATAAGTCTGTACATTTCTGGTACAATCCTGTCCTGTCAGATTTAGATCAGCTTTGTATGAGTATTCTATGGCTTGGTTGACACAAAAAAAGATGTACTTTTTCAGTCCTGTCCTGACAGTTTTGTATCAGTTTTTAATGGGTGTGTTCACACATAAAAGATGTACAGTTCCAATCCTGTCCTGCAAGACTGATAGAAAACTGATGCAAAACTAACAGGACTGGGCTGGAAATGTACAGATTTATGTGTGAACCAAGCAGTAGGGTTACGGGTGATAGTTGAGTAAGAGTTAGGGGTAGGAGAAAGGGTAGGGAGTGGTTCACTTTATCTACTGTTAATTCACTCTAATTGCATTTAGTGTGAAACTGCTTCCAATCTAATTGCATTTTGTGGAAAGTGTTGCCAATCTAATTGCACTTTGTGGGAAGTACTGCCAATCTATTTTCATTTTGTGGGAAGTGTTGCCAATCTAATTGCACTTTGTGGGAAGTACTGCCATTCTATTTTCATTTTGTGGGAAGTGTTGCCAATCTAATTGCATTTTGTGGGAAGTACTGGGGGGGGGGGGGGGCGGGGGCGGACTGGAGAGAATGTGGAGCTGCAGCAGCGCTGCACTGTGCCAGCAAGAACCTTATTTAAGTTGGCCCTAACCCATGTAGTCTCAACAAAACATTGCCCTCCAAGCCCGTGAAATTGGACATCGCTGGTATAGAGTATTGGTAAAAGCATATTATAGATTCTGTGAATATTGTTTGACAATTCTCATGCTGAATCTAACAAGTGATGCAAGTAAAAATACCAGCCTGTTCTTCAAATTCTGGAATGGAGCTTCTTCTGCAACCTGATTCTGATTGAAGTTATGGTGAAACAAATCAGAGCATTTAATCATTTTGATGTTTTCTGACTGGCCGCCTGTCATGTGGCGGAAAGGAAACAACATATGTGGTTGGCCATATAGGCAATAGGATATAAAAATTTAAGAACAGCACATGAGGGCCTACCCCCACCCTTTCTAGACGATACAAATGTGAAAAATACACAGAAAGATACTCAGATGTGCCAATTGGATCTTTACTGGAACATGGTTTTCAGGGGGAATGTAAGTATACATGTCTTAAACTTTGGTTTAAAAATGTATAGTAAAAACCCAAATAGCAGAACTATATAAAACCAATTACAGTAGAATCCCTGGCCACACTGCCTACACAGGATCGCCTCCTTTCCAGAAAAAAAACATTATTTAGGTGTATGGTGCTTATTTATGTTGTCTGGTGGGTACACTTTTCTAATTATGTTATCTGGTGGCTTTAAACTGCCAAATTGAGTAATTTGAGGGTTACACACATTTACTTTTAGTAAATCTGAACAGTTTGGATGTATTAAATCTATTAAAAAAATATTGTGGCTGTGTATGCAACTGCAATCAATCACTAATTCACCAACCTTTCAGTAACTCTCACTGTGGTCTCATGAATGAGAGTTTTAAACTCTTACCACTTTATAATAGATGATTCGTAATTATTCCCGGACAGATTTGTAGAATCACTTTTGATCTTTAGTGATCTCTGAGGAACTCCAGCCTGTGGAGGGCTTAGTAAATTAGGCCCATTGAGATTTTCATTTAGGGTAGATGCAATTCCCATGTTATTATACTGATTGGTTGCCTGGATACAGGGATCCTTGGATAACCAGGCGGAGGCTGGGGTGAAGCACTTCAAGCAGTATTAAGCTAAACAAACATTTTCCTCTGTCATTATCATTATCTAGTACGAAAAGGCAGAGAAAACCCCTAGATGAGTTACATTCAGCTGTGAAAAGCATAGTTCCAGTCTGTCCCTTGCTATTAGTGCATTCCTGTATCTAGTCAAAAGATCACTGTGTTGATATAGGGGAAAGAGCCACTTTATACAAATTGACTTGTGAAACAAATCTAGGCTTAAATCACCATGTCTTGAAAACTGAAAGGAATACGTTTATTACTTTATGTAAGGCTTAGTTGCACTATAGTACTACAATGTAGTGTGCCAGAAATGTTTTGATCCATTACTGCAACCAATCATATCTGAGTTTTCTGTAGTTTCCTCAATTAATACATAATTTCTGGTTGCTACTGTTACTACACTACTCACAATCTCCACAGTCTCTCTCTCCTCTCCCTTCCTCCATCAGCAAACTGCTCCTGATCTTTATTATATACCAGCTGTAAAGGGACCACTGAAATAAATTTTAGTTCTCCATTTAGTGCTTAAAGCAGATGACCTGTACAGGGCTCTGATCAGCTTCTTCTATCTCAGCGGACCTGTAACTAGGGCAGTGATCAACATGTAAAACATGCCTAACTGGTCAGGCTGGAGTCCATGGAGTGGTTTATCCAACTCATTTACATGGTTTGCAAACATATCTGCAGCTAACTGCGGGTACATTGATGGAGAAATTACAGGGATGGTTACTGGGAAAAGCCTTTTGTTAGGCCCTGGTGGCTTTTGGTATTACTCCCAGTACTGAAGCTACAGTTGTAATTTTAAGCTGCAAACTAGCGGGAATCAAATAACGAGAAATTACCTTCCTAAATTAACTCCTTTGGTGCTGAAAATTTAGCAAAATGCAGATCAACAATTCATAGTTCTTTTATGTTCCCCTAGAATGTAATCGTTGATGTTTTGTATAGTAAAAAAAAATCTCTTTACATATTACTCTGTGTACACCTGCAATGTATTAATTTACTTGTTTGTTGTTTGTTTTTATAAGACGTATTAATTCAAAACAAACCTACTTTTAACAGCTTTAAATGCAGCAGGGTGTTTTCAAAGATGACAGATACAAACACAGAAAAATCAAACACTGATTACAGCTACAGGAAAGCTGGTCTAACTGGCTTTCAGTACTGACTGTACTCTCTTGGAGAGAGCTACACCTGGAGACTGCACTGCACATGGCAAATGGGTGGGGAAGGGGAGTGGAATGGTAATTGCCACAGAAGCTCTCACGAGAGATCACTGGTTATTTTGTGCTTCCCCTAGTGAAGCTGGGAGTGAGGCTTTTGGGTGTATGCCAGACCATAAGTGGCATGTGTCCAGCTCTTAACCGACAGACAGAAGATAGGAATTGGGACTGGTAGTAACCAGTCATTCTTACATGATCAGATGGGGCTATATTATGGTGGGCATTTAGGATCGTGGCTAAAAAATCCCACCTAAAGGAATGAACTTCACCCTTTGAAGCACTAGTAATTTGTTTTATGAAACATTATTTCCCTCTTCTTTCTGATTCAATGTGGACTCTGCCCCTTCTTTACGAATACATGATTGCATGTTACGCTACAAAAGCATTTTATTACTTATTATTATTTAGTATTTTATATAGCGCCAACATCTTTCGCAGCGCTGTACAGAGTATATATAGTCTTGTCACTAACTGTCCCTCGGAGGAGCTCACAATCTAGTCCCTACCATAGTCATATGTCTATATTGTGTAGTGTATGTGTTAAGCTTGGTGGTGTATTCTCCACAGTCAGCATGCAACGCATGAGCTGGCGTGGAGGAGGTACACACACTAGCACCAGGAAACAGGCTATCCCTAGTATAGTGGAGGGGAGGACTGACTCCAATAGGAGATTGTGGCGCACAGAGCCGGTGCAGATCTGACAGCCACAAACAATGCTTTCGTTATAACGTCTCAGCGCAAAGTAGCGCTGAGCGCACAAACCAGAACTGAGGAGATCAGGACAGGTAGACAGAATGAACGCTTGCTTGCTAGCTAGCGGCTACTTAGCGACAGCAAGCGTCCAAAACCAGACAGACTGGAATGAGGCAGCCAATGCGATGCGGCGATGGCGTGCCTCACAAAGACAGGACAGGACAGTCAGAAAATAGCAGGATTAAGATAGATGAACGTAACACAGATAAATATACAATAAGTATGTTTTCCTAGCGTATTACAATTACAGCTATCAATGAAACTATTTGTAACTTCTGACTAACATATGTATATATCGGCAATGAACCGATATATGACATAAGCAGGAACGCTGACTAACACTGGAGCAAAACAGGGAACAGGGCTCAGAAGGATTCGCTATCTCTTCGCAGAGATGAACGCAATCCACAAACGGTAACAGGACAGGATTCAGAAGGATTCGTTATCTCTTCGCAGAGATGAACGCAATCCACAAACAGTGACAGAACAGGATTCAGAAGGATTCGTTATCTCTTCGCAGAGATGAACGCAATCCACAAACAGTAACAGAACAGGATTCAGAAGGATTCGTTATCTCTTCGCAGAGATGAACGCAATCCACAAACAGAACCAGGAGCAGGGTAACTACCTCAGCACGGGTGGTCACGGTACGCGCAACCTACCAAAACGTGCTGGAAAGCTGACTAACTGCACACAGGATATAAACAGTTCGTGTACGTATACATCAGCGACACTGATGTATTAACGTAACACAAA
This sequence comes from Hyperolius riggenbachi, assembly GCF_040937935.1. Classification (NCBI taxonomy): domain Eukaryota; kingdom Metazoa; phylum Chordata; class Amphibia; order Anura; family Hyperoliidae; genus Hyperolius; species Hyperolius riggenbachi. Next base: position 331,465,339 of record NC_090646.1, on the reverse strand, counting down.
TACAAGGAAAATAATAAACGTGCTGGTATGCATATATATTGGCAATGAACCAATATATGATGCAAAGACCAGCAAAGTATCTTTATAACAATAAACACGATCGGGGGCTAAAGCGACAGCAAGGCAGGCTTAAGCTGAAGCTATGAAAACCCAAGGAAACCCTGCAGGAAGCAGATCTTTATACTGAGGTCATCCAATGGGAGCAGACATGCAGATTCCCACACAGGTGAATGATAATCAGTCACAAGCTGACAGCAGGGAAAGACAGACAAAGCTATGCAACTTGCATGGAAATAGATCAGAACTGCCTGAGCTGCAGCACTAATACTTCCAGTAATAGCTGCTGCAGCAGCGATCATTACAGTACCCCCGCCTTTAAAAGTGGATTCCAGACGCTTTTCAAAACTGAAATTTCCAACAAAACAGTCTGACTGATAATTCATGATGACCGGGACAGCCCGGCAAGACCGAATTCCAGAATCAGTCCCCACAAGACTGGACCCATCAGAACCAGAACCTACAGAACCATGCCCATCAGTACTACAAACCCCAGTGCGACACCCATCAGAACCATGATTTCCAGAAGAAAGCCCTCCGAAACTCCCTGAGCGATACCCACCGCCTTCCAGGAACAGTTCAGAAACGCCAAAGCCTTTGCAATGCCCACCGGTACTGTCTTTACCAACACAAAACCCACTGTTGAACCAGTCCAAGGCACCAGGACAAGTTTTCTCAGAGACCTCCCAGAACACCTTGAAGCTCCAAAGAGATCCCCATAGGTCAGAATGCCCCTTAGGCTCACATGGAGAACTATCAAGAACCCCTATGGAACCTAGGGCAATTCCCGAGTCAGGGCCACAAGGACAAACATCAATATCAGGGCTTTCAGGGACCAGAACCATCTCTGGGCATGCAGGCAGACTGGCAACATCAGAACGTGTTCCCACTAAGGAAGCATCAGAGCACGCTAACACCTTAGACACACTTGGGCATTCTGGCACACAAAGAACATCTGGGCACACCGGCACAAGAGAAACCTCTGGGCATGTCAAGGAACTGTGAGCCTTAGGGTCAGCCAAGACAGGACCAAAACCAGGACTGGCCAAAAAAAAATCATCATGACTAAACTTCGCAACTACTGGACTTTTACACGAGAATGCTGGATCAGACTTAGATGTCGCTGATTCCAGCAAAGTCAGTAACAAATCAGATTCAGGGGCACTAACAAGACAGGACAAATCTTCTGATGTATGCACTGAACCAGACAGGGACTCCACAACTACCTCTGGACTGGACAGAGACTCATTTAATACACTGGATTGGAGCTCATGAGGCGCTGCAGAACAAGTCAGTATTGCAGCAGCCCCCACTGGACTAGGCAAAACTGAGGAATTCCCTGGACAGGAAGGGAACTCTGGAACCTCTGCCACAGCGGCCAGAGAACCAGAATCTTTCAGGATACAGGGCTGGGTTTCAGGAACACTCATCAGACCGGACTGAAATTCTGAGATTTCTATTATTTTGACCAGAGAATCAGAATTATCCATGTTACAGGGCAAGACTTCTGAAACATTCAGAGGACAGGGCTGGAGTTCCTCGGCTGTTACAACACTGGAGAGGGACTCAACATTGGTTAAATCAGACTGTGTACAGGGCAAGGTATCTGACACACTTGCTGACGAGGACAATATTTCAATGGCTTCTGCTTTGCTGGGTAGAAATTCATCAAGTTTTATTAGAGCAGACTTTAATTCCAAAACAGCTGCTAGACAAGTGAATATTACTGCAACACCAACTGAGGTAAGCAGTGCTTCAGCCTCCTCTGCTAGAGGGTTTAAAGTATCCAAAGTACTGGGTGAAGCATAAGACTCTGCGACCACAGCTTCACTGGACAGGATCACTGAACAGTCCATATTGCAGGGCAAAACCATGGAAGCACCTGCTGGACAGCATAATGATTCTGTGACCTGAGTTTCATTGGAGAGATCTACTGCACAATTCATGGTACAGGGCAAATTTATTGGAAAATTTTCTGAACAAGGTAATAATTCTGCGATTTCAGGTTCACATAGCAGATGCTCTGAGCTATTCACGAAACTAGAGCGAGGTGTAGAAACAGGAAGATCAAGACACAATGTTTGCGCATCTGAATCACCATTCATTTGTAAAATTGGAAAATTCAGATGCTGGGGTTCTGAGTTTACTAGACAGGATTGCTGGGATTCGGAAACTGATGCAGTGCACCTACTGGCATCTGCTGGATCAGACAGGAGTTGAACTTTATTAACACAGGTAATTTCTGCAGAAGTGTTTGCAGAGACAGGCAAGATTTTTCTGGTGTCTGTTTCACTAAACAAAGAGTCATGAGTACTGGCTAGGCTGGACTCGGAGGTCAGCAGGACCTCTGGATTCTCTGCTGAGAAATTTGCGCAGGGCAAGGTTAAGAATGTATCAGTGGCTTCTGTTTTACTGGGAAGTAACACTGAGTTATCCATGGTACAGGGTGGAATTGCAGGAACTTCAATTTCACACAAAAAGAGCTCCGAATCACCTGCTGAATCAGCCAAAGGTGCTGAAGCAGGCGGGTCAGAACGCCAAATTTGCGAATTCGGAGTCACATAAAAATCATCCAAAATCAGTTCCCACACATCAATCAAGGGAGCCACACAGTCATACCTACACACACCAGCCTCTATTAGGTTATAGGCTGACTTAATGCATGCGTTCAATACCATTTCACTTTTTGCACTGTAAAATTGACAAAATGAACTTGAATCATTCTTCCATTCACAGACCAGGGCTTCCATCTCTCCCCTCTCGAATGGAGGATCCCATGCATACTTAACAGGCAGATCATGGTTTGCAGATATGATTGTGGCAGGCACATGTATAGGGTTAATTAGCAGGTGATTGGCAGATTCCTTATTCTTAAGAATTTCCAATACCTGTAGCAAGTGTTGAACTGTAGTGTATGCAAACTTTCCTTGCTTTACAAATAAGTTGATTTGTTCAATACTCTGTAATATCTCCTCATAATCATACTCAGATAATTCTTTTAAACAAAAATCTTTATTTTCCCTAGCCAGGGAGGAAAGTTCATTAGTAGTTTCATAAGTCCATTTAACTCCCCTGAAAGACAATTGCATTTCATTATCTGTTAATGGCAGAATCTCATTATAGGTCTCAGTCGCTAAGGATAACGATTCTGCAGATTGGACACGTTTCTTAGAACGTTTGCGTTTTGCCTTTGACCTTGCGGTTTTTGGTGATTTATTCAAAGCTGCAGGAAAATTATCAGTAACACTTTCTGCTTGCTGCTCATTCTTGCAAGCAATTGAAGGAGCAGCTGATTGGCCTGCTGCCAGGAGTTCATTAAGAGGAAAAGGCAATGGATCTATGCGCAACCAGTTATGGATCACAAACGCTAGAAATTCCAGTGGTCTCTCTTTCAAATCGGAATGATTGAGAACATCAAATGCCCACTGGAATAATTCCCCTTTAAACAAAATATAACTTAGTTGGAGTGCCCAGGTTGAAACAGGAGTCGCTTGGAGATCAGGATTGGTCAGGAACCTGGCACATTCAGAGAAAAACTCATTTTCTGTTTCAGAGCTAAGTTCTTCAAATTTCTTAAAGGAACAGGAACCATAATTAACAGTGTCATACTTTCTGGGAATCCCCCCCACAATGGGGATTGGTAATGGGGTTTTCATAATGTTAAGCTTGGTGGTGTATTCTCCACAGTCAGCATGCAACGCATGAGCTGGCGTGGAGGAGGTACACACACTAGCACCAGGAAACAGGCTATCCCTAGTATAGTGGAGGGGAGGACTGACTCCAATAGGAGATTGTGGCGCACAGAGCCGGTGCAGATCTGACAGCCACAAACAATGCTTTCGTTATAACGTCTCAGCGCAAAGTAGCGCTGAGCGCACAAACCAGAACTGAGGAGATCAGGACAGGTAGACAGAATGAACGCTTGCTTGCTAGCTAGCGGCTACTTAGCGACAGCAAGCGTCCAAAACCAGACAGACTGGAATGAGGCAGCCAATGCGATGCGGCGATGGCGTGCCTCACAAAGACAGGACAGGACAGTCAGAAAATAGCAGGATTAAGATAGATGAACGTAACACAGATAAATATACAATAAGTATGTTTTCCTAGCGTATTACAATTACAGCTATCAATGAAACTATTTGTAACTTCTGACTAACATATGTATATATCGGCAATGAACCGATATATGACATAAGCAGGAACGCTGACTAACACTGGAGCAAAACAGGGAACAGGGCTCAGAAGGATTCGCTATCTCTTCGCAGAGATGAACGCAATCCACAAACGGTAACAGGACAGGATTCAGAAGGATTCGTTATCTCTTCGCAGAGATGAACGCAATCCACAAACAGTGACAGAACAGGATTCAGAAGGATTCGTTATCTCTTAGCAGAGATGAACGCAATCCACAAACAGTAACAGAACAGGATTCAGAAGGATTCGTTATCTCTTCGCAGAGATGAACGCAATCCACAAACAGAACCAGGAGCAGGGTAACTACCTCAGCACGGGTGGTCACGGTACGCGCAACCTACCAAAACGTGCTGGAAAGCTGACTAACTGCACACAGGATATAAACAGTTCGTGTACGTATACATCAGCGACACTGATGTATTAACGTAACACAAATACAAGGAAAATAATAAACGTGCTGGTATGCATATATATTGGCAATGAACCAATATATGATGCAAAGACCAGCAAAGTATCTTTATAACAATAAACACGATCGGGGGCTAAAGCGACAGCAAGGCAGGCTTAAGCTGAAGCTATGAAAACCCAAGGAAACCCTGCAGGAAGCAGATCTTTATACTGAGGTCATCCAATGGGAGCAGACATGCAGATTCCCACACAGGTGAATGATAATCAGTCACAAGCTGACAGCAGGGAAAGACAGACAAAGCTATGCAACTTGCATGGAAATAGATCAGAACTGCCTGAGCTGCAGCACTAATACTTCCAGTAATAGCTGCTGCAGCAGCGATCATTACAGTATGTATTGTAGTCTAGGGACAATTTAGGCGGGAAGCCAATTAACTTATCTGTATGTTTTTGGGATGTGGAAGGAAACCGGAATACCCGGAGGAAACCCACACAGACACGGGGAGAACATACAAATTCCTTGTAGATGTTGACCTGGCTGGGATTCGAACCGGGGACCCAGCGATGCAAGACGAGAGCGCTAACCACTACGCCACTGTGCTGCCCATTTCCTAGATTTATATTTTGTTCGTACCCATTTCCTGGTTCTTAGACAGTATATCTACACTGGGGGAAGACTGTCCCGTCCCAGATACCAAAAAAGTGAGCCAAACCAAACTGATAAGTACTGCTATGGACATGCTAAACATGATATGTATGCAAGAAAAAAGTCCCGTCCCAGGGCGGCCCGCAAACCCCCACGCAACAGAATAGTGATCGGTGAATGGGAACAGAGCCCCCATAGTGAATGATCATAGACATCAATGAGATGCAGATGGTCATTAACGGAATGGAAGTAAACACACTGGTTTACATTACTTCCTGTGTACTGAGATCAGTACACAGGATAGTGTGGGGACATCTAGTGGCCAAGAAAAAAAAATTACACACACATGTTATTAAAATAAATAAAAAAACAATTAACCATTAACTTTAACCCCTTATTACCACCTCTGCTAGCATTACCAAAATAAAACACTTGTTAAATTAAACAAAGTTAAAATTTATAAATAGTTACTTTAGTGTAGGGATAGGGTCTGGTCTATAACATTTAAAACTCCTTAGTGGTGAACTGGTTAATACCCTGTCTTGCTATCTTATAGAAATATGACAATATAAGCCACTTTACATATGTACCCCACCTACAATTTCCAGACATTTTTGCAATCTCTGGACTTTGCAGTTCCGCCTTCAGCTCTAAGGTCAGAACTGAGGAAGGCTCTCCCTCTTGCCCTAAGTGGAATGAATGGAGAATGCTAACTGACAAGAGGGCTAACATCATTGAGCAGTAAATTGCAGAACATAAGAAGATCAGAGTTTGCATAGTAGGGTACTGATGACGAGACTGTGCGCTGGACAGAAGAATATCAGTGATCCTCCAGCACAGAGAAGACAAAGCACATCAAAGTGCAATTGCCAAGCAGGAAATGCTAGTAATCAATTAATCATGAAATGCTATTGTGATGATACTGAACTCTACAGTGGAAGAATCTTCATCTGGATAAAGCTTCCTCTGATTATTGATGTGGCATACATTTCAAGAAAATGCCACCCTTTTGGATTGAATTTTTGATAGTTTTGTAAAAGTGTCAAACAGTCCTCCATAGAGTGATCAAACAGCAGCTTGTAGTGGGGTTATTGGATGCTGAAGTTTCAAGATTTTGGAATTCCATAGAGAGTATAGAGAGTATTGTGTAAAAGTTCTAGTCACACTGATGGAAAAGCAGCTGTAGAGTGGGAAAACATTCTAAATGAATAGTTTGAATTAACCAAGACATGTCAAGGAGTGCTGTTAAAAGAAAGTGTGCTGATTCTAAAGCTCCATGCATGGTAGATTATTCCAGGCATTGTGAACAACTTGTTACAGTTCCACTGCAGACTTTTGCCTCTTACTACCTTCTGTTTCTGAAAGTATTCCCAGTCTAGCTTGATGGTTGTGAGATTCGGGCTCTGTGGGGGCCAATTCCATTTGTTGCATAGAAACTCATTTTCTCTTTTTGTTGCAGATTCCGTTCTATAATTTGTTCATGAAGTTTGATCCATTGGAGCTTATTTAGACAAGTTTTTTTTTTCCAACCAATTATAAGGCTATCAAACAAACAAATTATTGTACTTAAAATATCTAAAGCAACAAACAAAAATAGCTGAAAATGGCATTAAATTGTTGGTAAAAAATTAGGAATGGGACTTTCTAATGTGACAATTGACTGAACTGCATTCCCAATGGTCTGAATTCAACTTAATTTAACTCCTGTCTTTAATAACATTTCTAGAGTAATAACCATGGTGATAAGGCATGTTGTATTCAGGAAACATTTTACCTCAGGCAAACCTAAAGTTAACTCTTCTGTCTTTAACCACTTGACCTCCAAGGGTTTTTAAAAATAATGAAAATGTATTTCATTTTTCTATGGTAAGGTGAATAATAGGGTATTTGGATGTGCTTTTACTTTTTGGCCACAAGATGGAGATACAGAATTGTGTGTTCTAAAAATAGAAACAGAGCCAAGTGTTTATTATTTGTTTAGATTTATGTATAACAGGTGTTTGTAAACAAGGACGTAGAAAAGCGTAGCAAGGGAGGCAAAGTGGTTAAGTTAAAGCGGATTCGAGATGAAGAACTAACTATAACAAGTAACTTGTCTATATATTTTATTTAAAGTTTAGGACGTTTACACAGCAAATCTAGCTGCAAACAGCTTTGATATAATATGATTACTTCTTCCTGTGATACAATGACAGCAGCCATGTTGTTTGTAAACATTACACACAGCAAGCTTATCTGCATCTTCAGCACTGAGCTTGTGAAAAAAACCTAATCCCCCCCTCCTCCCTCCTCCCCTCTGCCTCTGAAATCTTTGCCTAGTAAAACTTCCCCCTACTCCTGCCCAGACTGAGCTCCCATGAGCCCTTGCTACTGTCTGAAAATGCCAAGGATCTCTGAAATGCTGTGGGCGAGGCTTGTTTAGTTTATAGGGAATTAGAGTGTTAAAACAAAAACAAAAAAGTATTTGGCTTCAGGAATGCCCTATAAACAATAGGAAAGGAACACAATTATGCAATAAGTAAAAGTTCATCTCGGATCCACTTTAAGAAGAGATCTCTAAAGTTAATTCTTCAATCCTTAAAATAACACTATAATTCTAAATTTAAAGACAGGCTGTTAATTGACTGCATGCGAAAATAACTACAGAGGAGGTAACTTAAGGACAGAAGTGATAAGATAACTCTCTCACTGTGAAAACTTATCTCTACACCTTAATAAGGCAAGATCGATGTGTGGAGGTACGTTTTCTCTTGCCTTTTTATCTCCAGCATGGTCTTAGTGAATTGAGGTCTGTTCATTTCAGATCTTGGTAGTTCTGACAATCACTTGCAACAACAATGCTTCCTAAGACACCACAACATAATGCAAAGCCTTTTCCTAGCACTGGTAATCCAGAAGTCAGACAGTAATAATCATTAATAACAATAATTCCAGTATTTGTATAGCACTTTTCTCCTCAAAGCACACTCAGTAGGCAGAAGCAGTGTTAGGGAGTCTTGCTCAAGAACCGCTTAGGTGCTAGCTCACTGAATAGGAAGAGCCGAGATCTGAACACAGGTCTCCTTTACACTACACCATTACACTACCCAGCCAAAAAGTGTGGACTGCGCTCCCCTTTCTTAACTAACAATGTAACAGTATTTCACTAGAGAGGGAAGTAGAAACCCCTTTACTAGTTGACACTAGTTGACACTAACAACATAAATAAATAAATAAATAAATAAATAAGTAAATAAATAAAACATTTTTCATATGAAGTATAACTCTTCATGAAAAAGCTGTGATCTAAAAGGCATGGGTTTGAGGTGTAAACAAAGTCAAACAATTAGTCTATGCATGAAAGCCCAAATTATAAGGCTAGTTACACACAATACAATTTTCTTACTGTCAGATCGACAATTTTCAACAGGTCCAATCTGATTTCTGATCCATTTTCCAATCTATTTTCCATAGAAGTGATCGGAAAATGGATCAGAAAATGTATCGGAAATCAGATCGGAACTGTTAGAAATAGTCAATCTGACAGTAAATCTGTCAGAAAATTGTATTATGTGTACCAAGCATTAGATGCAGAAAATGGCATCAGGTACAAGTACAAGCAGATTCTTATATACATCATGCAGTACTATTAGTAAACTTCAGAACCTGACTAAGACCATAGGAAGTAGAGGGGTACAACCTTAGATACAGGTCTGGTTTTGGAGAACACAAGTTTGACTCAGCTCACCCCTCTACCGGCAACCCAATCTGAAGAATCGGGCATCCTTCCTTATCACTACTATTCACCCGGAGACTCTAAAAAGCAAACAAAAATAAACCTGTGCAAGTCGAGTGTCTTGTCTTCAGCTCAATTCCCTTATTTCCCCTCCCTGTTACAGATTGTATGCAGTTATACCCTGACTTAGTGGTCACATCTGAAACACCACATTACCTGGGTGATAAGGAAATACCCTTTCATTACCTGGAAGATGTCACAGGTCTCTCAACAAGCTTCAACAGGGTGTTGGTGGGTGTACATGTAAAAATGTGCCTGGAAGAAAAGGCCCAAGATGTAGCCGATAAACATGATTTCTTTTATAAAAGGGTGCCAGATGTAGCTGATAAATGTGATATAATTTATGAAAGGGTGGCTGTTTGTTGCCAATGAGTGCAACTCCATTTACAAAAGGCAGTTGGATGTAGCAGCTATTAGAATATAAACCTATCCCTAATCCTAACTTTAATTCTCCCTGGCACGTAATCTTAACCCCCAAGGTAGTACCTAACCTTAACCCCCTCCCCCCATAGTGATGCTTAACACTTAGCCCCCCCCCCTTCCTTAACCATGGTATTTAGTGATATTAAGGTGCTTGGTGCATACAATTGCTGTGTAGTTGTAAAAAATCACCAATACCGATGGATGTTCATTTGATAAATTGCACAGAAACAGGAAACAAAAGGGGAGGTCCCTGCCCTTGCAAGCCTACAATCTAGAGGGTAGTTGAGTGGAGACACTGGGGGAGTAGACAAAGAGGTTGGCAGATGAGGCAGTGAGTGTTTAATTCCAGCTATAGCAAATTATAAGCTTCTTTGAAAAAGTGTCCTGAGGATATGTTTGAAAATTTCCAACTCTTTTCAACTGTCACAAATTATTGTTTAAATAGTTATTGAGGCCAGTTATCTCATTTAAGCCTGTCTGCAATATTCCCCCAGATACAGGTAGTGCCAACCTCTCTGCACTCTCCAGCCTTCATTATCCCTCTCACTCCAGGTGTGCTTTAAAGACTTGATCCAACTGATGTAGTTTTTGGAGGCTGGAGATTTGTCCAACAAAAGGACTATGTAAGTCAGCTTCTTTTGGCTATGAACAATTATGCTTGAATCAAAGGTGCACCTATTATTATACTATGATCAGAATGTATGAAAATTGAAGTTGTTTGTACATGTATAGCTTTGCCTATAATAAATTAAAAATTAATAATAATCAGTGGCGTAGCTAAGAAGCTGTGGGTCCCAATGCAAGTTTTACATTGGGGCGCCCTACGCACTCTATACATAACAATTGATACGGTGCACCAAAATCTGCCAATGACAACTACAGTGTCCGAGGTGCAAGCAGGGAATGGGGAGAAGTTTGTTAATGATTACCACTATTCAAAGTATCTATAGAAGTGATTATTATGAGCACAGGGCCAATAGAGAGCTAATACTGAAGTTGAGGGAGAGCCCCTTGGGGCCCCTCTGGCCCAAGGGCCCCGAGGCGGTCGCAATCTCTGCACCCCCTATTGCTACGCCCCTGATAATATTAATATAAAAACAAAAAGTAATAGAAAAGCTGTGCTAAAGACATTAATTTGAATGATACGTCGTTCAAAGTAAAAATCCTTCTGTAATAACACATATTATTAAGTAAAATAAATACATCTTCACATGTCTATTAAATAACACAAAAACTGCATCATACTTTCAGAGCCTTGAGACTGAGGAAGACAGTATAAGTAACCATAGCCAACATCTCCCACCAAAGAACAATACGGCTTTGTATTTTATGTACTATTTGAACAAGAACAGATTTCAGCTACAAGCCTCTCAAGGTAAACATATTTTGTATTATATGCGGTTTTGATATTTCATTTCTTTACTCTGAATGCCAGTATGTGTAGCCACAAGCATAAATGCAGACCAAACAGCAAAACAAACAACAATAGTCATGAAAAGCTTCCACTAGATAAAAGCTTTACTTCTATGCACAAGTGAATCTAATGCAACCTAGAAGCAGCTAACCTTAAGCACCAAACTTAGCTTTGTATATATTAAAACCACAGAAATTCCAACATCCAGTGTTACATCGGTAGGATTTAATTTCACATGAGGTCCTGCTTTTGCAAGCAGGTGAATGATAAACTGTAAATATCACATACTAAAACCAACACAACATTGCTTAAACGTGAGTAAATACTTTAGCATAGCAGGTATATTTGTAAAACAATACACAAACATAGTTATGGAGAGTTGCACTTAAATTACAAATACAATGTGAACACAGCAAATACAATGAGCAGCAATGTCTTTTCATGTTTTGCAATAAAAGGTAGTGAAAATATAGTAGTACCTTAATATCAGTTCCCAAAATTGTAGCCATTATTGAAGTAGGTAAAAGCCTACAGAAACACATCAAATAATTCACTTTAATAATGGCCCATTCACCATTATTTTTAGTGTAAAGCCTTGGGCTAGTTTAATAGTGGACAGTTGTATAAAGCATGCGTTATAATGCGTTATAATGACTGTGAACTGCAATGGAGACTGGACATAGACTCTAATACAAAGCCTGCATGCAGCGAGTTAGAATAACGTGATCTGTTACAACGCAGTACTGTGAACCACCCCATAGAATTGTATAAGCAGTGAGTTGACATGCAGGATTATTCTGCAACGCAACTGACCTCTGTGGACAGGGCCTTAGTATGTTTCCACTAGGGGTGATTCACAACATTTTCCTGCACACTAATTCAGACAGGGAATTGCAGCTTATTGAAATCAATAGGTTGCTTTCAAATTTGCATGTGGGGAAAAAAGAATAGTGCTGGCTGCAATTAAAGGGAACCTAAACTGATAGGAATATGGCTGTTTCCTTTTAAACAATACCAGTTGTCTGACAGTCCTGCTGATCTCTTTGGCTGCAGCAGTTGCTGAATCACACACCTGAAACAAGCATGCAGTTAATCCAGTCTGACTTCAGTCAGACCACCTGATCTGCATGCTTGTTGAGGGTCTGTGCCTAAAAGTTTTAGAGACACGGGATCAGCAGGAGAGTCAGGTAACTGGTATTATTTTAAAAGGAAAAATCCATATCCTCTCAGTTTAGGTTCCCTTTAATCACATACCACATCCAAATCCCCATACCTGTGCATGGCGCAACTAGAAGGATTCGGATGCGTACTCATGATGCGTACTAGCGTCTGTCTCGGAAATGGATGCCAACACAAGTGAAATTGGGGCATAATACTCATTTTAAGTAACTGTCACCAAAATGATCATTAGTGGTTATTTCAGGCAGTAATTTTGGAACAAGCACTGTACTGACACTATGAAGGGTTGACTGAAGAGTTGATGGAGGACCAGTGAAAGTTAACTTGTAGCAGGAACACAATAAAAACAGTTGAGGAAAAAAGGTTAAACTAGCCCAATCGCTGAAAGGGAGGCCCGAAAAATTGGGGAAATGTGTACACGGTGGTCTGACTACAAATTATAATTTCAGCCAGACAAAATTAAAAAAAAAACAGTACTAAAAGCAAGGTGGTAGCGGTGTTAAATCATACTTTGTAACTTTGTAACAACTTGTTGGCTTCATATTTTCATACAAATCTGTGCTCCTTATTCATATAATCCTAAAGCTAAACTTCTGTTGAAGCAGAGTGTATGACTTATAGTAAGAAACCAAACCAATTTTGTATGGAATCAAACAAAGCATTCCATACTAAGCACAAAACTACCATGAAGTGGTACTTTTAGAGTAGACATTAAAAAGCATATGGCAATTCAGTGGCATAGCCAAAGAACTATGGGCCCCGGTGCAAGTTTTACATGGGCCCCCCCAAGCACTCCATACATAACAATTTATACGGTGCACCAAAACCTGCCAAGGATTCCCACAGTGTCAGAGGTGCAAGTAGGGGATGGGAAACAGTTTGTTATTGATTACTACTACTTAAAGCATCTATAGAAGTGATTATTACCAGCACAGGACCAATAAAGAGCTAATATTGTGCTTGAGGGAGGCCCCTCAGGGCCCCTATGACCCAAGGGCCCCGATGCCGTCGCTACCTCTGCAACTCCTATTGCTACACCACTGTGGCAATTAACCCTTACATTCCCATAATCAATTTGTAGCATACAATTTAAAAAATGACTTTAACCTCCTGAGCGTTACGCCGCTCAGGAGGGATTTGCAGCTTTAGAGTCCCCATGAAGAGGGGGGGGGGGGGGGGATCGTACATGATGTCATGACGTCACCGACATCATGCGCAGACCCGATCCTCCCCATAGAGAGACCATACAAGGAGGCTGCACCGAACGCTGGAGCCAGGCTGGGTAATGTATTAAGTGGCTGGATCGGGGGCGATCAGGGGAATGCTGGCTACCTATACTAGCTAGCCTAGTGCTAGCTAAAGCTTGTGGGGTCATTAAATCTATTAGATTCTTCCTGGGGGACTCGTGATTGTAGCAAGCAGTATGGCCGACACAGTGTCAGGCATACCGCTAAGGAGGTTAACCTCCCTGGCGGTAATCCCGAGCTGTGCTCAGGCCAGCTGCCGGGAGCTGTATGCAGAGTATTGCGCGCAGCGGGAGTTTTTACTCACCTCCCAGGGGATCCAGACGTCAGTAGCCGTTCTCCTTCCTGTCCTCAGAGGCTCTTAATCATTTTGGTGAGATCGCCGTAATTGATTTTAGGGTCTGAAACTTTTTAAAAAGTCCCTAAAATCCAGAAATAATCATACTGCCAGTGGGGTTAAATGCATGTGTTTTTCAAAAATAATTATAACATCTCTTGTTTCCCCCCAATCCTTTAGATTGTAAGCTCGCAAGGGCAGGGCTCTCTCGCCCTTTTGTGTCTTGGATCTTGTTGTTCATTTCATAGCTTGCACTTTGTTATACATTTTATTCTTCATGCTACATCTGTCATTGTAATCACCAGTTCTGTATTTTTGTACCAATGTCCATATTTGATGTATATCATTGTCCGTATCATTATGTACCCCTTGTTTGTTTTCCTACTTTGTACAGCACCACGGAATATGTTGGTACTTTATAAATCAATAATAATAATATTTTTATATTCATGCATGACTTCAATACCTGTCAGATTTTGTACCATTCTTTGGAACTCTTTCTTTCATATTAGTAGACATACAAGCTACCCTAATACATAATTGTCTACCCATCCACCGCTTTGCCACTTCAACATGAAGCAATGAATGCCCTGTATCCCCTACCTATTATATCCTATGATTGTTATTAATACTAATAATAGGTACCACACAACACCCTGCCTTGGACTGGAAGTTGCACGATAGTGATAACTCCTTTTTATCTAAGTAGTGGTTTTATTAGCTAATTTGATACATGTCTGCTTTCAAGAAAGTTGTCCTGTGTTAAGAATTGTGTCCCCCAAATGTACTCTTTGGAGTATTTGTACATCTCCTGCCTGACCCTACTTGGCCCCTGGTCCATTTGCTGCTTATACCTAACACATCTGTCAGGGAAGCTTCGCATCCGTGAGAACCTACTAATTGGCGATGTAAGCAATTTAAGAAAGTTTGCAATGGCTACAGCTTGGGGGAAGATAAAGGTATGGACAGAAACAAGGTTAGGAAAAAAACTGTGCCTCCTTCCTCCTGGGCCACATAGCAGCCGCTATGGATTCTTTGTTTAAACTTACATCTCTAAATAATTGCTGAATGGTGGTTTGAATGTATTTAGAAGACTTTTCCTTACTCAAAGATATAGACATTATATCATAGTGACAGCAGCACACAAATATTATTGAACCAGCATCCTTACCAATGGTTATGTGCAGTAAGAGGCTTAAAGGGAACCTGCAGCGAGAGGTATTTGGAGGCTGCCATATTCATTTATTTTTAAACAATACTACTTGCCTAACATCCTGCTGATCTTTATGGCATCAGTAGTGTCTAAATCACACACCTGAAGCAAGCATGCAACTTATCTGGACGTTTTTGTCAAATACTTCTGATCGGCATGCTTGTTCGGGGTCTATGGCTAAAAGTATTATTATTATTATTTATTGTATTTATAAAGAGCCAACATATAATGCAGTGCTGGACAATAAATACATACAATGATACAAAGGATGACAGACATAACAAAGTTATACAGCATAGAACAAAGTTATACAAGGCAAAAAGGTTACAAAACAAATGATCATGCAATTTTGGACTGGTTAGGTAGGCCCAGAATTCAAGTATGAGGCAGTCATAGGAAAGGAGCAAATGGTCATGTAAAATACACCAGGGAAGGGAGTACCCTGCCAAAGGCTTACAATCTAAAGGTATTAGGGGCAATGGATCAGGAGGGTACCTGGGAAACCGGTATTGTTTAAAAGGGAATAGATATGGCAGCCTTAATATCCCTCTCACTTCATTTGTCCTATAACTCCTGTTCCTAAGTCAAGCAAAATTTACTCTGGCAAAACACATATAAGGAAGGGGTTCATGGAAGTGTCGTAAACACTAGAAGACTATGAAGAGGCCCCAAATACTTTGTTCATTGCTGTAGTGCTGGAAACATCTTGGATCCATCAAGCCTAGGTGGGTCACAGAGAGGCTGTACTCCTTGTACCCATGCCTATACATAAAATTGTTGTTTCCTTTCATGCTGGGGATATAATTCTTAGCATATATCTACAACAGTACAAACTCTAAATACAGTTGAATATGACACAGTGAAATAGTCTTGTAATAGTATGAGAACATGACTGAAACTGAAATGTGTAAGGGACAGAAAAACATCATGCAACACATTTGCCAGGGGTCGAACTCTGGCAGATGCTCCATTCTCTTTATGCTGCATGTAGCCTATTGCATCTAGCAGAGGAGGAGTTAACAAAGTACATGAAGGTTGTCTTTGGAATTTTTAGCTTCTATGGAAAACATATTTTTTGAACCACTAAGACTCCAATTAAATGGAAAGCCCACAGCCTACCCACTAGAATATATCCTCAGCCTGAATCACACACAAAAGTGCCATAGCTAAGTACAATAGCAACTCACAACAGGCTTTCCTTGGCTCGTGGTGATTTTTTCCCCCTTTTTTAAACCAGTCCAGCTGTTTCGATATGCTTAACCAGAGTCTCATAAAAGATCAGTTCAACATGGTTAAAGTAGCAGAAATAAATACCAAATGGAAATAAGCAACACTAATGTGAACAACAGAAATTGATATTGATCACTTTTGTATACTATCTAGTTTTGTTTGCGGATAAATGTAACATATTAAACATCATATATCCTATAAAGATATTTTTCTCAGTTACTTCTTATTTGGAAACACATTTACGAGTCTCCTAATATATCTGTTGAATCCAGTAAACTCCCTGAAGCATAACGAGTTTAGACTTTTTAATGAAACAGGTAGGTGATCATTATCCCATCCCTACATTGATACACTAATTATAGTATAAAACCAGAGAGAGAAGTCACTCAAGCAGCACAGTAAGGCCATTCTAAACAACAACAGTATCAGACATAAAGGTTTTACTTACATAATCGTGGAATGCCTTAGCTTCACTTGAGTGTTCACAGGTCTCTCTCCTGTCAGGTGCTGCACAGTACAAATCCCAGAATACACTGATGAAAAAGAAAATAGATATGAACATTAAAAAAATATATAAAAGTGTGGGCAAATACAACAAATGGTCAACAGATTGCAGACTAACTGGTTTTTAATTAATCAAAATGTGGTTTTAATTAATGTATGTTAATATAAATTTGCCTTCTTAAAGAGAACCAGAGACGAAGCACCCTCATGTATTTTATTACATTTATCAGTGGGAACATAACAGTAAACACCTACCCTGTTTTTAGTTTTATTCTTATCGGCTTAATTAGTCTATTAGCAGCTGTGATAAGAATCCCCGACTGGCTCAGTCTAGGTTTGACCTGGAATCATTATAGCAGAGTCACTCTTCTGTGGAGTCTTTTCAAGCCCTAGCCTGCCACCTCCGGGCTCAAATTTCCTGCTTTGCATACTGAGAGCTGTGATGACATGGGAGGGGCTGCTGCTGCTGTGAGAGAAGCTCTGAACAGACAAGTGTGGCTGCAATATGATCTGTGTGCTCTCAGCATAGATACTAATGATGACTGCAGTTTCATTCCTATGAGAGACACTTCCTACAGGCAGCTGCACATCATACCAAAATGAAAGCACATAGCCTAAATAGCAGTCTAGTCACATATAGCTCACTACCCTGTTCAACCTCTCCCTATCCACAGGCACCTTCCCCTCAGACTTCAAGCAGGCCACTGTACTACCCCTGCTCAAGAAACCCTCACTCGACCCTCGCTACCCTCCAACTACCGTCCTATCTCCCTCCTCCCCTTTGCCTCAAAACTCCTTAAGCGTCTGGTTCACAAACGCCTGACCCAGTACCTCAAAGCCAACTCACTGCTAGACCCACTTCAATCTGGATTTCGGCCTGCCCACTCAACCGAAACTGCTCTCACCAAAGTGGTCAACGACCTTGCCTTAGCTAAAGCTGAAGGTAAATACTCCATTCTCCTCCTCCTTGACCTGTCAGCAGCTTTTGACACAGTAGATCATCCCCTACTCCTCCAGTCCCTCCAGTCCTTGGGCATTCACGATCTCGCCCTGTCCTGGCTTTCATCCTACCTCTCCAACCGCTCCTTCACGACCGCCTTCAATGAGTCCTCGCCCACCCCCAACCACCTCTCGGTGGGAGGCCCCCTACTGTTCACCCTATACACATCCTCCATTGGCAAGGTTATCTCCTCCATGGGTTTTAACTATCATCTGTATGCAGATGACACCCAGATCTACCTCCACACCCCTGACATATCCACCACTACCATGGACAAGGTCTCCTCCTGCCTATCAGCCATCTCCTCCTGGATGTCCGCTAGGTTCCTGAAATTAAATCTAGACAAAACGGAATTTATGATCTTCCCACCCCGGCCATCCTCGAACCTGCCAGATGTGCATGTCACTGTTAACCACACTACTATTCACCCTACCTCTCAAGCCCGCTGTCTGGGTGTCACCCTGGACTCCGCACTCTCCTTCACTTCCCACATCTAAAACCTCACTAAGTCCTGCAACTTTCACCTTCGTAACATCTGTAAGATTCGCCCTTTCCTGACCTCTGCCACCACCAAACTCCTCATCCATGCCCTCATAATTTCCCGCCTTGACTACTGCAATGCCCTGCTGTCTGGTCTCCCTATGACCCGAACAGCCCCACTGCAGTCCATCATGAATGCGGCAGCCAGAATTATCCACTGCTCCCATCGCTCCACCACGGCAGATCCCCTCCTAGAATCCATCCACTGGCTTCCTATCAAGTCCAGAATCAGATTCAAGATACTGTGTCTGACCTACAAATCTGTCCACAAAACCTGTCCAACCTACATTTCCGATCTTACTCAGAGGTACACACCTAGCCGCTCACTCCGCTCTTCCAATGAGCTTCGCCTAACCGCCCCCCGAATCACCCAGTCCCATGCACGCCTCCAGGACTTCTCAAGAGCTGCTCCAACACTATGGAACTCCCTACCTTCACCCATTAGGGCAGCCCCCCTTCAACATCTTCAAGAAAGCCCTCAAAACTCACCTTTTCACTCTGGCCTACTACCCCTCACAAGTGCTCTAAACCTACAGCTGAACTCTGGTCCCCTACCATTCGTGTCCTTACCTCTCCCTCTAGATTGTAAGCCTTTGGGCAGGGTCCTCCTCCTTTTGTGTCCTACCTGATCTTGCACCTCCATTATTGTGAACCCATGCTATGCATCTGAGTGAACCTAACTTGCCTAATCTCCATGCTCCATCCAGTGACTGACTAAGCATTACCTGGTACTCATACTGTGCTGTGTGATCTGCTTTTCTTGTATTCCTGTATTGTCATATTGCTGTATGTCACCCCTAAATATTGTCTGTAACCTAAATTAATGTTCAGTGCTGCGTAGTATGTTGGCGCTTTATAAATACAATAAATAAATAAATAATAAATAAATAAATATAGCCTAGACAGCACATCCAGAACAACTCATAACCCGGAAGCAGAAGGAATGTGAGCCGGCGGCCATATTTGATTTTTCCTGGAGAAATAATGGATAAAAAACATTAAAAAAGGCACACCAGAGCGGCGAAATTATCAGATAGAGCATTTATTCTTTACAAGCTATCGACTGATATGTTTATTTTGTGTGAAACGTTCATCTCTGGTTCCCTTTAAAGAGAATCTGTAAAATCTGCCTTCCCCAGACACAGAGCAGCAATAATATTTACTTCTAGTGCTGCGCACATGCTCACACCTGTACAGTAGAGTGATCCTGATGGGGCTTGGCTATTTCCAACAGAGCCCGGTGGAGAAACGCTACTGCGCATGTGTGCACATTGACAGGCATCCGGGCAAGGAGATCTTCGGGGGGTCCCAGCACTGGATCCCCTCTACTGAGGAGGAAGGGGGAGCCTCTTTAAGATCTAAAGGCTTCCACCTCTCGAGGTAAGTACCCCCAGGGGCTCTTTTTTTTACAGATTCCCTTTAAAACAAAAGTTATTTGCAATAATTAAGCTTCACTGTTGAATATATGCCAATTATCTATATACTCCTAAAAGCTAGGCACACAGTATATTAAACATTATTATTATTATTTTAGTATAAGGGCTTTTTGGTCTCTGAGCCCCTAGTACTTTTTTGTGGTTCTGGGTGAGTTATCTTGGTACTCTGTAGTTCATGATAAGCGTCTCATTCTGCATGACCCTTTAATTTGCACTTATTCTGGATAATTTACTCAGTGAATTGGCAAAGAACATCAGCTTAACTAACCCTTCCTTAGAAGAATCATACGTTAAACCAGGAAGTTACCACAGCAAATCAGACCCTTAGGCTTCTTTCACATCTGAGAACGCGTGCAGGAGCTGTTCTCGTGCATGTGTTATGGCCTTCGGTGTGTCACAAGGTCGAAAGGGAAAATGAAAGTCTATGGACTTTCATTTTACCTTGGTTAACGTAAAGTATTGGCTTTGCGTTAAAACGCAGAAAACAATCTCAGATGTCAAAAAGCCCTTATAGATCTATCAGTTGATCAAATTGATCACATGCTTCTCCATGAGTTCTCCTAAGCATCCCCATCCCTAATGCTGATTATTATTTTTTTTTTAATACACTACTATTAGTTTACAAATTAGTGTTTAGTAATTTACAGACGTGTTACAATTATACAAATACCGTATTTTCCGCCGTATAAACCGCTTCGGAATATAAGACGCACCTAGGTTTAGAGGGCAAAAACCAGGGAAATAAATACATATGTTAAACCTGGTGTGTCCATATTCCAGGAATGTCTTATAAGGTTCTCTTCCATTTGGTGTCCTCCTGTGTCCCTTTCTGTTGCCAGTGTGTCCCCTTCTGTCCTGAGGTGTCCCCATCCGTCTTCCCTTCTGTCCCCAGGTGTCCCCTTCTGTCCTCTCTTCTGTCCTCAGGTGTCCCCTGTGTGTCCCCAGGTGTTTCATTTGTGTCCCCAGGCAGCCCCCCTTCTGTCCCCTGGGTGTCCGCTTTTCCCCGCTACCTCCTCTGTGTCTCTGCTCCTCCCACTCCTTCTGTGTCTCTGCTCCCACGTGTACATGTAGTGCAGTGTAGCGACATGTCTTACCTAATCCGCCATGCCCGCGGGGATAGCCAACCTCTTCCTTTCCATACTGCTGGTTCTAGTGAACGGCTTGTGTTGATTGCGTCATGATGAAGTGATCAACACAAGCCGTTCACTAGGGAACAGAACCCTTTATGAATACAATAACAAATGTGGCAAAACATTTGGACAGAGGCTTGAGGAACAGACAATGAAAATGTGTATACCTTAAATAATCCTTTCTCTCAAGGGAGAGAATTTTTAAGTTAGATAAAATCACAGTTCAGTTTAGTGGCTTCTATCAAAAAAATGTTTAACATTCACACCGTTCCTACTCCTTTTAATAACACCAATAAAATTCAGCAATATTTTGGGGAATAACCAATACTTTTCAGCTCAGATATTTTTGAAAAGGAAACTGAACGATCACGTATACTAGCTGTGGATGGCTCCAGGCCATGATGGTTTCAGTTTATCTGGCTATAAGGCTTCTCAAACATTTCTTTTTCCCGCACTTACCCACACTTGCAATGTCTTGTTAAAGGTTTCCCCCTCCCTTCGTGACTGCTTTAAAGCAAGTACTGCCATGATTCTGAAAGAAGATAAGGACCCTTTGACCTGTTTGAATTATAGACCAATTTTCTTGCTAAACGTAGATTTAAAGCGTGTTGCCAAGACCTTGGCCAACAAACTCTTACAACTTCTTCAGAACCTGATTCACAGAGATCAAATGGGTTTTATGCTAACCAGAGACTACCTCTGCAAATAATAGCACTTAGAAAATGGAGACAACACATTTGCCACTCTGCCGACACATTAGGATTGCAATTTAAATTAGTAAAACAATGTTATTTATGTAATGTAACACATGTTTTGTAAGGAAAGTTTAGTTGAGGTTGGTGTTACATGTCTCTCCCCTCCACCACAAGTGCCTTTATAGTGAGATGGGAGAGAGATGTAGGTGCATCCTTTGCCAATGAACAAAAATAAAAAATAATATATTTCTGGCATTAAGAATCCATACTGCATGCTGCAAATATTGTAAAAAAGGATTCAAGATCCTTTTCCACTGGTAGCATGCTCTCCATGATCCCCAAAACTTTCATCGGTGCCCTCAGTTCGTTGGAGATGTAGCCAGGTCAATGGAAGTCATGTACACTTTTTTTTAATTAAATGTGGCACTTCAGAGTGAAAGATGTCATCTATATGGAAAATCTTGGGAGGGGGGGCTTTGGTTTTGTCTTCTTGGTGTGTGTGTGTGTGTGTGTGTGTGTGTGTGTGTGTGTGTGTGTGTGTGTGTGTGTGTGTGTGTGTGTGTGTGGAGGGGGGGGGGGGGGTTAGGGGTTATCACCAGTTTGTATATTGGATATGTTACAAATATGTCTTCCCATCATGCAGCCGCTATTGCACAACTCCTGTTTTGCTAACGTTTATACTCGAGTATACGCTTAGTTTTGGAGACAAAAAAGTGGTACAAAAGTGGGGGTCTCAGCTTATACTGGAATCAGTGGTACTTTTCTGACCACCCCCCCTACCCTCGTGTACCAGCCACTGCAATATGTAATTAAGCTGACTGGTGATGGCTGCGTGTCTCCTGCCATGTACAGAGTGTTACATATTGTGTATTCCAGATTCCCTGCCATGTGCAGAGTGTTCCATATTGTGTATTGCAGATTACCATAATGCCAGTTATATGAAAGTGTGCCACTGTAAGTGGAGCAGGATGTAAGGCAGACAGACCCTCTGTGTCTCCCCCTGGCATAAGCAGAGCGCTGCGCTGCAAGCATTCCTCTGTAGCTTGCCAATTGCACTCTCTCTTCGCTATGGCGCCCTGTTATCACATGCTCCACTTCAGGGATCATAGCAAAGAGAGAGTGCAGCTGACAAGCTTGCGGCACAGTCCATAAGCAAAGAAAGCAGGCAGTGCTCTTCTTATGCCAAAGGACACAGAGGGACTGTCTGCCCACTCTTGCAGGGCTGGCACGGTGGCATGGAGGCACACTTTCATCTAACTGGCATTACGGTAATTTGCCATATGCAATACAGATTACTCTGCAAATGGTGAGGGGACATGCAGCCATAACCGCTCATGCTCAGCTGAATTACACACAGTTTCACAGTTTATTGTAGAGGGTGGGTGTCCCGGGGGGGGGGGGGGGGGGTTGGGGGGTAGGGTTGGCATCAAAATCTGGTACAGCACAGCAGCAGTGTGTAAATGGGAGGGGAGGGACACACACAGAGGTGTGCCATGGCCAACAGCACAAGATGGGCCATTATCACTCTGTACATGGGAGGTCTGACAAGCATACTCTCTGCTCTGGCGTAGAGTGGAGGATGGTCAGATCTGCCTAATAGCATACAGTTAATGAAAAAAAAAAAACACCAGGTTTTTTGGAATACCTCTATTCTCCATTGTGTTTCTGTGTGGAAATGGAAAAAACTCTGGCTCATTATGTGTAGATCAAAGGGGATATAGAAAATCAAAATTTAGAGATGTACAGCATTGATGCCACAAATGTACAGCATTAAAATAATGAAAATGTGTTACTAGCTACATTGCATAAAGTTTGGTAACCATTGGAAACAGTTATGCAAAGAAAAATTCTACTCATATTAGATATTAAGAGTCCAGGGTTGCTAGCACACCAAAAGTAGTTTGCAGGAGTGTTTATTCCTTAACACATGTGTCAGCACGAGATTTGACAAGTTTTGCATTGCAGTACCCAAACATATACTACTCAGTGATCCAACACAGCAAACCATGTCAATTAGAGGGAACGCCCCCCTCATCAATATGCATGCCAGAATAAATACAACAAATATCCATCCATGAGTGAGAGAATGGTTAGAGATGCCCCACATAGGATAGTCGATTATTTTGCTAACTAGCAACCACCTTTGCTGCCGTGCCAAGGATAGATCCTCTTCTTCTTCACAGAAACTAGATTGGATTGGCCTCAGAAGAAGCACATTCTGTGCGAAACGGCTTTCAGACACCCCCCCTCCCATTCTGTACCAAGCACTCACTGCACCACCCCCCTCTACAGAGGTATGGTAGGAGATTCGTCCCTGTTTGAAATAGTCTGGTAAGACTTAGGCATGATTGTACTTTCCTGCCACAAGTGATGTCACAATTGCATGTTCACTCAATAAATCAAACAGTTAGCAGTGCCAGATGTACCACATAGGACATAGAGGGAAACCACAGAGGTTAGTTATGTCGCTCTTTGAATGTAATATGGATGGATATTTGTCACATACAGATACAGGGCCTGGTATTCTGTTGCTGTTAACATGTGTAAACTCCAATCTACCTCCAGAGATTCCTCCTTCATTCTGCGTTCCTATAGTGCAACTCCGTACACCCCAAAGAAAGAAGCAGAGAGGGAATTCTCTCAGTGGATAAAATATATGTCAGCTTTATTCATGCAAAGCACATCAGGTATGTAAACAAATCACTCACATAGTGAGGGTCCTATTCCATGTAGGACCCTCTACGGAAATAGCGCTTCCCACCCTTGTGGTACTATTCTCAATGGAAACCGATCTCTGGTGTCCTTGGTTTCCTAACCCAAAGGGAGTGGGGGGGGGGGGGGGAAGGGGGATCGTGAGAAATTGCTCCTACAGAAGGAAGCATATTGGATTTATATACTTGGGACTCTGCAACCAATGGGCCTAAATCAAATCAACCCGCTTACATGCATTCTTGATGAGAGGTAGCATGAGTGGTTGTTGTGACTGATGTCTTGTTGCAAGATAATAGGTGACATCACAACTGACATTCATGTTAATGAAATTCTTTGATATAAGTTTATTGTAGATATAGATTCAAATAAATGGCGAAGAACCGAGTGCTAAATGATGTAAACTGTTCAGCTTAAAACAAGATGAAAAAAGTACCTGATCCGTGGCAAAAAGGCTTATATTTCAATTACTCACGTCCTGCAGACAGATAATGGGCAGATAGGTGGCGTGTTTCAGTCTAAGACATACTGCACAATGTCTGTGCGCATGTTGGGACAAGCTGTTTCCACCCATGCATCAGCCAGAAATAATGTCAGATGTCCTGCGCTCCACGATGCGATCCAGGCTCTGTCGGCCAAGATATCCTGGATACAGGGGCAAGCGAAAGACAAACCAATAGTGCATAATGCGCCTATAGTTTAAAGACTGCACATACACATATGCACTTACTTCAAAGCGTCTTGATTTAATAGCATATAACAATACAAAATTCCTAATCCGGATTTCGGCAACCAACTTCATCTCCAATGAAGGCGGTTGCTGAAATCCGGATTGGAAATTTTGTATTGTTATATGCTATTAAATCAAGAAGCTTTGAAGTAAGTGCATATGTGTATGTGCAGTCTTTAAACTATAGGCACATTATGCACTATTGGCTTGTCTTGTAGGTCAGATAATATTGTTATCCGCAGTGTAATTTGATTTGTTTCTCTGCACTGTTATTTTATTTTCAGGTTGCCATAACATTTAGATCACCTCATCCCTGCCTTCCTATCTCCCCCTTCCCCCTGCCTTCCCCTTTCTCCATCCTCTTCCCTCCCTCATTGCACAGATTGTTTTCCTGTTTATAGCAGAGGTTAAGAAGTCTCCAGATGCTATCCCTTGGTGGTTGGCATCTGTACTAGTATATATGTCAGTCTGATGCATCTCTAAGTGTGGCACTCTGATGCATGATATACCCTTTATTTGGCGCTCTCCCATCCCCTGAGAACTGCATGTCTTTTGCATGCAGCGCTGTAGCTGTGTGGTCTCACTGTGATGTTTGGAGAGGGTAACCATAGTTACCCTCTGCCTTGTTCGGCTATGGTTTGATGGGGCTGCACTAGCCGCAATCCCCAACCAATGGAGAACCATTGCGCCAAACTCTGAGTGTTCTGGGCAGCCCTGGAATGGGAGTTAAGTCGGGGCAGATGTCACACAGCACACCCACCCTCGCTTTCCATTGGCTACAGCACTGGCTATGTGCATTTGTTTGTGTGTTACCTTGGAACAGTGCAGACTGTGTTTATGCAGTCTGTCACTTCTGTGCACAGTGGAGCAGTAGGCTGGGATGTATTGGGCTGAAAACCTATGGATATAGGACATAGAGGGAAACGACAGAGGTTAGTTATGTCGCTCTTTGAATGTAATATGGATGCATATTTGTTGTATTTATTCTGCCATGCATATTGATGAGGGGGCGTTTCCTCTAATTGACATGGCTTGCTGTGTTGGATCACTGTATATATGTTTGAGCACTGCAATGCAAAACTAGTATGTCTGCACGTTCTGATAAAGGGGACCCTCTGTGGGGCCGAGACAACTATTAAATTTCGTGTTGACACATGTATTAAGGAATAAACACTCCTGCAAACTACTTTCCGTGCGCTAGCTGACCCTGGACTCTTTGTATCGTACTGGATGTGGCTTTTCATCCTGGCTATGCACCCATCCACCCACGGTAAGCTGTGCCTCTTCCAAACCCTCTACTGCATATTAGATATTAGATCAAGCAGTTCAGCCATATATACTCAAATACAAGTTGACCTCATGTATAAGTCAATACCAATATTTGACCCTCCCAAGCTGGATATTTTTTATTGACTTAAGTGTAAGTCTACCCAGCAATGTTAATGGCTGCACTTGGGGCCCAGGAGGGTTTAATGACGGCACTGCATAAAGTATTTCAGTCATTAACCCCTAATGCCCCTCAAGTGCAGCCAATAACTCCCCCAGGCCCCCAAATGCAGCAATTATTCACCCCCCTTTCTGCAGATCAGTATCTCCCCCCCCCCTGCCCCTTTCCTTGTTAATTGTTGTGGCCAACAATGTGACTTTCAGACCTCTGTTTTCTTGGTATTTCCTTTAACAAGATAGTGATAATTTACCACTGGGTAAATTGCTCCAAAGGAGAATGTCACTAATAGTACTCACATTACTTAGACTGCTCAGTGTTGCCCGTGACTCGTGTATAAGTCGACCCTTATACATTTATTAAGTGAGTCAGACCTGAATTTCTAGACTTATAGTAAGACTATATACAGTACTTTTAATTTGGAGGGTTGCTCTGCAGATGCAATATGAGTAAATAGCCCAGTTGTAGAGTCACATAAAAAGATAGTTGTGACATTATAGAGCTCACAATTAGTGTTCAGTGCTTTTCCTTCCATTGCCTCTGTTAGGTGCGTGCATGTGTTGCCAGCAAGTAAAGTGCATGCAAGCCATTTCGTTAACATTTAATTTCAGAGAGAAAATTCAATGCAGGACTGACATAAAATACATCGTATTTGAACCTGTTTTTTTTTTTTAATGAAATGTTTACCATTTATCTTTTCTTTTTTTTTTCTTCCTTTTGTAATACAATAGTGATTGAATCACCCTATTAAACTGTGATTAAACATGCAAATAAATAAAAGCCTCTTGTTAAATGAATAAGTTTGGTTTGGTTAGCAATGTAAGCAGCATCACCATTCACAGCTTAACATATGACAACATACGGTTTCCAAACCTCACAAATCTTTTCCAAGACACACTGAATCTACGGGGTTTGGGCAGAGCCAAGCTATGTTTCTGAAGATCCCAGTTCCAACCTTCAGTATTTGCACTCAGATTAAACATGTAGTTTTTAATGTAGGTATGAAATATTTCCAAAATTCTAACTTGACAGCATCCACAAGAACTAGATATAGAAACCTTAATCCTTAAATATTATACTATCTTCATATTACTGTGCTGTATTAGTGCACAGAGTGTAGAAATATCGGAGATCCCTTTCCACAACAGCATTTTAAGGCAACAACTAGCAAGCAGCAAAACCCATACAGACAGGAAAATAAAGTCAATAGTGTCTGGGTTCAGGAAGTACAGAAGATAGTAATAAAATTAGTATCAGTTTTTTGGGGAGTTTGTTAGATCAGATTGTTTATAAAAGAGGGTTGTTAATATGGATAAGGGTTAGGCAAAAGTAGAGAAGATGGGGTACTATATGTGAGTCATGTGAAACTCAGTAATAAATATCAAGGGAAATCTTCTCACCTAATATCCAGCACCAAATTGAACAGCACAAATGTATAACTGTAGATAAACCTAATTTACACATGCATGCCCTGTTGAACTGGAATAATAAAACATTGCAATACTTTGGATAGTACAAATTGGAAGTCAATGTTAAAATAAAGGATACAAAACATGAATCCTACAGCAACACCATAGTGGTTAATGTTACATGGAATCCACAGGGAAGCCGTTACTGCAGGTGAAGAGCCAAAAAGGGCCTATTCAATACTGCCATATTTTTGCTTTTCCCTCGAGCCTGAGAGTACTATAATAAAATCAAAGTTTTGATTCAACTAAAAAAAACATAGCTACAGCCCCGCCCCCTCTGCTCCTTACCACTTTGCAATCACAGCTAAACCCACACCCTATCTTTACTATAGTTGAACACAATGCTCATATAAAAAGATACAGGAGCCCAATATTTTACATTAATAGCATTGCCAAAATAACACAAAAAAAAAATCACAATCCTTTAAAGTATATTTACTGCAAGAGCTCTGCCAACCTTTGTGGTTGGCAGGAATAGACTATTTTCTTTGTAAGCCATCTGCAGACTGTGCTACAGTTATTAGATGTTATTAGATGTGGCTCTCAAATAACAAAATTAAGCATCAGGGTTTTTCAGATACCAGAGTTACCCCCAGATACCAATACTAAGCAATCATGTACTTCCCCAGAAAAAAAATACATAGCCATTGTATCCCTATAAGAATAAACTAGACAGGTTATAAAGTAAACAGTTGAAATGCTAGTAAATTCAAAAATGAAATTTTCTGCCAGGAGCATATTTGATTTTTCCTACTGAGTTCATGTTGGTCCTCCAAATCTCCTATCAAGAGTGGACAACAGAAAAACAAAATAACACAAGAAAAACTAAAAATAGTAGTTGCATGAATGGTAAAAGGCAAATGTTAACGAAGGTGGGGTGAAGAGGTCAACTGGTATATTTGTATATTTCCAAAATGTTTTCTATAACCAATCAAATTTATGAAATTTTCTATTTATCATTAATTCTTTTGAACCTGATTGAGTATTTGAAGTGAAAGTTTTTGATTTATTTTACGTCTTTAGGGTAATAATTACAGCTACAGGGAAAGTCATTTGCATGTTATTTTTGTTTCCAAAATCCTGTGTGCTACAAAAACAAGTGGGATTGTTACATCTAGTGTATCAAGCTCAATGACCCACATCTGACAGATAATGTAGCAATAGCAGCTCTGTCCGCAAAATCCCCCAAATATTGATACTGTGGGAAGCCAAAAACATACAATCAGTAAGTGGTAAACATGAACATTTAGTTGGAAACTAGTATAGCCAAGAAAAAAATCAGTAGCAATACCTGAAGTAGCACTACTCTAAACAGGGATAAAAATGTTCAAGTCCAATAGCAATCTCGGGTACACAGTGCTCGGTTCCTGGGTACCACCATCACCAAGAACTTGAGATGGGAGGTGAATACCACCATAACCCAAAAGAAAGCCCAGAAGAGGATGTTCTACCTGAGGCAGCTGAGGAAGTTTGGAATGCTAAGGGAGCTACTGACCAATTTCTACACTGAGAGTAGTGAATCTGTCCTTTGCTCCTCCATCACTATCTGGTACTCAGGGACAAATGCAAGGAACAGGCAAAAACTCCAAAGAGTCATCAATGTCTCTGAGAAGATCATCAGGTCACCCCTGCCCACTCTGGACCTCCTCCACACATCTAAAATGAGGTCCAGGGCCAACAGGATTACACATGACCCCTCCCACCCTGGCATTTGCTTTTTCAACCTCCTTCCCTCAGGCAACCGCTGTAGGTCCATCCCCACCAAAACCACCAGGCATAGAAACACATTCTTCCCACAAACAGTCGTCCTCCTCAACTCAAGCTCTCTCCCCAATGTTATTCCCTAGTCTCCTCTGGCTCCCTTGATGCTCCAGCTTATGAATGCATGCCTGTAGGTTGACACGAGCCACACAGTGCCACATGTTGGTATATCGTGTTTGTTTTGAACAATGTGGTTGTTATCTGCAGTATGTGTTGTTGTTATATTGTTGTGATGTAGTTATAACCTGTTCTATGTTGTTGTTGTTGTTATTGTTATCTGCACTATGCCAATTGCCATCATGTGTCCACAATTAATTCTAAGTGTGGCACCTGTCACACTTGGCAAATAAAGTTGATTCTGATTCTGATATCCAGTGAAAGACGTTCAGGGTTCTGTTGTAAAGGTACATAGCAAGTGGTATACTAAGGATAGATGAGAGGTGGGTTGGGCTGATGAGAGGTGACTTAACAAATAGCTTAGAACAATGGGTCTAATGTACTAAACTCTGGTAAAGTTGCAGCGCACAGGAATTTTACCATTACTAGCACAGGGGGAGCATTGGCTTTTAACCCATGTGTTGTCGGGTTAACGCATATATTGCTATGGTAATGCACGGGGTAAGGCGCATTACTCTAGCAATGCACATGTTACCGCGGAAACGCCTATGGCAGTAATGGGTATCTGGTCGGTGCTCTCTCTGCACTAGTAATGGTAAAATAGTTGTGTCCTGTGCACAGCCACTTTACCAGAGTTTAGTGCATCAGGCCCATTGAAAGCTGCTCCCTTACCATTGAAGGAGTACAGCAGCAAAATTGCATTTGCAAGGAGAAAATTGTAGAAATTTGTAGCTGCAGCGAGGTTGAGAGGAAACTGGCAACGCATCTGCATTTTTTTGCAAAAATCATGGCAGCTGAGTTTGTCTGTTGCAGTATGCAGCAGAAACATCTGGACACAGTGAAAATTTGTAAATAATGAAAAATGTGTGAACAGACCCATAGGAAAGCATGGGTTCCATTCTGCATGTCCATTTGTCTGCTGACTTCCACTTTACAAAAAACATATTTGTAATTAGTTCCTAAAGGTCAGTACAGACTAAGTCTTGTGTGCGAACGGTTTTGGTGTACTGCGGCGATACTGTCCACACGCAATACGGCCGTACAATCACATGAAAGGGGGAGTGGCCATGAAAACATATCCAACAAGCTCTTGTCAGATATGTTCAGAGGATCCACACGTGGGAAACAGTGGGCACATGCTCTGTCCACTTCATGCGACCTCTTTGTGCTTGCACGACCGTGTATAGCAGGACACAAGAGTGAGCATGCCAATAAACAGGTGAGTGCACTCAGCTGCCAACACTCTTTAAAGGCCCCCGGGAGTGCACCAGATGTGGGGCACCAACTTGCACTGTAGTGGTGGTGGCAGTTCCATAGATGTTTAATAGATTTCAAGAAATCTTTTAAAAATCAATTTGCAGTATGGCAGTAATAGACCCCTCTCTGGTCAGATTGCATCTTTAGAAGTATTGCTTTGATTGAAATAAATCTGTAATTTAGGTTTTGTTCGGTGCCAGTGCTGGAACATAATAAAAGCCATGTGCACCTCTCATCACTCACTGCTATTTTATTAACTATTTCATAAACACATTAAAGAGGAACTCCAGTGAACATAATGGAATAATTTTTTTTTACAATAATTATGTATAAATGATTAAGGCCTTGTTTCCATCTGTCCGCTTCTATCCGCTTTTTATCAGCACATCAATGGTACAGATTGATACATGGTGCTGAAAAGCGGACAGAAGCGCACAGATGGAAACAAGGCCTTAGTCAGTGTTTGCCCATTGATAAATCTTTTAAATCCCTTATTTACATGGTGACATTTTACTGTTGGCAGGTGATGTAGCTGCTGCATGGTTTTTTGGCAGTTGGAAACAGTGTGTGGGAAGGGTAAACACTGATCAGGCAGGAACTAGATGGGAACTGATGCTGCTGGAACACTGCAGAGCTGTAGTGTAGCAGTGTAGGACAAACATAATAAATGTCTCTCAGCAGCACAGATAAGGTGGGCAGGGTCAGCTCTGTTGTGTTAGCAGTAAAAGACTACAGGATCTTCTCAAAAAATTAGCATATTGTGATAAAGTTCATTATTTTCTGTAATGTACTGATAAACATTAGACTTTCATATATTTTAGATTCAAATACACACAACTGAAGTAGTTCAAGCCTTTTATTGTTTTAATATTGATGATTTTGGCATACAGCTCATGAAAACCCAAAATTCCTATCTCAAAAAATTTGCATATTTCATCCGACCAATAAAAGAAAAGTGTTTTTAAAACAAAAAAAGTCAACCTTCAAATAATTATGTTCAGTTATGCACTCAATACTTGGTCGGGAATCCTTTTGCAGAAATGACTGCTTCAATGCGGCGTGGCATGGAGGCAATCAGCCTGTGGCACTGCTCAGGTGTTATGGAGGACCAGGATGATTCAATAGTGGCCTTAAAGAGATACTGTAGGGGGGTCGGGGGAAAATGAGCTGAACTTACCCAGGGCTTCTAATGGTCCCCAGCAGACATCCTGTGTTGGTGCAGCCACTCCCCAATGCTCCGGCCCCGCCTCCGGTTCACTTCTGGAATTTCTGACTTTAAAGTCAGAAAACCACTGCGCCTGCGTTGCCGTGTCCTGATGTCACCAGGAGTGTACTGCGCAGACACAGACCATACTGGGCCTGCGCTGTGCGCTCTTGATGACATCAGCGGGATCGAGGACACGGCAACGCAGGCGCAGTGGTTTCTGACTTTAAAGTCAGAAATTCCAGAAGTGAACCGGAGGCGGGGCCGGAGCATCGGTGAGCGGCTGCTCGGGCACAGGATGTCTGCGGGGGACCATTAGAAGCCCCGGGTAAGTTCAGCTCATTTTCCCCCGACCCCCCTACAGTATCCCTTTAAGCTCATCCAGAGTGCTGGGTCTTGCGTCTCTCAACTTTCTCTTCACAATATCCCACAGATTCTCTATGGGGTTCAGGTCAGGAGAGTTGGCAGGCCAATTGAGCACAGTAATACCATGTTCAGTAAACCATTTACCAGTGGTTTTGGCACTGTGAGCAGGTGCCAGGTCGTGCTGAAAAATGAAATCTTCATCTCCATAAAGCTTTTCAGCAGATGGAAGCATGAACCCACTTTTGATCCAGAAACAGCGGCAGAAGCGCCTGACCTAGGCTATAGAGAAGCAGCACTGGACTGTTCAGTGGTCCAAAGTACTTTTTTCGGATGAAAGCAACTTTTACATGTCATTCGGAAATCAAGGTGCCAGAGTCTGGAGGAAGACTGGGGAGAGGGAAATGCCAAAATGCCTGAAGTCCAGTGTCAAGTACCCACAGTCAGTGATGGTCTGGGGTGCCATGTTAGCTGCTGGTGTTGGTCCACTGTGTTTTATCAAGGGCAGGGTCAATGCAGCTAGCTATCAGGAGATTTTGGAGCACTTCATGCTATTTTAGTACCTCTCATCCATTCTCTGAACATGTAGAAGCTTTCCAGAGGCGCCAATAGAATAAAAGTCACTTAAACGAGCTTAAAACCAATGGGGCAGTGGTGGGCCTATCCCATCCATGCAGACAAAGCAAACAAAGGAAGGACTGTGGCATCAACAGTTAAACAACAATTTATTTATACTCCACAGTAAAAATAGGCAACGCGTCTCACAGGCTCAATTCCGCTTCATCAGGCCAATCAAAAAGGAGTATACAGCTTATCAGCATCAAAACCACACTGAGCGCCTCTGGTTTTGATGCTGTTTGACTGTTGATGCCACAGTCCTTCCTTTGTTTGCTTTGTCTGCATGGATGGGGTAGGCCCAAAACTGCCCCATCGGTTTTAAGCTCGTTTAAGTGACTTTTATTCTATTGGTGCCTCTGGAAAGCTTCTTCATATTGCTAAGTCCACCCTTGGTGGAGGGTTGTACCCATTTTCTTCCCATCTACAGAGAGCGACTTTTAATCCTGAGTGGGGTCAGGTTAATCTCCCCACCTGCCTTCACAGTGGTTGCCTAATGGTAACCCTGGTTTGTGAGTATTCAATTGTTATATTACTCATTATTAATTATCAGCTATACAATATCACACTATTTGTCCCCCCTCCCTTTATTCTCTTAACATGCTTGCATTAGTAATCATTAAACTACTTTGTTAATTCAGCTATCTTAAAGCAGTTTAAAAACCTGACATAATATTCAATAAAATCATGTTTTCCTACTTTTTATATGCCAAACGGTTATCATATTTGCATTTCTGCATAAGTAGTATTATTCATTTAGAAATTATACGTTCCCAAAAGTATTTTTTTGCTTTGTGAGCTGACTTTGCATTTTATTAATAACTGGTTTTATTCATTATGTATTGAAGGCAGACATGCTTTGACTCTCTGTGTCGAGCTGCTTCTCCACAGTCAGAGAATGTGTCACATTCCTCACTTTATACATTTAAGTAAACACAAGATAACAGCGCTGCGTAATATGTTGGCGCTTTATAAATACAATAAATAATAAATAATAATAATAATAATAATAACAACAATCTACAACTTTAGATGTGGCAGCATTTCACTGTACTGAACTTTCAAGCTCTGTGTGTAACCCTTCGAATGCTGGTCTAGTAAAAAAAAAAAAATGCTTCTTGCATATAATATGCTGTGATGTTTCAGAGCAAAGATGAAATGCAGGGTTATATTCTGCTTTAAAAGTGAAGGTAGCAACTCTATGGATATTTTAATGAAATGTTAATTGCTTTGAAAGCAAAAAAGCTTAAGATCTCTATTCACAATTATTACTTCATGAGAGATTCTCCTCATGGATGACTGCTGAAGGTATGATTAAGGCCCCGTTCACAGTGCGGCATTGAGGTGTGATGTAAAGGACCCATTGTAATGCAGAAAGTCTCACTGCAATGTTGAATGTATGCAACGTTCACAGTGCATGCAATGCGATGTGATCTAAAAAAGTGAGATATCTCAATGCATTGCATGCTGTGAATTACTGCATAATGCACACGTTAACAGTGATGGTGAAGCATACTCTTCATTAACTGTATGCTTCACAGCGTGAAATGTGATGAAACGCACGCATATTGGATGTGATTCACTAAACTGTGATAAATCATATCACAGCCTTTTCGCGCACTATTTCGTGGGCGATCACAAATTATAGTGTGCAATCGCAAATGTTTGCGTTTTCATGCAAAAATTCACAATTTCACGTGATAATTCGCAATTGCGCGCAAACGCGAAAATGCACTTAAAAACGGCCGTGATATGAGATCACGCTTTAGTGAATAAAGCCTCATGTGCGGTGCAACTTTTCCATTCTGCTTTGTTCCTGTTTTAACAGGGAACACAGCGCAAATCCCCCATGAACTTAGCCTCAGCGAAAACAGGATAGCAGAATTTCACCCAAAACTTGGGCTTCATACATAAGAACTCTTAGTACTGCCCTAATACCAGTTTTGAGACATGGGTTCTAGCATTCCAGAATTGCATACCTCTCCCTAAATTAGACACGCTCCCAAAATTACATTAGGTACTGAAACAAATTAGAAATGCGCAATTCCCTGATTTTCTTAAATTTCTCATCTCTAGAGAAGAGCATGTCCTTTTCTCCTGGTGGTTTAGAACTGCGCTCCAGCAGAAGCCCTTATTCAATAAAGCTTTCTCCTGTGTTTTCTCCAAGGAGATATTTTCCCACCTTTAAATAAAATACATTTTAAGCCACCAGCATGCAAGAAAACACTAAAAATACATTTTATTTTATTATTTTTTTACCTACATAGGGTTGCAGTGGTTAGCACTTTCGCTTTGCAGCGCTGGGTCCCTGCTTCAAATCACAGCCAGGACACTATCTATGTTCTTCCCAGGTCTCTGTGTGTTTCCTCCAGGTACTTCACTTTCTTCCCACATCCCAATAATATATATATATATATATATATATATATATATATATATATATATATTTAAATTATTTATTTATTAATAAATTGGGCCTATACGATACATCCACTACATGATACATACATAGACCTATGACTATGGTACAGATTAAATTGTGAGCCCATCTGAGGCATACAAAGGAAATCTCCGCCAGGAGACTTGGGCGCAGGATACAACCGGTATATGGCTTATCCTGCTGCTTCACAAGTCCCGGCGGCGTTAATTACTATTCCCCCTGCAGGTCACCGTGGATGGTGGGGAATTATATCATTCAGCTGCCAGCTTTTGCTGGTGGCCGAGTTACAGTGTTATAAAAGTAACTTCAGCTACATCTTCTGACGGCGCCAAAGTTACTCACTGTGCACTGCTATAGCCATAATTCCTCTTACAGTCTATGGTGGTGCTGGGGGCGCCCAAATCTCCTGCGCTGGATTCCGCTTGTTCACCTCTGAGGGACAGTTAAGATGTCAGCACTATATAAATACTGAATAATAATACTTTTTGAATGGCTCTGATCACTTAAATAGTAGTATATTCAGCATTGGTGCTGGTGGGTGTGTTCTAAAAGCTGCGTGTCAGACAGGGATCACTTCAACCTTGCAAATTGAATGTAAATATAAAACAGACTGTTCCACGTGCTAACTCAAATGCTTAAAAGAAACTGCTTTATTTTGCACACTTGTCAATAATTATCAGATACATAGAGGTCTGATTAAAATCACTCACATCTCACATCCATTTATTCACTGCCTAATAGAAGGGCCCTTCTATCTAATCAGTCCAAAAAAATCCAAAAAAGCGTAATTTGTACAAATATCTGTTCTGGGTAAAGAGGCTGCCAAATAAGAGAGAGGACAAAAATGAATTCTATGGCCCTAAATCAACTAACTTTTCTCAATAAAATACCTTTTTCGCTGTCAATAAACAGAAAAGTCCCGAGAATTCCCCATGAGATTATAGCTTAGTCCCTTGCCAGTCAGATTCTTACTACTCACTGTGAGTAACAAGGTCATACAAGAAATATATACTCTGTAATCTTAATTTTAAATTTGACAACTACAAATCTTACAATTCTTTGTGATAGCAGTCCTTTAATTCATCCAGGGTCTATGTCTCTGATAACGTTTTTTCTGAACATCACAACTTTATAAGTGCTATTTACGTCACTGAGCAAAAGATGGTAAGATGCTGACAATAAATAAAAAAGATGAAAATAGGATTGTTGAAATAGAATTATGGGAACTGTCTGCAGCAGGTAGTAACTAGTAGGCAGGCATGTTTTGCAGCCAGATAGTTTATAATATAACATTATATATATATATATATATATATATATATATATATATATATATATATATATATATATATAACAAAGTGTAAAACTGCAGCACCGTCTTTTCTCCAAGAGACATTGGAGGGCCTTTAGTAGCAACAGGCATCATAATTGCATAAAGATTTAGCTTGAGAATATCAACCAACTGATGTGGCCTCTTTCACAGTGGGACCTTGTGTTTGATGCGACGTTAAAGTCGCACAACGTGCCCCTAACGCAGCGCATGTAGGTTATGAAATTGGACGTTATTTTGCACTGCGTTGTGTCTTTTGGTGCGCCATTTTTGTTGCATACTGATGGAATGAAAACGGCGCATGTGTTACATTTAAAAAAAACAAAAACATTACTGAGCATGTGCAACACACATAACGCATCAAATTCATTGCTAAACGCACAGCATGCAGCACTTTCTAAATATTGCTATACATTACACACAACGCAACGTGTGCACTGTGAATGTCGCACGGACTTTGTATTGCTGTGCGTTAGTCTGCGTTATAATTTTTTATATTGTGCGAATTTAACGTCCCACTGTGAAAGAGGCCTCAAGGTGGCCATACACCAGGGAGTTGGCGATCGACCATCCAATTGGATTATTATAATCAAATTAGATGAAAATCGGTGCCGCCAAGTGCATGCCCAACCGACAAAGCGACCAATTTTGGTCGATCGCGAATACTGCAAGATTTTGGGGCGAAGCTGGTTGGTCGGGTATGCAGTGGTACAGCGGCCGGTTTTGTAACGAGCGACGAAATGACGAACTCCCTGCAGCTGCCGTCACAATGTATAAATGTACCGCCCCCCAGGTGTGTGCATTTATACATTACCTGTCCGGTGTCAGCCTCCACGAGGTGTCCGTCCCACCTCGCCGGTTTGCGCATACACTCATACATGCTAGCGGCGCATAGCGTCTGATGTCAGATGCTATGCGCCGCTAGCGTGTACGCATGTATGCAAATGCCCGGCAAGATGGATGGTCACCGCGCAGAGGCTAATACAGGACAGGTAATGTATAAATGCACACACTGGGGGGCACATTTGTACATTGGGAGGAAGCAAGTGGCAGGCTCAACCGATTCCCTGAAGATTTCATGCTGAAATCGGGCGGGGATCAGCCTGTAGTATATGGGCAGCTTCGACAAGAGACAAACTTATCTCTTATCAGATTCGATAAGAGATAAATGTGTCTTTTTGTCCAATCTGCCCATAATCGTCAGGTCTACCTTTACTGTAACAACAGCATTGGCTAGTGTGCTTGCTCTGACTCTACACAAATCATTAATAAAAATGGAAAATAATTATTTCCATGATGGAAATTAATTTTAATTTGCAGCATACAGGAGATGCATACATGTAAAGAGGGCACTGCAGTAAAAAGGGCGACGGAGATAGCCGCTAGTAGAAAATCTGTAAAATAACCCATATTCTACTAGTTAATTCCGAATCTATACCGATATTTTACTATGGCCTAACCTAACCTTACCCCAACATCAGCCCTTGTTTTTGATTCTTAACACTAACCAATCCCCCCAGGGATTTTGGGTACCACCACAGAGCGGCATTTAGCGGTCATTTGAGTGTTATTTAAACGGGCACCTGGGGCCGCCCACTACAAATAACCATTATACACAGTGTGCAAATGGGGATGGCACAGGCGCCTGCTATTTGATCAGGCACCTCCAACATCCAAACTACTGCTGACCACAGCTATTAAAATTGCCACCTATGGAAGCGTTCTTTTTACCAAGGCGCTCCAGTGTTCTTTTTAGAAAAAAAAAAATCTCTGGGTTTTACATTTGGCACTGCATACAGCTTTATTATATCCCTTTAGGCAAGCATTAAATTAGTCCTGACTCTGTACCTGGGTTCCTGAACAAAAGGTGGCCACTATTGGCCACAATTTGCTGAACGACCGTTTACGAACGATTCTTTGTATGAACGATCAGAGATGATCATTTGTAACCCCTAATGGAAACAAATCTGGTAATCAAGTCAAATTTTTGAATCGATTCCGCCAATCTGATCGGATTGATTAAGAGATTTTTGTCCATTAATGTTCCCAAACAATAATTTCCGATCGTTTATACAATAATCGTTCGTAAGCGATTGTTCAGCAAATTGTATCATTAGTTGCCACCTTTAGGGATGTCATCCTGCCATACAGCAGAACAATGCTCTGGCAGAGTGCATTATACACACTTATAAGCAAAATTGCTTGTTAACTTGCTAAAAAGATTATTTTCCAATCGTTAGCAATTGCGATTGCATTTGGCGATTTTCAGTGTGAAACAGCTATTGATACTTAAGAACAAATCCAGTCATTACCAGTCCTGCATTGCCATGAATTTATTGTTATTGTTTCCACATGCACCTTTCAGTCCAAATACATTAGCACTGAAAGCCTCAATTTGGCTAGCTGAGACCGAGAAGGCCATTTGCAATTGGAGGGGATAAGAAGCTCAAAACGAGCAAACTTCCTTTCAACTCACATCGCTCATGATTTACAGTACTGGGAAATTCAATTGCTGGCTTCACCTAACCGATGTCCGATCATAAAAAGCATATAACTTAGCAATGCTCCTGCGTTCCCGTGTGATGCAGAGAGTTATCTGTGCTTTGGAGCTGTCCTTCAGCACCACGGCAATGCTGCCTCGCTCTCCTGGAAGATGCGCATGCACCCAATGTCCGCTGTTCAAGCCAGTAGGCGTCCAACCACTTACCTAATACTCGCTGCAGCATGCCAGGTCCTGCTGGCACCTTTGCCTTCCTTCAGATACCCATCACTTTGCACCTCATGCCAGACCTGCTGTGACTGCTTCTACTAGTCCCCTCTTCTGCTAGTAACACTGGAGTTTCAGCCAAAAGCATCTTTGAAGCTCCTGCTGAGGCTCCCAATTTGTCCATTAGGTGGACCAATGACAATCATCCTAATGATGGGGAGCGATGATGCCAGCAGAACCTGGCATGCTGCAGCGAGCGTTGGGTGAGCGACAAGCAACGTGGGGACTATCGGATGAAGAAGATTCTGTAAGCAAGATTCAAAGGAGTAGCAAGAAGCAAAAAATAAAAGAAAACAGAAGTGAAAGATGAAAAACAGAATACAAAAGATTTTTCCCCCTAGTAAAGTGTATTATTCTTATTTTAACACTTAATAGGTATAGGTTAAAAAGTAAATATACCTATGTATACCTATTGCCTGGAAGGTGCAGGACATCTGGGGGTCCCCTTATTAAAGATTTTAACATAAGCCCCCCAAGGACCTATCACCCCCACCTCCTCCTGGGGCACCGGAGGTGGGAAAAAGCCCCCTGTCTATGACATGGACAAGGGCTCTGTAGAAGAGAGGGAGGCTTTCTCTACACCAGTATTAGATAGCCAATCTGCAATATTAGGCAGCCATCTGTGCATCTCGTATAGTAGTATTCTGTTGCCCACATGTGTCAAACACAAGGCCTACAGGCTGAATCACACCAAAGCTTCAAATCTCTCAGTCCTTGTTCAAGTTGTGTTGGCCAACACAGCTTGAAAAAGGAGCAAGAGTCCAAAACAGCGCCTGTCGCTGTTTATGGCTATCTCTCTGTTTTTACTTCAATAAAACAGCTTAATTTACTGATATGGTGCTGCAGACTTTAACAGGCCATTGCAGATGTACATACATTTTTGGATTGTGCACGTGTACCATTTGATCTTTTTTCATAAATTTTCTGATAAAGTGACAATAAATTTAAGTGACAGTGTCCATCCTTACAATTTTTTTTTTCTCTAAATACATGCACCCTCACCATCTCCCATTGTGATTGATCAATTAGGTTTACAATTTGCGCACATTTACAGCACGTTTAAAAACATTGCATCTTTGCTGGCCCATACAACCAAAACTGTGAGCAAGCATTCTTTTTAAGTGAGACAGCTGTTAGCTGCCTGGAGCTGCCACCCCTTCTCCTCCAACCCCATACACTGGCTAGGGTATCCCACAATACACATGGAACTTCCGGCTTGCTGTTAACAAATTTTTGGAACGCAGTATACAACACAGATTCCTGCTCTCCATTGCCACCTTTCTTTTACTGCAGGTGCCAGGACACTGCCTTTCTCATCCAAAGGAGCACACCAGTGCAGCGGCCACATCCATGGGTCACATTCAGGCATTGCACCTGTTTGTAGGGTGCCAACCAAAGACCCCCACTTTCTCTGTTAAATTTGAATAAATAATGTGGCCCCCAACGAAGGCATTGTGTCAGATTTCAGCCCCCTATGTGATTGAGTTTGACACCCCTGCTGTAGCCCAATTCAGAGCTTGCCAATTTCAGGCTACTTTTCCTGCTGGTGTGTCTTCCCTCATTTACCTAAGGACACAAGGGGGGGGGGAAGAGGCACCCAATGGGTGATAAAACTGTGTTAAAAACAGCTAAAATAGAAAACATGAGGTGGCTTACCTCAAAAGACAACAAATTTGTATAATAGAAAATGAACTTTTAATAAGCACTTGGCAACACGTTTCGTGGGCACTTGCCCACTTCCCCAGGCCCACTTCCACAGTGCCAAACAGAAAAACAGCCAGACACAGGCGTACTTTTCTATTTTAGCTGTTTTTAACACTGTTTTATTACCCACTGGGCACCTCTTCCCCCTTGTGTTACCCACATCCCCTTGGAGGGGTGTGCTATTTGGTTAGGTGTTTACCACTTCTACAACCATCTGTATTCTTTTACCTAGAGAATGTCGAAGTCCAGTTCATCTGGACACCCGAGTGGAGTTGGGTTTGTTCATCTCCACCTGCCTTCAATGGCCAGTTGCCTGTTTGCAACCCTCTTTTGTGAGTACCACCATCTATTACATCATCCTACTCATTGTTGTTACTTACTACACCATTAGGGCTCCCATTGTCTCTGTGTTCTATTTTCATTCCAGGGTGTTTTTTGATCACCCTACACACCCGCATTTAGCTAAGGAGTCTCCTGTATTGCCTCACAAAAGCCTCTTTTTGTTGTACTCACTGATTTCATATGCCAAAAAGCCATGTGAACAGAGATACAACTTTGCAAGGAGCATTGGAAATGGGATGTGCTGACCAGAGGAGGACCATGAGGCGCTGTCAGCTATGCTCCACATTTCTACCTCAGGCCCCCTGATTGCAAAACGAGCCCACAAGGCCCAAGGCCAGGGGCATAACAATAGACCCTGCAAGGGATGCAGCCGCAGGGGGGGTCAAGAAGCCGCAGGGGGTCCCGTAGGGGAGAAGTTTATTTTCCCTGTCCCGTGAGACTGACAACTAAGGGCACAGAGAGAAAAAACGTTCTGCTCTCTGTACAATTGTTCTAATGACTGCATCTGCTCAGCCACTGATAACGAATCATACAAAAGTTTTGTAGACAAAGATTTGTAGGCAGTCCCTATTCAGTGTGCAGCAGGCTCTAGGGGACAGTGCCCAGCCCCCAACCTCTCTACCCTTCACCAAGTGCTGTGTACTGTAGTGATGCTGGAGCAGTCTGCAGAGCCAGTTCTGCTCCTTCAGAGATGGACAGAGTGAGTGTAATAAGCTGAGGCTGGGAGCACATTCGCCTATCAGTTTTCTGTATGTGTTTTCTGCACACCTTGTGTGTCTGTATTTGTGAAAACATGCATGTTTTATCACACAAGCTAATGTAATTGATAGAGAAAATGCCTGCAGTGTTTTATTTGCATGGGGAAAACACAGTCAAGTGTGCACTATCCAATTGAATAACATTCGTTCTCAGTTTATCAGTGCAGAAAGCGAGGGGGGTTGGGGTAATCCAAAGCTTCACAGGGGGGCCCAGTGACTTCTAGTTATGACCCTGCCCAAGGCAATTGCTTTGGTTGCCTTGGGGGTGTTAAAGCCCTAGACACAGTGCACGTAAATATCTGAGGATGTTATATGTCACTTAATTGAATATACCTTATTTGAAACGTGTACAGAGTAGATGCTTTTGTTACACTTTTACAAATGCAAGTCTTTGCCTTAAATGTGCTTTCTTTGGTAGATAACTAGTAATGCCAAATGTTCAAAATACAATAAAAAATATAGCCACATACTTTAAGAACAAGAAATATAGGTAGAGAAAAAGTAGAGACAGAAATGGAGAGAGAAAGTGTGAGAGAAAAATATGCTACATCCCAGCAGTGTACC
Source organism: Hyperolius riggenbachi (assembly GCF_040937935.1). Taxonomy (NCBI): domain Eukaryota; kingdom Metazoa; phylum Chordata; class Amphibia; order Anura; family Hyperoliidae; genus Hyperolius; species Hyperolius riggenbachi. Next base: position 331,422,340 of record NC_090646.1, on the reverse strand, counting down.
AATAAATAATCTGAAATATATGTCTGTTTCATAATCCATGGGTCCCAGTGTGGCGAAGAAACCATAATTTATGACACTGCCTCCATTGTAGTCAGAATATAGACAGGACACAGATTATCTCGAAGGCAGTATGAATGGCTGCAAGCTCCCAGGAGTGAAATTAAAAATAAGAACAGAATAGAGAAATTATACTTTTAACAAAGACAGAACACAGTTGTGAACTTTGTTTTTATTTTATCTTCTGTATCTGTTCTTTATTACATAGTGGTTTGCAAGATTCTAGTTTCTATTCTATTCTGAGACTTTCAACAATTCAAGTTGAAGATATATTCTTTTGGCAAAGACAGTAAGAGCACTTATTCATTTCAAAATTGACCCTCTGATTTTTTATTTGTGACTAGTGCTTTGGTTTCCTTTTCTCCTAATAGTCGTCTGATACGGCTATCAGGTTTCTTAACAGAGGTGGATACTGGCATACATCTAAAAGGGGCACCTGGCAAAATAAGCGTGAAAAGAAATGCAGATAGTAGAATGTCAGTAGTTTTACCAATATTCTACTATCCCTGATAGTTCTATCACTATTCTACTATCCCCACTGTAACCTAATTTTCACACTAACCCTCTCTATCTACGCTTAACACTAACCTTCCACACCTACTCCTAACACTAACCTCTCTCCACATACTCCTAACACTAATTTGCCTTTGAAACACAATTCAGCTGAGCGGCTGCAAAGCCACTAACTACAGTGGCTGTAAAGCCGCAATTTACCTTAGCTCATTTAAAGCCACTAACTCTGTGTCTAGAGACATGCATTAGGGGGCGGGAAACTATGCCGCACGGGGCTAGGATGGGCTGGGGAGAGAGCGGACTGAGTGGCTGATCGGAGGAAGAAAACTGACAATTCCCTCCATGCCCATAGACATTCCATCCCAGTCGAAAATTTCAGAGCAGCCGAGCGGGGACCCCAGGGGGCACAGAACGGTGAGATTTGTACTGTGACACGTCTCAGCGCTGCACTTTTGTGCACAACATATACATTAATACCCCGCTCTCAGTTCAGGGGTACTTTAAAGCCACTAACTACTACAGAGGCTGCAAAGCCACTATTTACCTGAGCTCATTTAAAGCCACTAATTACAGAGGCTGCAAAATCCCCATTTACCTGCTCTCATTTAAAGCCACTAACTACAGGGACTGTAAAGCCACAATTTACCTGAGCAGCTGTAAAGCCACTAACTACAGGGACTGTAAAGCCACAATTTACCTGAGCAGCTGTAAAGCCACTAACTACAAGGACTGTAAAGCCACAATTTACCTGAGCAGCTGTAAAGCCACTAACTACAGGGACTGTAAAGCCACAATTTACCTGAGCAGCTGTAAAACCACTAACTACAGGGACTGTAAAGCCACAATTTACCTGAGCAGCTGTAAAGCCACTAACTACAGGGACTGTAAAGCCACAATTTACCTGAGCAGCTGTAAAGCCACTAACTACAGGGACTGTAAAGCCACAATTTACCTGAGCAGCTGTAAATCCACTAACTACAGGGACTGTAAAGCCACAATTTACCTGAGCAGCTGTAAAGCCACTAACTACAGGGACTGTAAAGCCACAATTTACCTGAGCAGCTGTAAAGCCACTAACTACAGGGACTGTAAAGCCCCAATTTACCTGAGCAGCTGTAAAGCCACTAACTACAGGGACTGTAAAGCCACAATTTACCTGAGCAGCTGTAAAGCCACTAACTACAGGGACTGTAAAGCCACAATTTACCTGAGCAGCTGTAAAGCCACTAACTACAGGGACTGTAAAGCCACAATTTACCTGAGCAGCTGTAAAGCCACTAACTACAGGGACTGTAAAGCCACAATTTACCTGAGCAGCTGTAAAGCCACTAACTACAGGGACTGTAAAGCCACAATTTACCTGAGCAGCTGTAAAGCCACTAACTACAGGGACTGTAAAGCCACAATTTACCTGAGCAGCTGTAAAGCCACTAACTACAGGGACTGTAAAGCCACAATTTACCTGAGCAGCTGTAAAGCCACTAACTACAGGGACTGTAAAGCCACAATTTACCTGAGCAGCTGTAAAGCCACTAACTACAGGGACTGTAAAGCCACAATTTACCTGAGCAGCTGTAAAGCCACTAACTACAGGGACTGTAAAGCCACAATTTACCTGAGCAGCTGTAAAGCCACTAACTACAGGGACTGTAAAGCCACAATTTACCTGAGCAGCTGTAAAGCCACTAACTACAGGGACTGTAAAGCCACAATTTACCTGAGCAGCTGTAAAGCCACTAACTACAGGGACTGTAAAGCCACAATTTACCTGAGCAGCTGTAAAGCCACTAACTACAGGGACTGTAAAGCCACAATTTACCTGAGCAGCTGTAAAGCCACTAACTACAGGGACTGTAAAGCCACAATTTACCTGAGCAGCTGTAAAGCCACTAACTACAGGGACTGTAAAGCCACAATTTACCTGAGCAGCTGTAAAGCCACTAACTACAGGGACTGTAAAGCCACAATTTACCTGAGCAGCTGTAAAGCCACTAACTACAGGGACTGTAAAGCCACAATTTACCTGAGCAGCTGTAAAGCCACTAACTACAGGGACTGTAAAGCCACAATTTACCTGAGCAGCTGTAAAGCCACTAACTACAGGGACTGTAAAGCCACAATTTACCTGAGCAGCTGTAAAGCCACTAACTACAGGGACTGTAAAGCCACAATTTACCTGAGCAGCTGTAAAGCCACTAACTACAGGGACTGTAAAGCCACAATTTACCTGAGCAGCTGTAAAGCCACTAACTACAGGGACTGTAAAGCCACAATTTACCTGAGCAGCTGTAAAGCCACTAACTACAGGGACTGTAAAGCCACAATTTACCTGAGCAGCTGTAAAGCCACTAACTACAGGGACTGTAAAGCCACAATTTACCTGAGCAGCTGTAAAGCCACTAACTACAGGGACTGTAAAGCCACAATTTACCTGAGCAGCTGTAAAGCCACTAACTACAGGGACTGTAAAGCCACAATTTACCTGAGCAGCTGTAAAGCCACTAACTACAGGGACTGTAAAGCCACAATTTACCTGAGCAGCTGTAAAGCCACTAACTACAGGGACTGTAAAGCCACAATTTACCTGAGCAGCTGTAAAGCCACTAACTACAGGGACTGTAAAGCCACAATTTACCTGAGCAGCTGTAAAGCCACTAACTACAGGGACTGTAAAGCCACAATTTACCTGAGCAGCTGTAAAGCCACTAACTACAGGGACTGTAAAGCCCCAATTTACCTGAGCAGCTGTAAAGCCACTAACTACAGGGACTGTAAAGCCCCAATTTACCTGAGCAGCTGTAAAGCCACTAACTACAGGGACTGTAAAGCCCCAATTTACCTGAGCAGCTGTAAAGCCACTAACTACAGGGACTGTAAAGCCCCAATTTACCTGAGCAGCTGTAAAGCCACTAACTACAGGGACTGTAAAGCCCCAATTTACCTGAGCAGCTGTAAAGCCACTAACTACAGGGACTGTAAAGCCACAATTTACCTGAGCAGCTGTAAAGCCACTAACTACAGGGACTGTAAAGCCACAATTTACCTGAGCAGCTGTAAAGCCACTAACTACAGGGACTGTAAAGCCCCAATTTACCTGAGCAGCTGTAAAGCCACTAACTACAGGGACTGTAAAGCCCCAATTTACCTGAGCAGCTGTAAAGCCACTAACTACAGGGACTGTAAAGCCCCAATTTACCTGAGCAGCTGTAAAGCCACTAACTACAGGGACTGTAAAGCCCCAATTTACCTGAGCAGCTGTAAAGCCACTAACTACAGGGACTGTAAAGCCCCAATTTACCTGAGCAGCTGTAAAGCCACTAACTACAGGGACTGTAAAGCCCCAATTTACCTGAGCAGCTGTAAAGCCACTAACTACAGGGACTGTAAAGCCACAATTTACCTGAGCAGCTGTAAAGCCACTAACTACAGGGACTGTAAAGCCACAATTTACCTGAGCAGCTGTAAAACCACTAACTACAGGGACTGTAAAGCCACAATTTACCTGAGCAGCTGTAAAACCACTAACTACAGGGACTGTAAAGCCACAATTTACCTGAGCAGCTGTAAAACCACTAACTACAGGGACTGTAAAGCCACAATTTACCTGAGCAGCTGTAAAGCCACTAACTACAGGGACTGTAAAGCCACAATTTACCTGAGCAGCTGTAAAACCACTAACTACAGGGACTGTAAAGCCACAATTTACCTGAGCAGCTGTAAAGCCACTAACTACAGGGACTGTAAAGCCACAATTTACCTGAGCAGCTGTAAAGCCACTAACTACAGGGACTGTAAAGCCACAATTTACCTGAGCAGCTGTAAAACCACTAACTACAGGGACTGTAAAGCCACAATTTACCTGAGCAGCTGTAGAGCCACTAACTACAGGGACTGTAAAGCCACAATTTACCTGAGCAGCTGTAAAACCACTAACTACAGGGACTGTAAAGCCACAATTTACCTGAGCAGCTGTAAAGCCACTAACTACAAGGACTGTAAAGCCACAATTTACCTGAGCAGCTGTAAAGCCACTAACTACAGGGACTGTAAAGCCACAATTTACCTGAGCAGCTGTAAAGCCACTAACTACAGGGACTGTAAAGCCACAATTTACCTGAGCAGCTGTAAAACCACTAACTACAGGGACTGTAAAGCCACAATTTACCTGAGCAGCTGTAAAACCACTAACTACAGGGACTGTAAAGCCACAATTTACCTGAGCAGCTGTAAAGCCACTAACTACAGGGACTGTAAAGCCACAATTTACCTGAGCAGCTGTAAAGCCACTAACTACAGGGACTGTAAAGCCACAATTTACCTGAGCAGCTGTAAAACCACTAACTACAGGGACTGTAAAGCCACAATTTACCTGAGCAGCTGTAAAGCCACTAACTACAGGGACTGTAAAGCCACAATTTACCTGAGCAGCTGTAAAACCACTAACTACAGGGACTGTAAAGCCACAATTTACCTGAGCAGCTGTAAAACCACTAACTACAGGGACTGTAAAGCCACAATTTACCTGAGCAGCTGTAAAACCAGGTAATTACAACAGTGGCAAAGTTGCTCAAATCAGCTAAAGGGGCACACTCCAGCACCCAAATTTCTCACCTGGTGCTGCTATAGGTGATAATTGCATTGCGGCCTGTGGCGGCATCCAAATTACCAGGCGCAGCATGCATCCTTTTTACCTGTTTGGGGTACTGAGCATTCATGTTAATTTCACACCTGATTGCCAGAAGGCCCTAGGCTGGATAGCAATGTACACTAATATGAATGGTGAACCTACAGCAGTCGTCTGCCGAAGGCATGTTGTCACATTGGTACTTTTTTAATGAATGCAGTTTTCTGAAACCTTCTATATTTTCCTCTGCTTGATGAAAAGTCAGTCACAGGGTATGTAGACTTTTGTTGAAAAATTGCTAAAACATATCAGTGCTATACAAGCCATTTTATCATTGGATTAAAGAATGAAATCCAGCATTGCTTCTTTGCTCTAATAGATTATTTACAGCATATTATATACAACCAGCCTTTTTTTTTTTTACTAGAACAGCATTCAAAGGGTTACACACAGGACTTAGAAGCTTCTCTGCCAGCAAAGCTGGAGGCATCCAAACTAGAGATAATATTATCTTGTGTTTAATTGTATCAAGTGAGTAATGTAAATCAACACTTCTCTGACACTGCAAGCTCTCCTTAACAAAGTCAGATAATCAGAAAGCATTTCTGCTTACGTTAGAACATTAACCACTTCACCACTGAGGGGTTTTACCCCTTGAACACCAGAGCAATTTTCACCTTTCAGCGCTCCTTCCATTCATTCGTCTATAACTTTATTATTACTTATCGCAATGAAATGAACTATATCTTGTTTTTTTCGCCACCAATTCGGCTTTTTTTTTAGGTGGGACATTATGCCAAGAATGATTTTATTCTAAATGTTTTTTAATGGGAAAATAGGAAAAAATGTGGGAAAAATTATTATTTTTCAGTTTTCGGTCATTATAGTTTTTAAATAAAGCATGCTACTGTAATTAAAACCCATGAAATGTATTTGCCTATTTGTCCCGGTTATAAAACCGTTTAAATTATGTCCCTATCACAATGTTTGGCGACAATATTTTATTTGGAAATAAAGGTGCATTTTTTTCAGTTTTGCATCCATCCCTAATTACAAGCCCACAGTTTATAAAGTAACAGTGTTACACCCTCTTGACATAAATATTTAAAAAGTTCAGTCCCTAAGGTAACTATTTATGTGTTTTTTTTATTGTATTTTTTTTTTTAATTACAAAAAAAAATAATTGGGGAGTGTGGGAGGTAATGCGTTAATTTATTGTGTAAATGTAATGTTTGTATATGTAAAATGCATTAGGGTGTAGTTTTACTATTTGGCCACAAGATGGTCACAGTGTGTTTGTTTACATGCGACCTGTAAACGTCCGGAAGGACGCTTACAGGAAGCAGTACGAGGCTGGATAAATCACAATGATCGCGCTGTTTCTAACAGAAGCAGCGGATCATTGCGGGGGCTTAGATCAACGAACGGGAATGGATTTTCCCATTCATTGATCTCCGGGCGAGCGGGCGGCGGCGTGCACGAGCGGCGGGTGCGTGCGCACGAGCAGCGGGAGCGCGGACAGCGGCGGTAGCGCGGAAGGGACAGAGAAATTCGTACCGCGGGGGGTTAAGTGGTTAATAAAGCAGTTATAAATAAAATGCAAAGTCAGCTTTCAGAGCAAAAAAAAGTGTACTTTGGGAACGTACAATTTCTAAATGAATGCTAATACTTCTGCACAAAAGTAAATATGATAACCGTATGGCATATAAAGAGTAGGAAAACATGTTTTTATTGAATATTATGTCAGGGTTTTATACCGCTTTAAGTTATCTTCTTCAGTCTGCAGCAAGAAAAGATTTCCCAGATATAACAAATTCTTTAAAATGCATATTTACAATCATGCTAACAGTATGTGATTTAGTGTTATGGCACACTCAGAATTTCTATCCGCACAGTCTCAGCCGTTCTCCAGGCACACCAAGTTACCCGTCTTCAGCAGCTCTCTCAGCCACAGCAGTTGCTCACACATGCACAAGATACTGATATAAGAGTGAAATATTTTGCTCTCAAATCACAGCAGTATATATAGTTGTCCTACAGGGTGACAGTTTTTTTTTTATTTTTATTTTTTTTATTGCAAACATTTATATTTTCTTTAAAAGTAAAGGGTGCACCTGACTCTTCTATTTGTCACTGAGAATTTTGAAATACACAATGGAATATTCCTCAAATCCAGTAACCATCTCACTTTTACACGTTGTAATTAATATGTTAACCCTGATGGCCCTTTCACTCTAGGCCTAATTAAAGTCTATGGGAAATTTCATATTCCCCACATTGTGGTACGCTGTGCCGGAAGTGCCCTAACGCAAAGACATACCTACATTACCGCTCCTGTGGCGACCTGCGTTGGACCGTATGTCTTGAAAGTCTATGGCAACGCAGGGTTTTCCAGACTGTTGGTGTTGTGGATCATATGCGCGGAAGGGTATTTTTAAAATACGCTTCTGCGCACTTCCGTATTTTCTAAACAGGAAGTGAGCGCATCGAGCATCACTTCCTGTTTGGATCCCGGCCAGGAGGGGATTACCACATACTAATGCGGTAGTCCCCAAAGGCCTGTTTTTGGTGGTGCGGTGCTGCCGCCAATACTCAGTCTTAAGCTGGCCTCAAAGTATTGCGGTTTTATACCAGTTAGAAGGCTGCCCCTTATGAGGTTATCTTACTCAGTCTGGCAGTCTGTTGCATATTTTCATATTACAAATAAAATGTATTAAAATGTAAACTCTGTTGCGTTTCAGGTTGGCTTTATTAAAATGTAAACTCTGCTGCATTTCGGGTTGACATATTTATTCTACAGGCTAATCCAGTTGATGCCTGATCCTAACTCCTTCTTTAATACTGCTGCACCATATCTCCAACTTTAACCTTTTGCCCAACGTCAGTCCATAGTTACATGGTTATTTGGGATGAAAAAGAAATACGTCTTTTGAGTTCAACCAGAAAATAAGGTCCGACACTAGCCTGCATCTTCACATATCCCTATTGATCCCTTCTGCTGAATGCATAATAATGTAGTATGAAACTCAAAATGTAATCTATGGCCTAAATTCACTAAGATCATGCTGGTGATAATAAAGAAAGTGAAAACTTATCACCACACATTGATCAGTATTTTAAGAGTTAATTCACTAAAGAAGCTTGCCTTATTAAGGTGTAGTGACAGGTTTTCAGAATGAGAGTGTTGTCTTATCACTCCAGTCCTTAAAGAGGAACTTCAGCCTAAACAAACAAACTGTCATTAAGTTACATTAGTTATGTTAATTAAAATAAATAGGTAATATAATCTCTTACCCACCATGTTTTAAAAGAACAGGCAAATGTTTGATTTCATGAGGGCAGCCATCTTTTTGGTTGAAAGGAGGTGACAGGGAGCATACTACACAGTTCCAACTGTCCTGTGTCCTGAGCACCTCTCCCAGTTGCTAGGCAACGTGAATAACTCATAGAAAACCCCATCATGCTCTGCACAGCATGATGGGTGGAGCTTAGGTAAAAATGCAGCTAAAAATGATGCTTTGGTAAGAAAAACAAAGTTCTGATGCTGTGAAACTGTTAAAGAAACACCAAGCCTTTTGTCAGGGTCATGCGGCAATGATCTCACCTGGTCTGGGGGTCCTTGAGGTATCCTCCGTGCAGCCGGGCCGGATTGCTGCGGGGGAATCGGAGCGCCGTGGTTTGCCGCGGGTCGCACTTCCGGGTCGGGCTCTGGGCGGAAGCATCTGTTTGTGCGCATGCATCTCTGGCGATGGTTTGGTCTCTGTTGCCAGGAGATGCGTGCAGAACTGGGCGGAAGCGGCGTCTGGCATGTTGTACGCGTGCGCGGCGACAGGCGTACGTGATGACGCATGCATGGCGCCAAAGTCAATCCCAGAGCCGGCCCCCCTGCAGTATAAAAGGCAGCTGTTCACAGCACTCTGCGCTGATCTGTCTGTCAGCTAGTGTGTCTGTTCGCCAGTCCTGTTGTGTATTGTCTGATCTCCTGTTGCTGACCCGGATTGTCCTGACTACTCTTGATCTCCACTCCTCTGGTTTGACCTCGGCTTGTTTCTGGACCTCCCTGTCTGCTGCCAGCCCTGACCCGGATTATTACCCGTCTTGACCCTTTGCTGCCTGCCTCTGACCCGGATTGCCTAAACGTTCTGCAACTGTGCTGCCTGCCTCTGACCCGGATTGCCTAAACGTTCTGCAACTGTGCTGCCTGCCTCTGACCCGGATTGCCTAAACATTCTGCAACTGTGCTGCCTGCCTCTGACCCGGATTGCCTAAACGTTCTGCAACTGTGCTGCCTGCCTCTGACCCGGATTGCCTAAACACTACATCCTCCTGTTATCTGCCACTCGGAGACATTTCAAGACTCACCTCCACATCGGGGTGTCCCCTGTTCTCCTATCCACTGTCGGGGAATTCCGGAGTGCAACCTGGTGAACAATAGGCAGCTGAAAGTCCATCGTCCCTTGCGGGGCGCTCTGGTGAACACCCGTGGGCACTTAGACTCTGCACTCTCAGGGTTCTCTCACCTCAGTGGAGTGGTCAACAGCGCACCACCGTAACAGTACAGATCAGCCACTATGGACGCCTCTGGAGGAATGTCTCCGATCGACCAACTTTGCCAGGAGATCGCTAATTTGACACTGTCCGTCCGAAAGATTGAGCAAGGCTATCAGCAGTTACAAACTCAAGTACAAGGAATTGCCACTTCACCTGTACAAAGCCCTCCTCCTAGCGTTACAGTAACTACTCCTCAGCCGGAGCCTAAAATGCCACTACCGGATCGGTTTTCGGGTGACAGGAGTAAATTTAGACTCTTCAAAAGGGCCTGCCAACTATATTTCTCACTTCAGCCAAGAACATATGCTTCCGAGGCTTCCAAGGTTGGTGCCATAATCTCTTTGCTACAGGGGGAGCCACAAGCCTGGGCCTTACAGATGATGGATCAGGGTCATGAGTCTGTTCAAACTATGGTCACTCTTTTTGAAGCGTTAGGAGAGCTCTACGATGACCCAGGCACGGCAGCTACTGCTGAAACTGCTATCCAAGCACTTCGACAAGGAAGACGTCCGGTCGAAGAATATGTCACAGAGTTTCGCCGTTGGCAGAACGACACGCAATGGAATGACGCAGCACTTCGATTCCAGTTTCGCAAGGGACTCTCTGATCAGTTAAAGGACGAGCTGGCTTGGGTCGGAGTTCCTGCTACTCTTAAAGAACTTATTGCTCTCTCAATCCAGATCGATCGACGCCTTCGGGAAAGACGTCTGGAAAGAGCTGGAGGTGCGTCTTCATGGACTTATCCTATCCCTAGTTCAGGTCCTCCAGCATCTTCAGGAGCTTCAGCCACAGGGGGAGATGAAGTGGAACCCATGCAATTAGGTCTGGCTCGACCTTCACTCTCAGCTGAGGAACGCCAACGACGCCTTACCTCTCGTTTATGTCTATACTGTGGAGCTCCCGGACATTTTCGACAGGCTTGCCCCGTGAGACCAGCGGGTAAGAATCCAATGTCAGGATTTGATGGGGACCTTATGAAACTCCCTATCTCTACTCATGTTCCTTTGTTTTTGTTTCTTCAGGGCCCAGACGGAATCAGCGAGATTAAGGCTATTCTGGACTCTGGAGCTTGTTCATGTTTTTTGGATGTCACCCTTGCCAAGAGTCTCCACCTTCCTCTCCGTCAAAAGGAACAGAGTCTCTCCATTCAGCTTGCAGACGGATCCGGTATCAATTCCGGTCCAATCACTCATGAAACTGTTCCCCTCCTGGTTATTACCAATACTCACCATCAAGAATACCTCAGCTTCAACTTAATCAATTCCCCGTTATTTCCAATCATCCTTGGAATGCCCTGGCTACAGGCCCATAATCCCAGCGTAGACTGGAGAACTCAGGACGTCTCATTCACTTCTGAATACTGCAAGTCATCCTGTCTCCTCCCTTGTGGCCAACTATTATGTTCAGAAGCTAAGAAATTAGACTGTATTCCTTCTGTGTACCGAGAGTTCATGGACGTTTTTGATAAGAAAGGTGCAGATAAATTACCCCCACACCGGATTTATGATTGCCCAATTGAACTTCGGCCCGGGTCAGAAATCCCGTTTGGTCACCTCTATTCTCTCTCTGAAGCTGAACTAGGGGTGCTCAAGGAGTATATAGACGAAAACTTGAAAAAAGGATTTATCCGACCTTCTACGTCTCCAGCCGGGGCAGGCATATTCTTTGTGGAAAAGAAGGACGGATCACTGAGACCTTGTGTGGATTACCGGGAGTTAAATAAAGTCACCGTTAAAAATAGGTATCCTTTGCCTCTTATCACAGATCTTTTTCAAAGAGTACGTTCTGCCAACATTTTTTCTAAACTGGATTTGAGAGGGGCGTATAACCTGGTCCGTATACGAGAAGGCGACGAATGGAAGACAGCATTCCGCTCCCGCTTCGGTCATTTTGAATATGCAGTCATGCCGTTCGGATTGTGCAATGCTCCGGCAACCTTCCAACATTTTGTTAACGACATCTTTAGAGATTTCCTCGATGATTTTATGGTAGTCTACTTGGACGACATCCTTGTATTCTCTTCATCTCTGGAAGAACATCAGGGGCATGTTAAAAAGATTCTGGGAAGACTACGTACTCATGGGTTGTATGCCAAACCAGAGAAATGTGAATTCCACAAGGAAGAGATTCAATTCTTGGGACTGCAGATTTCTTCCCAAGGAGTTTCTATGGATCAAAAGAAGGTCTCAGCAATCCTTGATTGGCCAGTCCCAACCGATAAAAAGAGTGTTCAGCGATTTCTAGGATTTGCTAATTTTTACAGAAAATTTATTAAACATTTCTCCACAGTAGTTCTACCCATCACTCAATTGACTAGGCAGCACCACCATTTTCAATGGACAACAGAGGCTCAGAAGGCTTTCGAGGAACTTAAGCAACTCTTCACATCTGCTCCAATCCTTAGGCATGCTGATCCTTCCTTACCCTTCGTGGTTGAAGTGGATGCTTCTGATAGGGCTATTGGGGCCATCATCTCCCAGCGTTTTGGCCCAAAGGCACTTCTACATCCTATTGCATTTTTCTCAAGAAAACTTAATTCTTCAGAAAGGAATTATGATATTGGTGACAAGGAACTGTTAGCAATCAAGTCAGCCCTGGAAGAATGGAGATACCTTCTGGAAGGGGCACGTCATCCAATTCTAATCTTCACGGATCACAAGAACCTAGAATATCTCAGAACAGCTAAGAGACTCAGACCTAGACAAGCAAGATGGGCATTGTTCTTCTCACGCTTCGATTTCCATGTAACATACCGTCCAGGATCAAAAAATGTGAAACCTGATGCCTTGTCCAGAATGTATTCCACAGAATCCGAGGAAGCAACTCTTGAGTCGCCGGACACCATTTTACCAGAGCATAATTTCCTCTTATCCCTACCTGAAGTTATAGACCAGATCCGTCAAGCATCTACTGTTTTGCATTCAGAGTGGAAAGATCAATTTCAATGTAAAAATGGAATTTTTTATAAAGACCATCGGATTATTGTACCTGAAACACTGCGAACATCAATACTTCAATGGAATCATGACTCCAAGCTGGCAGGTCACTTTGGCTTTAAGAAAACTCTTGATCTCGTTCAAAGGAAGTTTTGGTGGCCAACAATGTCTAAAGATTGTAAATTATTTGTGGATTCCTGTGCTACCTGTGCTAGATCCAAAACACCTAGACTCCGCCCATGGGGTTTGCTGTCACCACTTCCCATACCCACCCGCCCTTGGGACATGATCTCAATGGACTTCATTGTGGAACTTCCTCCATCTCAAGGGTTTACCACAATCCTAGTGGTAGTTGATAGATTGTCCAAAATGTCACATTTTATACCAATGAAGAAAATTCCTTCTGCAGTCCTTACTGCTCAGACTTTCTTACAAGAAATTGTCAAGTTGCATGGATTACCCTCTGATATTGTAACAGACCGTGGAGTACAGTTCACATCCAAATTCTGGAAGGAGCTCTGTTCACAATTGGGGGGTTAAGGTCTCATTATCCTCAGGGTACCATCCTCAATCTAATGGCCAGACGGAGAGAGTTAATCAAGTTTTGGAGCAGTATCTTCGATGCTTTTCCTCATCAGCACAGGACGACTGGGTAACATTACTACCAATGGCAGAATTTTCTTTTAATAACGCTGTGCATTCTTCTACGGGTCAGACACCATTTTTTCTGAACTATGGATTCCATCCTACCAATATTCCTGGGGTACTGGAAGAGACTTCAGTTCCTGAAGTACAGGACAGGATTTCTAAATTAAATGAAAATTTTAAATTGGTGCGAGAGGTTTTACAACAGACCCAGCAAACAATGAAAGAACAAGCTGACAAGAAGAGAAGGAAGGGTCCAGAATTATTGTCAGGTGATATGGTCTGGTTGGCTACAACTAACTTGAGGTTACTCTGCCCTTCTAAGAAATTGGGGCCAAAGTATATTGGTCCATTTCCAGTTGAAAAGAAAATCAATGAGGTAGCGTTCAAACTTACCTTGCCAGGTTCCTTGAAGATACATCCAACTTTTCATGTCTCCTGTCTCAAAAAATATGTTCCAGACACCTTTGGGCGCTCATCCAGTAGCCCTCCACAACCAATTCTGGTAGATGGAGCTGAGGAATTTGAAGTAGAAAGAATTTTGGATTCCAGGCTCCGGTCGGGAGTGTTGCAGTATTTGGTCAAGTGGAAAGGGTTTGGTGTAGAGGAGAATTCGTGGGAACCCAGTCAAAATGTACATTCTCCCAGGTTGGTCAGAGCTTTTCACAGAAATCATCCCGAGAAACCCAGACTAGAGGTCATTCGGAGACTGCCCTTAAGGGGGGGGCAATGTCAGGGTCATGCGGCAATGATCTCACCTGGTGTGGGGGTCCTTGAGGTATCCTCCGTGCAGCCGGGCCGGATTGCTGCGGGGGAATCGGAGCGCCGTGGTTTGCCGCGGGTCGCACTTCCGGGTCGGGCTCTGGGCGGAAGCATCTGTTTGTGCGCATGCATCTCTGGCGATGGTTTGGTCTCTGTTGCCAGGAGATGCGAGCAGAACTGGGCGGAAGCGGCGTCTGGCATGTTGTACGCGTGCGCGGCGACAGGCGTACGTGATGACGCATGCATGGCGCCAAAGTCAATCCCAGAGCCGGCCCCCCTGCAGTATAAAAGGCAGCTGTTCACAGCACTCTGCGCTGATCTGTCTGTCAGCTAGTGTGTCTGTTCACCAGTCCTGTTGTGTATTGTCTGATCTCCTGTTGCTGACCCGGATTGTCCTGACTACTCTTGATCTCCACTCCTCTGGTTTGACCTCGGCTTGTTTCTGGACCTCCCTGTCTGCTGCCAGCCCTGACCCGGATTATTAACCGTCTTGACCCTTTGCTGCCTGCCTCTGACCCGGATTGCCTAAACGTTCTGCAACTTTGCTGCCTGCCTCTGACCCGGATTGCCTAAACGTTCTGCAACTGTGCTGCCTGCCTCTGACCCGGATTGCCTAAACGTTCTGCAACTGTGCTGCCTGCCTCTGACCCGGATTGCCTAAACGTTCTGCAACTGTGCTGCCTGCCTCTGACCCGGATTGCCTAAACGTTCTGCAACTGTGCTGCCTGCCTCTGACCCGGATTGCCTAAACACTACATCCTCCTGTTATCTGCCACTCGGAGACATTTCAAGACTCACCTCCACATCGGGGTGTCCCCTGTTCTCCTATCCACTGTCGGGGAATTCCGGAGTGCAACCTGGTGAACAATAGGCAGCTGAAAGTCCATCGTCCCTTGCGGGGCGCTCTGGTGAACACCCGTGGGCACTTAGACTCTGCACTCTCAGGGTTCTCTCACCTCAGTGGAGTGGTCAACAGCGCACCACCGTAACACCTTTTCAGTTCTGCTGAGTAGATTTTTAGTCTAGAGGTTCACTTTAAGTTATCACCTCTGTAGCTAATTTTATGTGCAGTAAATAGGGAAGGGAGGAGCACACGCAGGCATGATCTAGCTCCACCCCTCCTGCTGCCAGGACGATTACTGCTAGCCTGTGTAGGAAAGCCAGGAAAGGAAAGAAAGGCTGTGTGTATGTGGCTAAATTCTGTCGTTATTTCAAGGATTGAAACCTTAACTTTAAAAATTCTCCTTAACTTATGCTGGGAATACACAGCTCAATTCTGAGCCATTTAGATGGCTCGATAGATAATTTCCAACATGTCCGATCTCCAGCCCGATCGTTTTGACGCTCGATTCTGCATGGAGGACAATGGGAAAAGATAAGAAAAACGAGTGGAGGATAAGAGAATTGCCTGCAGAATCGAGCGGCCAAAACGATTGGGCGCAGAATCGAGTGGCAAAATTGACCCGTGTATGCCCAGCATTAGAGACACAACTCTTAACTTTAGGTTTGCCTGAGGTAAATTGTTTAGTGAATACTACAGGCTTTATCACTATGGAGATAAAAGAAAAAATAGCTCAGAAATGTTAGTAGTAAGCTTAGTGGGCCATATTGTTGCACTGCGTTGTAGAGTGCAACACTGGGGTTTTTAGAGCAGGATTATCCACAAGGCAACCAAGGCAGATGCCTGTGGCCTAGTGGGTGTCAGGGAGCCCGACTGCCACTTTCTGTGATCCCTGTTCCATCTCAGATTACCAAAAGGACCTTAAGGGGGAGCCAAATGTACTACGTTTCCTAGGGCCCCATTTCCTCTTAATCCATCTCTTCAACAATGATATTTTGGTATGGCACAACTTACCCACACGTTGGATGCTTGACCTGGGTGCTAAGCCACGTCACCGTAAAGTCTATAAGCACAAGTATGATCAGGACAGAACACTGGTGTCTCAATGCAGTTATGTGTTTATTGCATCAGTCAACACTGACTTTTCAGTGTTGACTGATGCAATAAATGCATAACTGCATTGAGACACCAGTGTGCTGACCTGATCATACTTATGCTGAATCCATCTCTGGGGTTGAACAATTTTCAATAGCTTGCCTGCTGGAATTTATTGAAAATCAATATGCTGTGCTGTATACTGTATTTCAGCCTTCTGCACCGGCCCACTGAAATTCAGTGTAAATATTTTTTTCATAAAAACATCTTTCTACCCCATTATTTTCATCTGATCAGCAACTGTGCCTCCATATTCCAAAGCACTGTTTTGTTTTTCCAAATTTCTGATTTATTATTGAAAATTTCCCCGAGAAATTAGCAAAATAAACTAGATTTGTGATGCTACATCACAAAAGTCCATATTTGTATCAATAATTTATCTTAACAGAATTGATATATGCAGATGCCACCATAATGTCACCTAATAATATTTACTTACCCCAATACCAGCATGCATGGCTGGCCTCCCTCTCAACCCTCCCCAAAATCTGGGCATAGCTAAATCCAAAACCTGGGCATAGCTAAATACAAGATAAAATATGTTTAACTGAAATTTGCTCTCATTTGCTTTACACTGCAAAAAATGTGCATACATGTTTTACTCGCTGCTATTATAATGATCTAAAACTGTGTATCTCAAACCTGTCCACTAGACCCATTTAGGCTTAGTTCACACATAAATCTGTACATCTGGTCAAGTCAAGTCTAGTCTTGTCAGATTAGCACAGTGGTCCTCAAACTACGGCTCACAGGCCGAATGCAGCCCCCCGAGGCTTTTTCACTGGTCCCCAAACACAAAATGTATAACTTATTGATGTGGCTCACTGCACCTTTAAATATCGGCGTCCCTCATATAGAATAGCAGTGCTGGTACCAACCATCCACATGGAAGCCAGCAAGCAGTCAATCTCTGGCTTCCAATCCAATTCTGCATCAGGTGATACTGCTGTCCAGCTGGACAGCAGGTTGTCACCTGGGTATGCTTTACTGTCATGATTGAATGGCTGCTGTTGGGAGTTCTCCTCTGGGCATAATTGGGTGGAATCAATACCTAGATTCCAAGTTATTTTTTTCAACATCATGTTATGTATGTTTCAGCCACCCAGCAGTCTGAAGTATGTTGACCCGGCCCTTGACCAAAAAAGTTTGGGGACCCCTGGTTTAGCATCAGTTTTCTAACAGTTTTCCCTGACTAGACTGAAAATGTACAGATTTCTGTGTAAACACATCCAAAGGGAAAACATACAAAACTGATGCCAACTGACAAAAACTGTCAGGACATCTTTTTGTGTGTGAACAACGCCTAACACACATATTCACAGGTGAGATAATTACAGTCTCCACAAGGCTGGCTTTATTTTTTTTTTGTGATACTATGCCAACTTTCTTGTTGCTCCACTTCTATAAGAAGCAGCACCCCCATTCCACCTGTAACATCCAAGTACTGTAATCACTTTCTTTTGGTATACAGCTCCCTTGGGCAGCCTCACTCCTATTCCTGGAATTATTTATTCCCATGTCCAACCACCCCTTTGGGCTGTTGCAGCCAAGACCCCAGCATTTGTTGCTGTTCCAGAAATTCAGCCCTGAGTCTCAGCAAAGCTGATGAATGTAATAAATCTTTGTTGGTTGCTATGGGCAACAACACTACACCTTCGTTCGGCCCCATATCACAGGAAGTGTGATAACTCGACTCTCATCACAGCAACAGCATAGGAGATAGAACTTCTTAGACGTTGTCAAAGTTTCTGGAGTTTATTCAGTAAACAGATATACAGATGCTTATCTCTACATGTTCGTTACACCTCAGCGAAGCAATTGGTCTGTAGTAAGTCCTCTTTGCGTTACAGGCTCTTGGTCCATTCCTTTTGAATGGCAACCAGGCTTTCTCTTATGTTACATCTATACTACATTGCACTTAGGCCTATATACAGCATACAGTTAGATAAGATGACAAGACATTACAAAAAGAGTAGAAAGTGGAAGTCCTGAGCCCGAAGTAGCAGTAGCCCCCGCCCCCACATTCCCCCTCACCCCCCCCCCCCCCGGGAGCTCGTTAGCTCTTCTTATACTAAACTCTAAAGAGTTAAATGTGAGCAGGGACGGATCACTAACTCATCGCCTGCTATTGGCTGATAAGGACCCCTGATATCATGACAAGCACAGTTTTTACTGCACGTGCTCTGGAAAATTCCATGTTCCAGGAACCTGACTCTTAATCTCAGAAAAACATTGTTTACCTTTAGGAAATAGGAAAACACAATGTTTATAGAAAAGACTGCCTCTCTGTCTGACCATGGTGGCTAGATAAGCCCTCTGGCCTTGTATAGGCAGAAACACACTGTTCTGCAGTGATTCTAGAAATGCTCCTTAAAGGTATACTCTGTAAATCAAGTCTTTTAACTAACTCAGTTAAAGCAACTGAGGCCTACGAATTCAAGCATATACTCAAATTCTAACAATTAACTACCTATGTTAGAATGAAATTCATGAACCTTTCCAGAAAAAAATACATATAAACTATGTTTGGTTAAAGCATATCTATGAAACATTTTCCACATAATGTAATTTATATAACTTTGTGCCTGGGTGATGGGTTACTGCATAACCGGATAGAAAATGCCTTGAGTGACATTTTGTTATGTTTCTATATTATGAAAAAAAATTGATTCATTTACTGAGTGGTGGTTTGTCATTGGTCTTGGCAACCGCTGGAGCTGCAGTACCACATTATGCAATGACATTAACAAGACCACAGGAACCAACCTTCTGGAAAATGTGAATATAAAATAGTTAGATCTAGGGCACATTCGCACAAAGGGTATGTGATGGCTGTGTCTTATACTGTCTTATACCAGTCTGCACATTTCCTTCTTCTATACATAGCATAAGTAAACTGGTAAGTGGTCATTTGGATCCCTTTACCAGTTCATATGTTAAACTATAGAAATTTAGTGTTTATATAGAACACATCTACTCAGTGAGCTGTTGCTAAGTATGGAAATCATTTGAATTTTTTTTTGCTCAACAATAATAAGCTGCTTATTAGATAAGAATTAAGATGATAAATGTGCATACCCGTATATACTCAAATACAAGTCGACCTTGTGTATAAGTTGACTCCAATATTTGACCCTCTTAAGCTGGAATTTTTTATTGACTCACGTATAAGTCTACCCAGCAAAGTTAATGACTGCACTTGGGGCTCAGGAGGGGTTAATGACTGTACTGCATAAAGTATTGCAGCCATTAACCCCTCCTGTCCCTTAAGTGCAGCCAATAACTCCTCCAGGCCCCCAAGCGCAGCAATTATTCACCCCCTTCCTGCAGCCCAGTATTTCCCTCCTGCCCCTTTCCTTGTTAATTGTTGTGGCCAGGACTTTCAGATCTGTTTTCTTGGCATTTCCTTTATCAAGAAAGTGTCACTTACCACTGGGTAAATTGCTGCAACTGGGAATGTCTCTAATAGTACCTACATTACTCAGTGTGCTCAGTGCTTGTGCCTCCTGTATAAGTCGACCCCTATACTTTTTATTAAGTGAGTCAGACCTACATTTCTAGACTTATACTCAAGTACATATGGTATTTAGTGTGGGAGGTTAAGGTGATATGTGGTTGTTTGTTGTTAAAATGATGCTGAACACTGATTTTATTATTAAATAAAATCTGTCTGTTCTCCTCTGAGCCAGGATTATTTGAATATCTGTTGTGTGAATCTGTAATTTACTTTTCCTTAGATATCATCACTTACTGCCTTGTTGATTCTGTCTCAGTCACAATAGTAGCAGGTTCCTGTACTGCCCCCCCTCCCCCCACCACCACCCGCTAACAGTGTCTTATCTCTGAGTCTTCAGTTTCCTACAGTATGCTATTTGTATGTTTTGGAATGTGACATGTAATGCATGCAAATGGGGAGGTAGGACAAACGCCATACAAACTCCACACATTTAGCAACTTGGCCGACTAACCTATGAGAAGCTTATTATTTTTAGAAGCACTTCCTCTGTTTGTATTTTTCCAGGTTTCTGAGACCTGATTGAGATTGTGGCAGAGGTCTTCATTTATATATTAATATTCCCTGATTAATGAAAATCTTCCCTGTAAGCCAAAGATCTGGCAATTTGTCTTTGAACAACATACCATGCATAAGCCATAGTGATGACACCTGCCCAACAGTAGAGGCAACAAAAACCTCAATGAGTATATTATTTAAGAGTGTTAGTGTATATCAGCTTTTCTTAACCTTCATATTCCCAATTTGGCCATTCTTTTTTTTATAGAGGAGCCAAGGTCATAGGCAAATGCAGAGGGGGATTACAGCTGCCCAGAATCCCCCCTCAGACCAGGGTTGGTGCAGTGTCTGGGGACAGGCACAAGTTGAGACACCAGAATATCTGCAAGTATCCTGCAGCTCACAGCACTTCCCCCTTTCTTTCTCTGCCACAGTTGACTTTGGATGTAGCAGCAGCATGTGTACAGAAGATGGAGCAGCTCTAGGGAACTTAACAGAGTCAGATATGAGCAGAGCCCTGTACCCCTGCTATGTGAATGCTTCACTTTCCCCTTCATGACCAATGCTAGCTGTCCTCATTATTATCTGTATCCAAACTGCTCCTGACATTTGTAAATAATTGTCAGATCCTGTCATGACGGGTAATTGCATTATGTGTACCTAGCATGATGTCCTACCATATTATTATAATGTATTGTGCGTGGCTGAGGCCTATCAGGAATCCTCCCCTTGAAAATCCTGGGTTTGCCCCTGAAGGTGTATATGAACATTGCATATGAGGTTGTTCCACAGACAGTCAAATACTAGAGCCGCATCATATAAAACATTGTCAGGGCTGTACATCTACTTCATAACTGGCTTGAAATGCTGCACATTTTCACCTCAGCAGACCTACTATGTATGAGCTGTACAAAGGAATGTGCTGGAGTGTTTGACTGAGGCGGCCAGGCTGTTCTCAGCACAGCAGGAGAATAACAAATCAAGCAACTCCTTGGTGTGTTTAGCAGTCAGCTTCCTAGCCAAGAACAGTGGATGCAGGGACACAGACAACTAGATTTCAAAAGAAAAATATTACACTGCATGACCTCAAGAGCCTCGTTGTCTTCTATGCTCTTGTGCTTCACCCTGGGACAAGATATTTTTTACACCACTAATGCTGTAATCAGAGGTTATGTACCTCATATCTTTTGCTGTCACTACTTCATAGTGAAAGTTAAAAAGCAAAAACAGGTAAAATAATTATCTGATATAAAGAGTAGTTGAGTCTTTATGATTACGTTTACAGTGGCAATTGTGTTGTGTACCATTTAGTAGCAGGAATGCAACGGATTGGGAAAGTGGCGCTGCACATTATTTATTAGCATGTTGCGTCGCATACAGTGAAGCATATAGTCACTGGAAAGTGTGCTTCACCATTACTGTTAACACCCACTTTTTGCAGTAATAGACTGCATGGAGTGCGTTATGATACTGCATGCCATTATACCGCAATGCACCCGCCGCACTGTGAATATCACATAGATAGTGAATTGCAGTACGGCAAGCCGCATTACAAAGCTGCTGTTATGGTGCACTGCAAAGCACCAAAGTGACCGTAGCCTTAAAAACAGTCATTGAATGGTCTGAAAAAGAAAATTGCAAATTTAAACTGTAGTTTTTTGCAATAGAGTGGGGAAACATTAAAATGTATGTGAGGTTTATGTTACAGTCTGTCATCCTTATGGGAAAATTTCTTACCACTTCTTGCCCAGGTGATAGGTGTTTTTGCTATGGGCTTGGTTGTGCGATTTCCACTAACTTGATTGTATTTTCAATATTTCCTCATTAGAGGATTACTGTAATGGGCAAAGGGGAAAAAGAGTTGAACTTACCTGGGGATTCTAATGGTCCTCCACAAGCGCTCTGTGCCCGCGCAGCCACACGCTCTGGTCCCTGCCGCTGGTTACTTCCGGAATTTGTGACTTTAAAGTCGCAAATCCACTGCCCTTACTGCGCCTGGGTGGCCTTCTTCTGCGCCCTAGGAGCGTACTGCACAGACGCAGTACTCTGCCATGACATCAGCGGGAGCGAGGAGAAGGCCGCGCAGGCGCAGTGGCAAATCTCGGAAGTGAACTGGCGGAGGGGACCAGAGCATGTGGCTGCGTGGGCTCAGAACATTTGCGGGGGACCATTACAAGCCCCAGGTAAGTTCGATTATTTTTCTCCTTTGCCCCTACAGTAATCCTTTAAAGGGGCACTACAGCGAAAAAGTGTAAAATTTAAAATATGTGCAAACATATACAAATAAGAAGTACATTTTTTTCCAGAGTAAAATGAGCCATAAATCACTTTTCTCCTATGTTGCTGTCACTTACAGTAGGTAGTAGAAATCTGACAGAAGCGACAGGTTTTTGACTAGTCCATCTCTTTATAGGGGATTCTCAGGGATATATTTATTTTCAAAAGCACTTCGTGAATGGCAGTTGCTCTGTCCAACTGCCAAAAAACTGTGTAGCGAGCAGGAAAGCTGGCCAGCATCATTGTTTAAATCCTTTTTAGGGAATATCTTTATAAAGAATAAAAGCCTTGCTGAGAATCCCCTATGAAGAGATGGACTAGTCCAAAACCTGTCGCTTCTGTCAGATTTCTACTGCCTACTGTAAGTGACAGCAACATAGGAGAAAAGTATTGGTAGGTGAACAGAGGCGCCAGAAGGATAAAAGTACATAAAATTTTTAAAAAATTGCTGGGAGGAAGTGGTGGACTCGCCTCCGTTAAAGCAGACACCAAGGACTGTAAATGTATAGATATACACATTTATTGAAAATACCCCAAAGATGCAACGCGTTTCGCGGGCACAGCCCACTTCTTCAGGCAATAAGCAGGGGATAAACAACAGCAATTAAGTTATAGCAAGCAGAGCCCACAGAGGTGCTCTGCTTGCTATAACTGAATTGCTGTTGTTTATCCCCTGCTTATTGCCTGAAGAAGTGGGCTGTGCCCGCGAAACGCGTTGCATCTTTGGGGTATTTTCAATAAATGTGTATATCTATACATTTACAGTCCTTTGTGTCTGCTTTAACGGAGGCGAGTCCACCACTTCCTCCCAGCAATTTTTTTAAAAATTTTATGTACTTTTATCCTTCTGGCGCCTCTGTTCACCTACCAATATATTTGAGTCCACCCCAGGTGGAGGGGTGATCTACCCCCTTTCTTCCTATCTACAGAGAGCGACTTCTTAATCCTGAGTGAGGACAGGTCTAATCTCCTCACCTGCCTAATGAGTGGTTACCTAGGTGGTAACCCGTGTTTGTGAGTATCACCATCTCACTGTTTCATTTATCCAATCAATTTTGACATACTACACCATATTGGGCTCTCGATTTCTCTTCAACTATAGGAGAAAAGTAATTTATGGCTCATTTTACTCTGGAAAAAAAGGTACTTCTTATTTGTATATGTTTGCACATATTTTAAATTTTACACTTTTTCGCTGTAGTGCCCCTTTAAGGCACAATTACAATACAGAAAACGTAAAGCACATAAGAGAAGCAGCAGTGCACTGTCCTGCAATAACAGAGCTTGAAAGGGTGGGGGAAACAAGATGACCAATACTAAGGGCCTGAGCCCACTAACGCAGTTGTGTCCGCATCTGTCCGCTTTCCAGCATATGTAATATTGATGTTTAACTGAAAAGCGGATACAACTGCGTTAGTGGGCTCTGGCCCTAACAGAAAGAGATTCTGTCTCTACAGATTAAATATTTATTTTTAACAGAGTTAACTTTGGCAAATTTACCTGGGTTCCTCAGGTCCCCATGAATAGAACTATAATTCACATTTATTTAAAATTTTAAAAAACTGCGGACATCATGAGATTGTTTCACCACAGCTATCCCATCGAATCCTATAGCAGCAGTTAGAACTTACAGGTTGATTGATGCTAAATTTGAAGGTGGTGTTCCCACGGGAGAAGGCTGTGTTAAGAACAGGAACAGTGGAATGTTATTGCAAACTGATGCATTTCAAGAGTTCCATAAAAAGTTTCACTCAAATGAGACCAGCTCAGTGTTCAAGAAATTCTGTGAGCCTTAACTGAGAGCCTTAACTGAGCCTGTGGTCTTCCATTTCCTCAATATGTTCTTAACTGTGGAAATTGACAGCTGAAATCTCTAAGACAGCTTTCTGTATCCTTCCCCTAACAATCTATGCCTTCAGGTCATTTGAGAGTTGTTTTGAAACCCCTATGTTGCTACTCTTCAATGAAAATTAAAAGAGGAGGGAAACTTACAATTGACCCTCTTAAATACCATTTCTCATAATTGGATTAACCTGTGTATGTAGGTCGGGATCACTGAGCTTACCAAGCCAATTTGAGTTCCAATAATTAGTTATAAAGGTTTTGGAATCAATAAAATGACAACAGTGCCCACATTTTTGCACCTGCCTAATTTTATTCAAACTAAATATTGCGCACTTTCTGTAAATCCAATAAACTTAATTTCACTTCTCAAATATCACGGTGTGTGTCTCCTATATGATATATTTCACTGACATTTTGTATCGTAACAACCAACGATTTATACAGGAAAATCATGACGAATAATAAGGTTGCCCAAACTTTCGTATCCCACTGTATTATGCACCCCTGACCAGCCGCCACAATAACGCATGTTAGGAGATGTAGTCCATAAATATGACTGCATCTCCTATCTTGAAGATGGAATCACATTAATGGACTACGTCTCACAAGGCATGAATTGCAAAATCACTGTAGCTGCTTTGAACAGCATTTCTGTGGCACATGATGAAGCAGGGGCTTGATTCAATAAGCTTTGCTGCTAAAGTACAGAAATGAGAAAACTGGGGCTTCATTCACTAAGCTTTGTTTGAGCAGCGAGAGTTAAAATCCTCAGCACACGATACGAGCTGTGTAGCGTGCGCTTCTAACTTCTGCGCTCTCCCTTGTATTTAGTGGCCGGCTGGCCGCTCCATTAGGACTCTTTTCCACAGACAGTTGAGAGGCAGTGAAATGCCTCTCAAACTCTCACAACTGCTCACTGCTGCCTGGTAACTGCTTGTTGCTGCCTGTTAACTGCTTACTGCTGCCTGGTAACTGCTTGCTGAGCACACAGCTTAACAGTCCATGGAAAAGAGGCCTTACTCCTGCCCGAGTCTGTGACAGGCAGCCTATTGGGCCAAAGTACGGAAATCACATCCTAAACAGCTACAAGACACAGGGCTCAGGGCGGGAGTAAAGGAGCAGACACTAAATAGAGCAGAGAGCGTGCAAGTTAGAAGCGCATGCTACACAGCCCGTATCGTGCGCTGAGGATTGTAACTTGCGCTGCTCAAACTAAGCTTAGTGAATCAAGCCCCAGGTTTCTAGTTTGTGAGCTCCTCCGAGGACAGTAAAGTGCTGCAGAAGATATCAGTGCTATATAAAGTGTGGTTTGCCCTCTTAAAACAGAAGGAATTTGTGATAATTAAGTTTAAAGTGAACATCTGTGGTTACCCACATTGCACCGCTACTGAATATGCAAATTATTTCTTTATGCCCCATAAGCCAAGCGTGCATCCAGAACCGCTGGGGTCTAGGAAGCCTATAGCTTCAAATTTTACAGAGCCATACCAATCCCACATGCAAGACAGCCTGTTTCAGACTTTTGATCCTCTTCAGTGCATGGCAGTGATTGGTAGGGCTCTATGGGATAGCGTTTGGTCCAGTACAACACAGTAACCAAGCAGCTCGGAATGACCCAAAACCAACTTAGCTCCACCCACAACTATTTAAAAGTGCGTATCTAACTCCACCCCATATTCGTTCAAAAATTTGTGTGTCCTGCTTCTTTGGGTCATTTGTCCGTCAAAAATAAGCAATTAGGTTGGCAAACCTGGTGTTAAATTACAGCCCTCGAGTCCCGCTGGTTCCTGAGATAGATTACAGAAACCTGTCTTGTGCACCAGCGGGGCTCGAGCACTGCAATTTGGCACAAAGGCAGTTGGGGGGTCCCCTCCATACCCTCAAAATTTGGGGCATGTAGGAGGTGTGGCCGATGAGATATTTGGGGTGTTTAGTGCCAGCAGCATAATAAGGAAATGTGGCAGCACAGGCTCCTAGTGCGCAGGCGGGCCCGAGTGCAATGCTCTCCTTCTAAACCTTCCAGCTCTAAGCTACTCTACAGTATTGTGTACCATGCCGTTGTTCCTCCTCTCACTCTATAGCAACAGCCTTGTGACAAGACCTGATTCTTCATGCATGCACACACACCATTAAGAGGAACTTTACAAAAAAATAGTAGTAGTAAGGGTAAAAATAAATCAATAAATCAATACATTGCAAAGTCGGAAGTAAAAAATAGAAGATAGATCAAGAGATGATTGACATTCGCCATGTAATTTGTTCATGTTGTTTTAGCCTGTGGGTCATTATCTTTACTGCTGGCAGACACACAAAAAAAAAAATCACCAACTGCCATCCTACCTAATAATAGGCAAGTGTCCCTGCGACTGTCCGTGTGTCAGTGCTTTTTAGCACTGCACATGTGCAGGGACAAGACGCAGAGACACTGCCAAGAGCTGGAGGAGGACGGAGCCAGAAGGGGGCGGGCACGTGCGCGCACGGCGGATTACTGACAGACCTAGCCCGTTTTTAAACAGGCTAAGGTCACTAGTTATCTATAAATACTTCAAATATGCACAGAGAGATATATTACTTACTTGGTAGTTGGAAACAGCTGTTATTTCCCTCAATGCAACGAGGTTCATGGCCCTGACATTACACTGTGGGAGCGGTTTCACTACAATATCAGCTATACAGACATCCCTGATGATCCGTTGGAGAAACTGTGAAGCTTTCTTGTGGGAAAGGGGTTTAAGCTACAGAATGGAATGACGTTCAATTTTAAGTTAAAGTTCCTCTTTAAAGTGTACCATAGATGGCTGTGAGTAAAGATTTTATACTCACCTGGAGTCCCTCACCGTCCTCCCGCGATCTGCTGTTCAGCCGTAATCAGCCCGAAAACTGGTTCAGTCTCGTCAGTCGGGATCTTCTGCGCATACGCGGACCTCCCGTGAACCTACCAGAGTTACCAGGGGCCATGCAGGCGCATTGGCCACCGACTGGCCAGTCGCCAGGGTTGCCAAGCATCTGTATTTGGACAGACAGCCTGTCCAAATGACACAAAAAATTCAGTGTCTGTATTGCCTGTCTTTTCTGTACTGGCATCCGTCCATCAGTGCAATTGTAGCTGCTATCCTCATGTGCATGCGCACATCGCGGCAAAACCTGTCACCTGGAAAAGGCATCAGGAGTATCCTCTGTCCCTCGCTTCCTCCCTCCAATTAGTGAGCATCTTTTTTGCTCTCTCCTGCCAATGAGAAGAGAGGCAGCCAAGTGAGCCCACCCCCACAACACCCTTCCATCCAATCACGGCCATGCAGGAGAAGAGTGAGGCTGATCAGTCACTGCATGTGGGTCCTGGAGCTGCTGGACGCTGATATAAGGTCTGTGTTCTCCCAAGCCATTCTCCATCCAGAATTCAGTATAGCAAGCAGCCAGCTGAGCCTGTAAAGCCTGTGTGTGTGGTTCAGTCAGGCAGGCTCCATCAGAATGCCAGCCGCTGGCGCTGCTAGCTGCTATTTCACCATGGCTGATGTATGATACTGCTGGAAGGGTCAGGTCAGAGATTGGGAATAGAATGTATGTGCCGCTGATAGCAGAAACAAGGCCAGTGGCCAGTGCAGGGAGGGCCAGGTACTCAAGCAGCATGCTTCCAATCTAAACAATTATTTCAGGGCAAATTAACCCCTCAGCTGCCACAGAATGCAGGAACCCATCCCCCAGAGCTATTACAGTACACTATGGCTAATACTGTGGTAAAGAGACTTGGGTAAAACCAGGTAGCAGGTGCTGTGTCTAACTAACTAATCTAAGTGATGCTTAAAGTGTACCATAGACGGCTGTAGGTAAAGATTTTATACTCACCCGGAGCTTCCTCCAGCCCCATAAGCACATCTGAGTCCCTCGCTGTCCTCCCATGGTCTGCCATTCAGCCGCAAACAGACCCATTAACTGGTTCAGTCGCATCAGTCGGGGCCTTCTGCGCATGCACGGGAGGTCAGCGCATGCGCAGAAGACCCCGATTGACATGACTAAACCAGTTAACGGGTCTGATTGCGGCTAAATGGCAGACTGTTAGAGGACAGTGAGGGACTCACACCTGCTTATGGGGCTGGAGGAAGCCCTGGGTAAGTATAAAATGTTTACTTACAGCCATCTCTGGTACACTTTAACCATACCAAAAACTGTCCCCTTTGCACACTGGCTTTGATTGTGAGCTCCTCTGAGCAAAATACAGTATATCCTGCTATACAAATACATAATAATAATATGGTAGGACATTAGACTATGACTATGGCAGGGATTAGATTGTGAGCTCCTCTGAAGACAGTCATTGTCATGACTATGTACGCTGTAAAGTGCTGCAGAAGATGCCACTGCAATATAAATACATAATAATATGGTAGGACATTACACTATGACTATGGTAGGAATAGATTGGGAGTTCCTCTGAGGACAGTCGGTGACATAAGTATGTACTCTGTAAAGTGCTGCAGAAGATGTACTATAAAATGCATAATAATAATATGGTAAGACATTAGACCGACTATGGTAGGGATTAGACTGCGAGCTCCTCTGAGGACAGTCAGTGACATGACTGTACTCTGTTAAGTGCTACAAGAGATAATATGGTAGGACATTATACTATGACAGGATTAGATTGTGAGCTCCTCTGAGGACTGAGTGACATGCCTATGTACTCTGTAATGTGCTGCAGAAGATATCAGTGCTATGTACAGGGCTGTGGAGTCTGTACAAAAATCATCCAACTCCGACGCCTTAGTTTATGAAACCACCGACTCCAGGTACACAAAAATTGCTTTGACTCCTCGACTCCACAGCCCTGGCTATATAAATACTAAAAATAATAATAATGCCTAGAGCTTAGCGCTACCCAAAACTCTCCTTAAAAGTGTGCTTTTTTACTCCGCCCCGGTCCGTCCAAAATTTTTGGTGTCCTGCTTTTATCTGTCATAAATTAGAAATGAGGTTGGCAACCCTGGGCTTTAGATGTTTGAACTTCTTTACCAAATATGAATCCCTGTGAAGTAAATTTAACAATATTGCTGTGAATGCTACTATATCACATGCATGCAACAAGGAGCCTCTAATTTGACTTGAAGCTTTATGAAGATTTGATACAAACAATGAGCCAAGTACATAACCAACTGAATTTTAGGAAGCTCAGGGCCAGTTCTCTCTTGAAGCAAGGTGAAAATTTGCATCAGGCACATTGATTACAGGGACAGCCTGTTTGCACCGTGTTTACACTCACAGCATGCAGTCAGAGTAGGAGGAGAAGCAAGAGGAGAGCGAGGTGAAGATGTCATCATAGGGGAAAAGCAGCTTGTTGTGCTGTGTGAGGGGCCTGACAGTGAGTGAGAAGACTGGGAGGTAGGAGAGCAGCAGTGTTTCATTTGACTTGCACTGCAGAAGGGAGGAGGTGGCACTGAAGGAGTGGAGTGGCTGAGGGTGAGCAGTTTGTTTGTCACAGACTCACAGCTAGCCAGTGTGCTAATGTGTTGAGCTGCAGCATGCCATGTGAGAACATTCCATGAAGCAGAGTAAATTGTCAGGTGCTGTGCAATCATTCCAAATTGGGGGAGGGGGCAAGTTTGCAAGGCAGCAAAAAGTCTAGAAACGACACTGAGGAAGCTTTAACTGTGGCTGTCATAGCAGCAAACTTGGAACTTTAAATGTAGTGGTGTCACCAAACCATTGCTGGTATCATATTGACTAAATAAACTTTCATATTTATTCTAGTCTTTTATGCAAGCGATTTTTCACTTGCACGTTTCTACATTTGCAATTTCTTTTGTGCTAACTTCTGCATTGTAATTGTTCTCAATAACAATAAAAATGTATCAAACTAATTTCAATTGTATGCAAATTTTCTGCGTTACCATTGACTTGCATTAAAACATGAATCGCTTATCAGAAACAAATAAAAGCAGACCTGAATTTAAAATGCAGAAGAATTGTGAACGTAAATTTGCATATGAACACTTAAAAGAATGCAATGCCACTGAGTTACATTGAACGTGCTGTGTTTTAAAAAATTACAAATCTCAAGTGATTTTCTAACAGTTGTGAGCACTGCTTTTAGCTTTGTTCACATTATACATTGCCAGCGCTATCGCACGCCTTGAGCGATTTATAGAGCTCTTAGAAAAGCACTTTTACCTGTGCTTTGCGCTTAGAAAAGCGCTTTTGTTGAGCGGTTAAGATTTTCACTTCCTGACATCAGTCAGGACGTGAACCCTTTTACCCAGAAATGAATAAATATAATGTATCTATCTATATATATAATAGACTAAGTGCCTCAACCTTCAAACAAGAAGAAGAAGTACTTTGCATGAGAAAATGTATGCGTGCTCAAACACCAAGTTTAAGGCCTCTTTTCCACGGACTGTTGAGCTGTGTGCTCAGCAAGCAGTTACCAGGCAGCAGTGAGCAGATACCAGGCAGCAACAAGCAGTTACCAGGCAGCAGCAAGCAGATACCAGGCAGCAGTGAGCAGATACCAGGCAGCAACAAGCAGTTACCAGGCAGCAACAAGCAGTTACCAGGCAGCAACAAGCAGTTACCAGGCAGCAACAAGCAGTTACCAGGCAGCAGTGAGCAGATACCAGGCAGCAACAAGCAGTTACCAGGCAGCAACAAGCAGTTACCAGGCAGCAGTGAGCAGATACCAGGCAGCAGTGAGCAGTTACCAGGCAGCAGCAAGCAGTTACCAGGCAGCAGCAAGCAGTTACCAGGCAGCAGCAAGCAGTTACCAGGCAGCAGCGAGCAGTTACCAGGCAGCAGTGAGCAGTTACCAGGCAGCAGTGAGCAGTTACCAGGCAGCAGTGAGCAGTTGTGAGAGTTTGAGAGCCATTTCACTGCCTATTCACAGTCCATGGAAAAGAGGCCTTACCCTAGCAAGTCTGACATTGCAAATCTGGCCTAATTGGCTATTCATGAGGCAATGCTCATGCAAATGCATTCACAAACCAATACCACAAAGCAGTCACCCTGCTACATGCTACATTAGCACTATCCGGCTTAGTGCACACCAGAGCGGTTCGGCAGCGTTTTGCGATCCACTTGCGGCTGCGGATACGCTTGGGTAATGTATTTCAATGGGCTGGTGCACACCAGAGCGGGAGGCGTTTTGCTGAAACGCATACTCCCGAGGTGAGGCATTTTTTGGATTGCGGAGGCGTTTCTGCCTCCAATGTAAAGTATAGGAAAAACGCAAACCGCTTTGAAAAACGGCAGTTCAGAGCGGTTTTGCAGGCGTTTTTGTTACAGAAGCTGTTCAGTAACAGCTTTACTGTAACAATATATGAAATCTACTACACCAAAAACGCTTTACAAAACCGCAAAATGCTAGGTGAAATGCTACAGAAAAATAAGAAAAAGCGTTTCAAAATCTGCTAGCATTTTGCGGATCTGCTAGCAGTTTTTGGTGTGCTCCAGGCCTCCAGGAGCGCCATGGAGAGGATTCCCAATGCCCCCTTTTTATACAACTGGGGGGACCGCAGGGTCCCAGGCTCTCTCACTGCCTGGAAACCACAGCGGCACCCCGGAGGGGGAGGCTGGGTGGCGTGGACGACCCCCCCCCCCCCCAAGTGTGGCCAGCGCCGGGGAGAGCCGTCTGCACCCACCTCCCAATATTAAAAACAGGCACTTACCTTAACGTCCATTGCGTTCTGCTACATGCGCATTAATTTGGGGGCACCACATGAGAAAGGAGAGAAGCATGGGTCACCCCGAGCTTTAGAGCTCAGGGCTGGCTCACATACAGCACTCCAGAGGGTGGGGGGGGGGGAGGAGGACAGGCGCACTCACTCCAGGGTTCACACCACCAGAGCAAGCCATCCACCACCTGCCTCCAAAGGATACAAACTGCACAAAATGCTTTCCATGAGAAAATTAATGCGCATGTAGCAGAACCCAATGGACGTTAAGGTAAGTGGCTGTTTTTAATATTAGGAGGTGGGTGCGGACGGCTCTCCCCAGCGCTGGCCACGCTTGGGGGGGGGGGGGGGCGGCTGCGCCACCCAGCCTCCCACTCCGGGGTGCCGCTGTGGTTCCCAGGCAGCGAGAGAGTACTTTGCAGTATTGGTTTTTTGACCCTGCATAGTTTGGCATGCGAAAGCAAATGCATATTTGCATGAGCATTGCCTCATGAAAGCCAATTAGGCCGGATTTGCAAAGCCAGACTTGCTAGGGTTAAACTTGGTGTTTGAGCACGCATACATTTTCTCATGGAAAGCCTACTTCTTCTTGCATCAAGGTTGAGGCACGTACTCTATTAGATAGATAGATGCGGCGTATGCTACGACGCGGGTTGGCTAGTTTATTCATAAAAGCGCTCGGGAAATTGCTATACAAAACCCTTTTCAAGCGCTTTGCGATTTCCCTATACCTTTCATTGAGCCAAAGCGCTCAGAAAATGGTACATGTAGCGCTCACATGTGAACACTTTCATAGAAAAACATTGTACAAGCGCTTTTAGAGTGATTTCTAAAATCGCCAGCGCTTTAAAAAAAAATGGAAACACTCATAGAGCTTGATTCACTATAGCGTGATAACTGCTGACAAGTGCTTAGAGGAGGCAACACACCCCACTACACTACTGGAAAATGCATATAAAGAGCCAGGTGCAATGCAGAGAAGTACTGAGCTGGTCAGCTGAATTTTCTTGTTAAGGGCTTGTTCACACTATGTGCTTAACTCACTATAGCGTCATAACTGCTATCACAGCAGTTATCACGCAATCTGCGGCGTGCAAAGGTCATCACGCGCACAGCGTTACTTCACGTGATAAGCAAAGGTTTGCGTGCGATCACATGCGCGTTTCATGTGCTTCGCTTATCACGCGAAGTAACGATGTGCGCGTGATAACCTTTGCATGCCGCAAAGGTTCCAGTAGCGTAGTGTGGTGTGTTGCCTCCTCTAAGCACTTGTCAGAATGTTTAGAACTTTTACCATGTCGGTTCTCCTCTTTCCAGCTGGTCCTAGTTCCCAAAGACTGACACTAGTAGCCTAACATTAATCTATGAGAGCAAGGGCCAGCCAGGTTTAGGAGAAATGACAGTCTGTCCTAGTTCCAAGCATTTAGATCGGCAACTGGGAGGGGAGGATTCTGCACACCTTACTACAAAATTGAAAATGGAGCCATGAATGGGGAGCAATGCAAGGTAGTGCAGAACTAGTCACCACTAGCCCTCTTCTTTTTTGGTGGGGAGGGGAGATTTTGGCTTTAGGTTTAAAGGCACTAAAAAGAGGATACCACAATTCAGCTTGGTTAAAGTGAAACTGTTTTTATGGGAGCATCCTTTCCTGACCGTTTTAATATTGTGTTCGTTTTAATGATGACTATATATGGCCCACTTTTTCTTTGCTGAACTTTTTGTAAAAATGTGCAAGTTTATGAAAACAGAGAAAATGTTCATTAAAATAAATGTAACTCCTTGTTCACAAAAGTTCCCACTTTTTCAGCGCTCATTTTTATGCATTTGGTAACATCTGCACTCTGTATTGGTGATGATCACTGCTAGAAAACATTTTGGGCATAGGATCTGGCTGGCAATGAGCTAAGTATATCATATATATCTAAAGTATCTAATGTTAGTATACAGCTGAATTACAATGAAGACATCACTAAACTTCATACAGTATAAAAGAGTACCTCCAGTGAAGTATAAATTATACAGTGGGATGCGAAGGTTTGGGCAACCTTGTTAATCGTCATGATTTTCCTGTATAAATCGTTGGTTGTTACGATAAAAAATGACAGTTAAATATATCAAATAGGAGACACACACCGTGATATTTGAGAAGTGAAATTAAGTTTATTGGATTTACAGGAAGTGCGCAATATTTTGTTTAAAGCCAATGTTTATCAATTTAAGAATAAAAAAGTCAGTTACTCACCTAAGGAGAGGGAAGGCCCGGTCCTAATGAGCCTTCCCTCTCCTCTCCCGGTGCCCTCGGTGCTGCGCTGGCTCCCCCGTTCGCGTCCGCCGCCGCAGGGACTTCGGAGGTCTTCGGGAGCACTCGGGCTTCCGAAGACGGGCCGCTCCATACTACGCACGCGCGAGTGCGTCATAGAGGGCGCTCGCGCATGCGTAGTATGGAGTGGCCCGTCTTCGGGAGCCCGAGTGCTCCCGAAGGCTTCCGAAAGCTCCCTTCGGCTGCGGAAGTGGCAGTATTTGACCGAACTGGTCGAATACTGCTACGGGGGATCCTGCGCGGGACCGGGCACCGGGAGAGGAGAGGGAAGGCCCATTAGGACCGAGCCTTTCCTCTCCTTAGGTGAGTATCTGACTTTTTTATTTTTAAGTTGGTAAATATTCACTTTAAATAAAATTAGGCAGGTGCATAAATGTTGGCATTTTATTGATTCCAAAAGCTTTAGAACTATTTTTTGGAATTCAAATTGGCTTGGTAAGCTCAGTGACCCCTGACCTACATACACAGGTTAATCCAATTATGAGAAAGGGTATTTAAGGGGGTTGATTGTAAGTTTCCCTCCTCTTTTAATTTTCACTGAAGAGTAGCAACATTGGGGTGTTAAAACAACTCTCAAATGACCTGAAGATATAGATTGTTAGAGGAAGGATACAGAAAGCTGTCTTAGAGATTTCAGCTGTCAATTTCCACAGTTAGGAACATATTGAGGAAATGGAAGACCACAGGCTCAGTTCAAGTTAAGGCTCGAAGTGGCAGACCAAGAAAAATCACTGTGTCACTGTGCATCATTCAACCATTCATCGCACTTTACACAAGGAGATACTGTATGCGAGAGTGATGCAGAGGAAGTCTTTTCTCCACCTAAAGCACAAACAGAGCCGCTTGAGGTATGTTAAAGCAAATTTGGACAAGCCAGCTTCATTTGGTGCTGTAGACTAATTAATTAAAATTGAGCTATTTGGGCATAAAAAGGGGCGTTATGCATGGAGGAAAAATCATGCTGTGGGGCTGTGTGGCCAGTACAGGGACTGGGAATCTTGTCAAAGTTGAGGGACGTATGGATTCCACTCAGTATCAGCAGATTCTGGAGACCAATGTCCAGGAATCAGTTACAAAGCTGGAGCTGCACCGGGGCTGGATCTTTCAACAAGACAATGACCCTAAACACTGCTCAAAATCCACTAAGGCATTCATGCAGAAGAACAAATACAATATTCTGGAATGGCCATCTCAGTCCCCAGACCTGAATATAAATTGAAAATCTGTGGTGTGAGTTAAAGAGAGCTGTCCATGCTCGGAAGCCATCAAACCTGAATTAACTAGAGATGTTTTGTAAAGAGCAATGGTTCAAAATACCTTCAACCAGAATCCAGACTCTCATTGGAACCTACAGGAAGCATTTAGAGGCTGTAATTTCTGCAAAAGGAGGATCTACTAAATATTGATTTCATTTCTTTTTTTGGTGCCCAAATTTATGCACCTGCCTAATTTTGTTTAAACAATTATTTGCACAATTATTGCACACGTTCTGTAAATCCAATAAACTTAATTTCACTTCTCTAATATCACTGTGTGTGTCTCCTATATGATATATTTAAATGACTTTTTTCATCGTAACAACCAACGATTTATACAGAAAAATCATGACGATTAACAAGGTTGCATCTCATTCATCATCTGTAGTAGGACCCTGTGTCTGACTACCCTGCACATGCCCTCTCCTGCCCTGTCCCGCTGATTGGCCACATCATTGATTAAATGGCACATGCGTGAAAGGATGGTGACATCCATTCGTATTCTTGCCCCACGCAGTGTATCGCGTGCCACCAGCTAGTATTTCAATTATTCTAGAACAGTGATGGCTAACCTTGGCACTCCAGCTGTGGTGGAACTACAAGTCCCATGAGGTATTTCAATATTCTGACAGCTCTAGGCATAACTCTGGGAGGCAGAGTCATGATGGGTATTGTTGTTTTGTCACAGCTGGAGTGCCAAGGTTAGCCATCACTGTTCTAGAACCTGCTAAGCCAGATGATTTTTTTTAATTATGCCCTTATACATAAAACCTTGGAATTTATAAGGGGTGTACTATTTTCTGTACTTTACCTGTAAATATAACTCTCTCTCATAAATAGGCAGGGAACAGCCAGTGGAAAAAAAACTCATGACTTTAAGGTGAGTCCTTACCACTGGGATGTTTAACCACTTTACCACCACGGGTGCCCCTTTAAACACCCTTTGACCACCAGGGGCGTAAATACACGCACCCTCCGCCGCTACCGCCGATGTCCGCGCTCCCTCTGGCTCGTGCGTGCTCTCGTGCACGCCGCCGCCCGCTCGCCTGGAGATCAATGAACGGGAAAAACCATTCCCGTTTGTTGATCTCAGCCCTACAGCAATGATCGGCTGCTTCTATGAGAAGCAGCGCGATCATTGTGAAAAAAAAGTTTCCCAGCCTCCCTGAACTTCCTGCAAGCGTACTTCCTACGCTTGCAGGACGCATTTCCAAAAAATTACTGTGGCCATCTTGTGGCCAAATAGTAAAACTACAGTCATAAGCATTTTTCATATACAAATACATTATTTTACATTATAAATTAACTCATTAACTCCCACACTCCCCAATTGTTAACATTTTTTTTTTTGTAATACATTTTTTTTTTACAAAAAACAAAAAACAAAACAAAAAAAAACATAAAAAAAACCTTAGGGACTGAACTCTCAAAATATTTATATTAAGAGGGTATAACACTGTTACTTTATAAACTATGGGCTTGTAATTAGGGATGGACGCAAAACTGAAAAAAATGCACCTTTATTTCCAAATAAAATATTTGCGCCATACAATGTGATAGGGACATAATTTAAACGGTGTAATAACCGGTAAAAATGGGCAAATAAATTTCATGGATTTTAATTACACTAGCATGCATTATTTAAAAACTATAATGGCCGAAAACTGAAAAATAATGATTTTTTTTCCCACATTGTTTCCTATTTTCCCATTAAAACACATTTAGAATAAAATAATTCTTGGCATATTGTCCCACCTAAAGAAAGCCTAATTGGTGGCGAAAAAAACAAGATATAGTTCATTTTATTGCGATAAGTAATGATAAAGTTATAGACGAATGAATGGAAGGAGCGCTGAAAGGTGAAAATTGCTCTGGTGCTCAAGGGGTAAAACCCCTCAGTGGTGAAGTGGTTAATATTGTTTACACCTCTCGTACTAGTGAGAATTTTCATTTCACACCTGTTAAAGACTTAAATACCATGAATTGCACTTTGAAGTGTTTATACTGATCACACCTGTCTACTACTACAGTAAAGATTTCTAACCCTGTAGAGACAAACTAGCCCACACCCTTTGTGACCATTAAAATGTAACTCCACGTTTGCTAAAAAAAAAAAAAATCCTCGCAAAATCAGTTATTAATAATACACAGCGAGAAAACTCAGTACTCAGCATAGCGAGATCTGAGAGGCGGTAACAGGATAGGGTGGGCCAGACTGGTGGAAGAGGCGTGTTTTATGAGCACAGCGCGATCGCTTTCTGACCAATCCGATTTAAGACAGGTAGAGCTGACCAATCCGATTATGGAGACGGAGAGTTGACCAATCCAACCAGTCAGTCACCTGTATATTGCTATATACTGGGTACAGCACCAGTATCTGTTCATACATGGCACCAGTATAGGATTTTTTTAAAATGTTATTTTGTGTGTGTTGGAAAAGGGGTAGTCTTATACAGCGAGTATATCCCAAACGCTATGTTTTAACTGGAAAAGTTGGGGGGTCGTCTTATACGTCCAGTCGTCTTATGTGCCGGAATATATGGTACATTCTTTGATCATATAATGTAAAACACATTAGCAAGAACAAGGCAAGGAACACCCAGTACTACAAGAACCAGCACAGTGACTAGGTTGATTATCTTGCTGTTCTTTTTTGTACAGTGAGCAGAGCAACAGAAGATTGGGAATGGATCTGAAAGATTACTTAAAGAGCTCATAATTAAACATGGAAACCTGATTAAATAAAATGATTTGGTGAACAATTAGTAGTGTGAATTTCTCCCTGAACTCTTGTGACTGCTTGTGCAACCATATTTAGCATTAGACAGGAAATATGCAAAAGTCCTTCTATTTTGGTTAAGATTATGGACTTCTAGGATCCTTATAGTAAATGCTGTAGCAATTTTACCAAATTAAATACAGTCCTTATTGTTTTCCTATAAAGGATTTTTATGAAAGTAGCCACGCAAAGTAATATAAAAATACTAGCCAACCCGCGTCGTAGCATACGCCGCATCTATCTATCTAATAGAGTACGTGCCTCAACCTTGATGCAAGAAGAAGTAGGCTTTCCATGAGAAAATGTATGCGTGCTCAAACACCAAGTTTAACCCTAGCAAGTCTGGCTTTGCAAATCCGGCCTAATTGGCTTTCATGAGGCAATGCTCATGCAAATATGCATTTGCTTTCGCATGCCAAACTATGCAGGGTCAAAAAACCAATACTGCAAAGTGCTCTCTCGCTGCCTGGGAACCACAGCGGCACCCCGGAGTGGGAGGCTGGGTGGCGCAGCCGCCCCCCCCCCCCAAGCGTGGCCAGCGCTGGGGAGAGCCGTCCGCACCCACCTCCTAATATTAAAAACAGCCACTTACCTTAACGTCCATTGGGTTCTGCTACATGCGCATTAATTTTCTCATGGAAAGCATTTTGTGCAGTTTGTATCCTTTGGAGGCAGGTGGTGGATGGCTTGCTCTGGTGGTGTGAACCCTGGAGTGAGTGCGCCTGTCCTCCTCCCCCCCCCCCACCCTCTGGAGTGCTGTATGTGAGCCAGCCCTGAGCTCTAAAGCTCGGGGTGACCCATGCTTCTCTCCTTTCTCATGTGGTGCCCCCAAATTAATGCGCATGTAGCAGAACGCAATGGACGTTAAGGTAAGTGCCTGTTTTTAATATTGGGAGGTGGGTGCAGACGGCTCTCCCCGGCGCTGGCCACACTTGGGGGGGGGGAGGGGTCGTCCACGCCACCCAGCCTCCCCCTCCGGGGTGCCGCTGTGGTTTCCAGGCAGTTAGAGAGCCTGGGACCCTGCGGTCCCCCCAGTTGTATAAAAATGGGGCATTGGGAATCCTCCCCATGGCGCTCCTGGAGGCCTGGAGCACACCAAAAACTGCTAGCAGATCCGCAATATGCTAGCAGATTTTGAAACGCTTTTTCTTATTTTTCTGTAGCATTTCACCTAGCATTTTGCGGTTTTGTAAAGCGTTTTTGGTGTAGTAGATTTCATATATTGTTACAGTAAAGCTGTTACTGAACAGCTTCTGTAACAAAAACGCCTGCAAAACCGCTCTGAACTGCCGTTTTTCAAAGCGGTTTGCGTTTTTCCTATACTTTACATTGGAGGCAGAAACGCCTCCGCAATCCAAAAAATGCCTCACCTCGGGAGTATGCGTTTCAGCAAAACGCCTCCCGCTCTGGTGTGCACCAGCCCATTGAAATACATTACCCAAGCGTATCCGCAGCCGCAAGTGGATCGCAAAACGCTGCCGAACCGCTCTGGTGTGCACTAAGCCGGATAGTGCTAATGTAGCATGTAGCAGGGTGACTGCTTTGTGGTATTGGTTTGTGAATGCATTTGCATGAGCATTGCCTCATGAATAGCCAATTAGGCCAGATTTGCAATGTCAGACTTGCTAGGGTAAGGCCTCTTTTCCATGGACTGTGAATAGGCAGTGAAATGGCTCTCAAACTCTCACAACTGCTCACTGCTGCCTGGTAACTGCTCACTGCTGCCTGGTAACTGCTCACTGCTGCCTGGTAACTGCTCGCTGCTGCCTGGTAACTGCTTGCTGCTGCCTGGTAACTGCTTGCTGCTGCCTGGTAACTGCTTGCTGCTGCCTGGTAACTGCTTGCTGCTGCCTGGTAACTGCTCACTGCTGCCTGGTATCTGCTCACTGCTGCCTGGTAACTGCTTGTTGCTGCCTGGTAACTGCTTGTTGCTGCCTGGTATCTGCTCACTGCTGCCTGGTATCTGCTTGCTGCTGCCTGGTAACTGCTTGTTGCTGCCTGGTATCTGCTCACTGCTGACTGATAACTGCTTGCTGCTGCCTGGTAACTGCTTGTTGCTGCCTGGTATCTGCTCACTGCTGCCTGGTAACTGCTTGCTGAGCACACAGCTCAACAGTCCGTGGAAAAGAGGCCTTAAACTTGGTGTTTGAGCACGCATACATTTTCTCATGCAAAGTACTTCTTCTTCTTGTTTGAAGGTTGAGGCACTTAGTCTATTATATATATAGATGTGTGCTCGAAAAATATCATCTATGACTTGCTTTAATTTACCAGACTCTTAATTAAACAAATAAGCTCTGAAGTACCATCTCATGCAACTCTACTCGTAGCTGCCAAAAATTAGTCCCTGTGGCTCGTTGACTGTAATTTCCAGCCTTGTAGTTTGCTAAAAAACTTCCAAAATTTCTGACTTAAAGCTTAACCCTACCCTCACTTCCCGGCAGTATGGAGAAAGTTGCTGGTTTCCCACATATCCTGAAGGATACAGAGGAAGTGTTTAAGTAGATCCTATTGAGACAGAGGGTTTTTGTTTGGTTTTCAAATATTTAGACAGTTTTCACTTTACCATTATTTAAAGTTAAAGGCCATCCCACAATCTGTCTCCCTGCACATATGAGGGTTTTCCTGTGGTTGGTCTACCTCTTATCTGTATGTACTGCCCACTATCTGTATAGCCAACACACTGCACCTATTGACAAATGAGTGACAAATGGGTTCAAAGGGCAGAGGTCAACTGTCCTACAGGCAGTGGGCGAAGTGGCTAGATATTGCTTGATCTGGATAAACCAGAACCTTTCATCTTCTGGAGTCCACTGGGTGTGCCTTAATAATACATGGAATGAACAGATCTTTGATCACTAGCTAAAACGGAACCTGGCAGTTAGAACCTGTTTAAAATGTGGGTTGCCAAAATAGAGACCCTTAGTGGGTGGAAGGAGGAATAGGCATCAGTTTATATTTGGTACCGTATAAAAAAAAACATAGTTTTACTGATGGAGCAGCTAAGCTGTTCCCTTATCCAGGTCTTGTAACATATTTTAGGATTTAACCTTAAAAGTTTTCTTGTTCTAAATAAATGTATTCAACTGACTTTGAAAGGAAGTGAGGGAAGGTTTCTAAAAATAAAATGTAATTTAGGTCAAAGAACCATTTTATACAATGTAATCCATCTCTGAAATGTAGATATGGAATCATCCCCAAATCCTTAAAGGACAACTGAAGTGAGGAGAACATGGAGGCTGCCATATCTATTTCCTTTTAAGCAATACCAGTTGCCTGGCAGCTCTGCTGATCTATGTGGTTGCAGTAGTGGCTGAATCACACCAGAAACATGCATGCAGCTAATCTTGTCAGATCTGACAATAATGTCAGAAACACCTGATCTGCTGCATGCTTGTTCAGGGTTTATGGCTGAAAGTATTAGGGGCAGAGGATTAGCCGGGCATCCAGGAAACTGGCATTGCTTAAAAGAAAACAAATATGGCAGACTACATACAGTGGGTTGCAAAAGTATTCGGCCCCCTTGAAGTTTTCCACATTTTGTAACATTACTGCCACAAACATGCATCAATTTTATTGGAATTCCACGTGAAAGACCGATACAAAGTGGTGTACCTGTGAGAAGTGGATCGAAAATCATACATCATTCCAAACATTTTTTACAAATAACTGCAACGTGGGGTGTGCATAATTATTCGCCCC
Organism: Hyperolius riggenbachi; assembly: GCF_040937935.1. Lineage (NCBI taxonomy): Eukaryota > Metazoa > Chordata > Amphibia > Anura > Hyperoliidae > Hyperolius > Hyperolius riggenbachi. The sequence goes on along the minus strand of NC_090646.1, from coordinate 331,380,404 downwards.
CTTGAGTCATTACTTTGTAGAACCACCTTTTGCTGCAATTACAGCTGCCAGTCTTTTAGGGTATGTCTCTACCAGCTTTGCACATCTAGAGACTGAAATCCTTGCCCATTCTTCTTTGCAAAACAGCTCAAGCTCAGTCAGATTAGATGGACAGCGTTTGTGAACAGCAGTTTTCAGATCTTGCCACAGATTCTCGATAGGATTTAGATCTGGACTTTGACTGGGCCATTCTAACACATAGATATTGTGATGAAACGCGGAAAAGCCGCTGCCTCTCAAGGTGAGGCGTCACAACGCGGAAAAAACGCCGCATGCCGCATAGGCAGAACGGCGGAATCCGCATTGGTAACGGCGGAATCCGCATTGGAGGCGGCTCCCGCACTCGGTTCACTGGATACATTGCAAAACAGTACTGGTGTGGCTGGGACTGATAGTCCACCTAGATTCAGAGTGACACGCGCGCGCACACAGAGGCAGAGCTTAAATAACAGCCAGAAGGGAGTCAGCTGACCAGGCGGGTCAGCTGACATTTTCCACTACTCTCATTGGTCCAGCAATTAGGGAGGTCCTGGAGAGGTCCTTGTGTATATATACTGCTGGCTGTTCACTTGCTCTTTGTCTGGCGTTGCGAACACATACGTGGGAGCACTCAGACCCGTAGTCAGATCCTTAAGTGTGCCGGGACCAGCTGGAGCTGTAATCCTACACTTAGCTAGATTCTGTTGATAGCTTAAAGTACTACTTTGATTGTGATTATCTGTTATGACCTTCTGCCTGCCTGACCATCCTCTTGTATTCTGATCTTGTACCTTGCTATTCTGATACTCTGTTGCTGAACCCCGGCTCGTCCTTAGACTCTGCTTCTGCCTCTTGATCTTGTACCTCGATATTTCTGATACCCTGTTGCCGAACTCTGCCTGTACCTAGACTCCGCCTCTGCCTTCTGAATCTGTATTTTATCTGTCCGTGTGTTACGATCTGGCTTGTCTGACCTCGAGAACAAACCTCACTATTGGAGGCGGTTCCCCGTCCTGTTAGTGACACTTTCTCCTGAGTGTCACTCTCAGACTTACCTTCCTACTCGCAGCCTGACTCCTCCCGCCTTGGAGAGTTCAGGTCTTCGGAAGGAAGCCGTGCAGTACTCCCCACACATAGTGTTTTGCATTTTGGCCAAAAAGTTCCATTTTGGTCTCATCTGACCAGAGCACCTTCTTCCACATGGTTGCTGTGTCCCCCACATGGCTTGTGGCAAACTGCAAATGGGACTTCTTACGCTTTCTGTTAACAATGCCTTTCTTCTTGCCACTCTTCCATAAAGGCCAACTTTGTACAGTGCATGACTAATAGTTGTCCCATGGACAGAGTGTCCCACCTGAACTGTAGATCTCTGCAGCTCGTCCAGAGTCACCATGGGCCTCTTGACTGCATTTCTGATCAGCGCTCTCCTTGTTCGGCCTGTGAGTTTAGGTGGATGGCCTTGTCTTGGTAGGTGTACAGTTGTGCCATACTCCTTCCATTTCTGAATGATCGCTTGAACAGTGCTCCGTGGGATGTTCAAGGCTTTAGAAATCTTTTTGTAGCCTAAGCCTGTTTTAAATTTCTCAATAATTTGATCCCTGACCTGTCTTGTGTGTTCTTTGGACTTCACGGTGTTGTTGCTCCCAATATTCTCTTAGACAACCTCTGAGGCCCTCACAGAGCAGCTGTATTTGTACTGACATTACATTACACACAGGTGCACTCTATTTAGTCATTAGCACTCATCAGGCAATGTCTATAGGCAACTGACTGCACTCAGATCAAAGGGGCCGAATAATTATGCACACACCACTTTGCAGTTATTTATTTGTAAATAATGTTTGGAATCATGTATGATTTTTGTTCCACTTCTCACGTGTACACCACTTTGTATTGGTCTTTTATGTGGAATTCCAATAAAATTGATTCATGTTTGTCGCAGTAATGTGACAAGATGTGGAAAACGTCAAGGGGGTTGAATACTTTTGCAACCCACTGTATCCCTCTCACTTCAGTTGTATTTAATAATCCATCATATTCTGAACTAATATGGCATAATGTATTTCAGTTACCTATCATATTTAGTTTTAAAGTAGACCTAAACTCAGAACATCTGTTCTGCTCTAGAATATAAGCAGCAGCATAATAACCTTTAAAGAAAAAAAACATTTCTTTGTTACAACTTGTAGAACTCCGACCATAAACCTGCAATATTTACTTTCTGGACATTCCTGGGAGCACATAAAAACAGCACTTCCCAGCACAACCCACACACAGCTGATGAACCTGTTTTACACTTGCTGATTATTTGCTGATAAGGAGTAATTAATCAGGCTGCTTTCTCTAAACACATACAAAGTAGATTTCTCAGAAAATGTATGTAATTTACTTGTCTGCTGTGCAAGAGTTCATGTCTGCTTTAATATGATACCCAGGTAGGGGATTTCCTTAGTAGGCTGGTCAAAGTCAAAATGAACAAATTAACTTTTCACAGAGCTTGGGAAAGCATGCTAATATGAAGGGTTGTATATATTTTTTTTAAAGGTGGGCTCATACAATAAAAAAAAAAGTAGACTACCTGATCCAGGGGCCTGAGCAGATCATTTAGTCGCAAAAAACACTGCTCCCTGCAGCTCCTGTGGGCCACACTTTTACCACACTTTTACTTTCGTGACCTCTGGGTCACGATGCTGGAATGAGAGACTGTCTCTCATCCACAGCGTGCAGGGAGGTGGGTAAGCGGCAGGGGGCACGGCCAGGGAGAGCTAAACCTGTAGGGGTAATAATCTCGCCAATCTCGGGGGGGCTATAGCGCGGCTGTGGGGGGACACAGAGGCATGTTCTCTGCCACTTGACATGCCTCTGTGTCCCCCCACAGCTCGGTTCTCTTTAAGTAAGGCCTATGAAGCTACATATACATGTCTAATAGGGAAAAGGTGTTGGGATGGAAGGGGGGGGGGGGATACAGAGAGCAGCAGATTGCCCATAGCAAGAGGTTGGACTATCAATCATGATAAGAGTGAAGGATAGTAGCTACCCTGCCTAGTACATGGGGTACTGTTATTGTTTATACTGATATTGTATAACAAAAAACATAGAGCATATCCCAGGGATTCTATGATAGCAATGAACAGTCTTTAGCAAAGTTTTTAGCTAAAATGTTAAGATACATATTTATTAAAGATATGCACCTAACACGTATGGGCACTGTATGAGGGGACTGAGTATGAGGGACAAGGTTGCATGAAGCATTTCTTTGAGGACAACAAGAAGCGTGTACTTCAATTTAGTAACAAGAATATATGAAAACATTTTATAGTGTAAGCCAGTGAGGCCCTCTGGGTGTTAGCTTTTGGAATGATCAATGCCTTATCGATTTCCTTTATAGTACCAGTAGTAAAAAGAAGCCACCATATAGTGTGGTTTCCATTTAGGAAGAGGAGAAACATCAGCCACTTGGCAAATAAATATCAATTTACTGGATCTTAATACATTCAACAAGCTCTTGTGGCCATGGCCTCATCCAAATATGTGCTGATCCGTACTGGGCAAGTACAAGTAAAGTACCGGATACCCGCATACCCAGCAGAATGAAGCTGCTCGTGCCCAGCTTTTTTCCTCCACATACTCATGCATACCCAGTATAAAGGAGCTCCTACTTGGACAAGAGCACAGCCACAAGAAGATGAAAGTCCTGGCAAGCAGCAGTGGGCATGAGGAGGATCTGGGAAGCCTCCCGACCATCTAGAAGCTTCCCACTACTTAGGTAAGTATCTCATACTTTTCCCTCACAGGTTTGCTTTAACTGAAAATAGAGACCTCTGAGCAGGGGATCTGATGACGTAATCAGCTTATTATACAATTTATTAATATTCTTATTAAGGTCATAGATCTTCCGAGCTCTCTCTCTCTTTCTCTGGACCCTATTTTAACAAAGATTCCTTGGAAAACTGACTGGGCAATACAAAGAATTTGTTTATCTTCAAAATTCTTAAGGTTTTCTTTTTATAAGATGCTTTAAGATGAATCAATAAAATGCCTATTGTTGATAGTGTTAATATCTGAAAGTAAAAACAGGTAATATACAAAAAGAAGGCTTACCACCACCATGAGTGTAAAAACCCAGGGGGCTCTCCTAAAGTGATATTTTTCTCCCATCGTATCTGTAAGGAAAGAGGATAAAATATAATTTAAACTGTGAACAGTACTTAGATAAACCTCATTAGAGGTAGATAATTACATTGGTTAACTTGATCTTTGGCAAGAGATCTACAACCAAAAGTTTGAATGAAGGTATTGCAAAGGTACTGACTGTCTGGTGCAACCTTTAAGCAGGCCATACACTGGCCCGATTTGCGCCCGTTTCGACAGCAGATTCGATCACTGGGATCGAATCTGCTGCCAATCGTTCACGCTACACGCCGAATTTCGATCCATTTCGTCCGATCCCGTCGATCGTGCCGTGCGGAAAATAACCGTCGATCGCCCGCGGGTAAAGAGCGCATCGCTAGCGGCGTTCGAGTGCCCGACGACCGACGCAATAGAGCCCGCATACATTACCTGCTCCGCCGGCGCGACTGCAGTCTCCCGGTCACCGCTGCTCCGTCTGCGCTCTGGTCTCCAGGTCCGGCATGCCTCACTTCTTCTAGCCCGGCAGGAAGTTTAAACAGTAGAGCGCCCTCTACTGTTTAAACTTCCTGCCGGGCTAGAAGAAGTGAGGCATGCCGGATCTGGAGACCAGAGCGCAGACAGAGCAGCGGTGACCGGGAGACTGCAGTCGCGCCGGCGGAGCAGGTAATGTATGCGGGCGGGCGGGGGCAGCAGCAGCAGCAGTACCACCACAACAGATTGTGAACGGTTTCAGGCTGAAATCGGTTCACAATCTGTTTGCTGTAAAGGTGGCCATACGATCCCTCTCTGATCAGATTCGATCAGAGAGGGATCTATCTGTTGGTCGAATCTGATGGCAAATCGACCAGTGTATGGCCACCTTTACTCCAGTGTTTTTGATTTACAGGATGGATGACATTATGGTATAATACTTCTAAAGAAAACCTGCAATTCACTTCTGCATTTGTTGGGACATTTTTTGAACTTCCCAAAATATGATGACAGTCTGTCCAGGTAGTGAGGTGGCCACGATGTGCAAACAATCCTGGAGTCCTGCGACCCTTTGCATATAGGGAACTGCAATCAGCTGTATGTGTGTTTCCATGTTCCTGTATATTATTTATTCCTGTGGCAACCTTTAACCACTTAAGTACCAGCAGTCTCTGCTACCTTAAGGACCAGAGACCACTGGTACCAGAAACGGCAGAATACCGATGAATCGCTGCACATACCTGCCGCAACCAACATCCACGCCGCACGTCGGGAACCATAGTCCAACCATTCTGCCATCTCTACAATGGCAGAGTTCATGTGAGCCGGTCAGGAGCAGTTTTTTATTGGCTCTTGATCGTGTCTATCAATGCAAGCCAATGGGAGTTACTTACATTGAGAAAGCTAGGGTCAGGAGCCAATGAAACCGGCTCCTGACCTGCTCAAAGGACTCTGCCATTATAGAGATAGCAAAGCGAGTGAGCTGCAGCGGAGAGATAGCAGCGAGATCGGCGGGAGCGATAAGAGCGGCAAGAACGCGCGACGTTGGTGAGTTGCACGTCGGTGAGCTGGAATCTACACCCTGACAGCCACATCAGCATCAAAACAGTGCCTAAATTACAATTAGCATCATACTTAAATGGTTAACATGCAGCATATCATTCTTCCTCAACATGTATTGCCACCATTACACTTCCCACCCTTGTAACATGCAACTATCCATTCACCTCCCCTCCCACACACACACAACACATGCATCCACCTTTCCACCCCATAATATTTGTGGCCATCATGCACCTTTATAACATGTGCAGTCATCATAAACTGCCCTCACCCATGACATATGCATCCACCATCCCACCCACCTGTAATGTATGGTCACCACTCTTCCATAGCATGTGCCACCGACCATTCCACCCATAATTTGAAAAATGCGTCCGCCTGCCACCCACAACCTGTGTAGCAACCATTCCCTTCCCCAAAGCATGTGCAGTCACCATTCTCACCTCCCTAACAATTTCAGTCAAAATGTTATCCTCTCCCTCCCCCGGCTACTCATGAAGATATGGTGCCACTAGAGCCAGGTCTAACCCATCTTTCTCTGCTGCTGTCGCTCATTCTGTTCCCAAGTCATCATGTGATATGCAGAAGACTAGGACTGAGGCAAGAGCCTACAGTATAGGAGGATGGATTGAATCTGGTGCAGAGAAGGTAAGATAGTTACAGTACATCTGCGCAACCCAGCATGTGGGAAAGAGACACTAACTATTGGGGGAATGCAAGAGGTGGCACCAGGAAGAAGATAAGGCATAAGTTGACCCCTCCTCTGGGTCTCCAATGCATCTGCAGGGACTGCTCTCCTGATAAATACACCACTGTATAGGCCTGTGTTTATAGTGTCATTGTATACAGAGACATTGAGCTGCAAATAAGAATGTTAGAGTACATATGGCAGTGTATGTAGTCTTAACATATACAGGACTGCATATATGGTGTTAGGCAGAGTTCACACTTGAGCACTTAGTTTCCCCTGCATGCAAATTTGCATTAGAACTGACAGCTGGAGTAAATCAGTGGACTCGTTCACAACTAATGCAATTTCTTTCATGCAGGAAACAACTGAAAGTGCACATTTTTCTGCATACATCTCTTTTTTTTTAAACACATCTTTTTAGTGATTTTGACATAAAAAGATACAAACATTGAAGGATGCGCAAAAACTCACGCATTCCTCAAGATTAAACAAAATATAACACAAGGAAAACGTTGACCTATTGGTCCAAAAAGTATAAACTAGTACATAATCAAGACTTTACCAAACATTGCAGTATTATTCACATTCAATGATATTTGGTAGGTGGTACAACCTAAGAAGAGTTATGATTGTTTCCATCTATGCGTCGGGGAATAGTGCTTCCCATGACCAATAAAGCTGACTGAGAGAAAGGACCGCACTTCTTGCTGTGATTATAGAATGCAATACTGCATGTCATGTCTCGCAAACAACATAAAAATCTAATCTGATATATCTGAGGAAAAAATGTTTTTTTTTTTTTTGTCATACATTCCATTAAATTCAACAAGAAAAGCCATTCAGGCAAAATATTCAGTGCACCCATACTTAGATACCTTAGGGGGGTCTACTGTCATGATACCGCAAAGCTTTAGAAAAAGTACCGAGTCAACTCCAACCTTCTAATGGAAAGACTAATTCGTACTAGAAACCAGAGACTCCCCCACAACTTTCAATGCCCGAGTTCCTGGTAAAATAAAACCCTAACCCACAGAACATGCTGTCTCCAAAGTCTAAGCCCTTGCAGCATAGTTACAGTTATAGTTAAAGTTACACAGTTACTTAGTTCCAAAGTGATGTTATACGAGTCCGAAATCTACCTAGCTCCGATTATACAGCACTTTTATTACAGTTAATACACCTTTCTGAACACTTTGAAGGTAAATACGGTAACACTTTTCTTTGTACATACCATAATACAAAGGCAACATTAAAAGGTTTCACAATTGAGACTCAATGATAAACTGGTCCTTATCAAGGTTCCTATTTGCTGTGAGAACCAATTCTATTCCTCAGCACTATCCATCCACCCTGTATATCAGGAGTTAGGGATGGGTTTGTGGTGTAGGATAAAAGTAGTCTCAAGACGCATGATCTCAACAGCCTGATGCTTATTACCCCTGGTTCATATTTACAATTGTATTTTTGGTATGTTCCATATTTCCTTGGATTGTATAGTTAATCTCTAAATATTATCCATGTTAAGATCACTATTTCTTTACAATCTTTACAATGCTACTGCTTTTGTGTACTGTTATCTACCAAGATTGTATGCAAACTTTAAAAACCTCAATAAAAATGTATTACAGAGAAAAAAGAAAAAGTACCGTATTGTGCTGACCAGCAACACTGTCACTTGTGTTTCCTAAAAAGGCTAAATTGTACCACTTTTCCTGGTGCATGCAATGTACCTAATAAACAAGTAATGTCCATACATGTGTCATCCATGTAAAGAGAGAATATCAAATAATATGTTTTTAAAGGCTTTTATGTTTCAATGCAATACATTTTTCATGTAAACATTCTGAAAATGTGCACTTTTTTTGTCATTTAGCAGCAAAATAATAATTACATAGTTCTCTATGATAGTTCCAGGTGACAGAAATTTAAAGTGTGTGCATAACGTTAGAAAGGAAATGGATTTTCTACTTCTACCAAAATTTACCAATACACCATACATTGGGCAAGTGGCTATAAATCTTCCCTCACAGCACAGAGTCCCAGGTCTGATTCATGGATAGGATATTATCCACAGGAATTTTGTTTTTGAATGTGTTTTCTCTGGGCACTCTAGTTTACTCCTACTGTTACGTTAATCAATTTTCCACAAAATGGCCCTAGATTATGGTGTAAACATTAGATTGTGCATTCCTTCAAAGAACAATTAGTGACTACTAAATTGCTTAGGGAAAAGTGCTACAGAAAATGTCAGTGTTATAAAAACAAAGAATAAAAATAAAAATGTTACAGGTCCTTCTCAAAAAATTTGCATATTGTGATAAAGTTCATTATTTTCTGTAATGTACTGATAAACATTAGACTTTCATATATTTTAGATTCATTACACACAACTGAAGTAGTTCAGGCCTTTTATTGATTTAATATTGATGATTTTGGCATACAGCTCATGAAAACCAAAAATTCCTATCTCAAAAAATTAGCATATCATGAAAAGGTTCTCTAAACAAGCTATTAACCTAATCATCTGAATCAACTAATTAACTCTAAACACCTGCAAAACATTCCTGAGGCTTTTAAAAACTCCCAGCCTGGTTCATCACTCAAAACCGCAATCATGGGTAAGACTGCCGACCTGACTGCTGTCCAGAAGGCCATCATTGACACTCTCAAGCAAGAGGGTAAGACACAGAAATAAATTTCTGAACGAATTGGCTGTTCCCAGAGTGCTGTATCAAAGCACCTCAGTGAGAAGTCTGTGGGAAGGAAAAAGTGTGGCAGAAAACGCTGCACAACGAGAAGAGGTGACTGGACCCTGAGAAAGATTGTGGAGAAGGACCGATTCCAGACCTTGGGGACCTGCGGAAGCAGTGGACTGAGTCTGGAGTAGAAACATCCAGAGCCACCGTGTACAGGCGTGTGCAAGAAATGGACTACAGGTGCCGCATTCCCCAGGTCAAGCCACTTTTGAACCAGAAACAGCGGCAAAAGTGCCTGACCTGGGCTACAGAGAAGCAGCACTGGACTGTTGCTCAGTGGTCCAAAGTACTTTTTTCAGATGAAAGCTACGTTTGCATGTCTTTCGGAAATCAAGGTGCCAGAGTCTGGAGGAAAACTGGGGAGAGGGAAATGCCAAAATGCCTGAAGTCTAGTGTCAAGTACCCACAGTCAGTGATGGTCTGGGGTGCCATGTCAGCTGCTGGTGTTGGTTCACTGTGTTTTATCAAGGGCAGGGTCAATGCAGCTAGCTATTAGGAGATTTTGGAGCACTTCATGCTTCCATCTGCTGAAAAGCTTTATGGAGATGAAGATTTCATTTTTCAGCATGACCTGGCACCTGCTCACAGTGCCAAAACCACCATGGTACTACTGTGCTCAATTGGCCTGCCAACTCTCCTCACCTGAACCCCTTAGAGAATCTGCGGGATATTGTGAAGAGAAAGTTGAGAGACGCAAGACCCAACACTCTGGATGAGCTTAAGGCCGCTATCGAAGCATCCTGGGCCTCTATAACACCTGAGCAGTGCCACAGGCTGATTGCCTCCATGCCACGCCGCATTGAAGCAGTCATTTCTGCAAAAGGATTCCCGACCAAGTATTGAATGCATAACTGAACATAATTATTTGAAGGTTGACTTTTTTTGTTTTAAAAAACACTTTTCTTTTATTGGTCGGATAAAATATGCAAATTTTTTGAGATAGGAATTTTGGGTTTTCATGAGCTGTATGCCAAAATCATCAATATTAAAACAATAAAAGGTTTGAACTACTTCAGTTGTGTGTAGTGAATCTAAAATATATGAAAGTCTAATGTTTATCAGTACATTACAGAAAATAATGAACTTTATTACAATATGCTAATTTTTTGAGAAGAACCTGTATTGTCAAAATTGTTCTTAAATATTGACTTTTTGCAAGAATCAATCTACTGAAACTTGAATATTATGTTGGTTAAGTGATGTCCACCCTAAATGTATGCATAGTGTTCAGTGTAGTGTGTAATACATTCTGAATATACTGTAGATACAAAGGTAAAAATCTTTCAGGCCCTGTTCACAGTGCTCAGTTGCATTGCAGAATAAATCTGCATGTCAACTCACAGCCCATACAGTTATATGGTCCTGTTCACAGTGCTGAGATGTAACGGATCACATTATTCTAACTCGCTGCATGCAGGCTTTGTATTAAAGTTTATGTCCAGTTTCCATTGCAGTTAACAGTAATTTTAACGCATTATAATGCACTAGTAGACCCAAGCCCGTTTAAAAAAAAAGGCTCTAGGTCTTTTTCCGCATGCACGCTCCCGCCTCGCACGCGACCGCCACGCGCGTGCCCATCTCGCTCGCCCGCACCTGCCCACCTCGCTCGCCCGCCTCGCTCCCTAGTCCCATCCAGCTGTCTGTTACTGTGCATATGCGCAGTAACAAAAAACCTGGGTCATAGGGACAGCTGCTGGACGCATATGATGCATATGATTCCATGTGTGCAATAATAATAATAATGGACTAGTATTTTAACTAGATAGAGTAACCCACACTTCACATTTAATCTCTGCCATCATTCTTATTTTTGTTTAGGGTTTATTCATGCTTTCCAATGCTCTCAGAAGTACATGGAGCCAGTAGTTGTTATTTTTAGACATCAACAATCATCTTTTGAGCTTTGTCATTCTATTAGAAGATACCTAGAATACAATATTACCAAATACTGATGGTATAGCTGGATGGTGTAATGGTTAAGCACAGGAGACCAGGGTTCGAATCTCGGCTCTGCCTGTTCAGTAAGCCAGCACCTATTCAGTAGGAGACCTAACACTGGTACTGCCTATAGAGCACGTCCTTGTGGCTGCAGCTCTGGCGCTTTGAGTCCGCCAGGAGAAAAGTGCGATATAAACGTTATTTGTCTTGTCTTGTCTATAGCAGTAGTTTTCTTGAACAAAACGCCTGTATTTCCTGTTATGACATTTACAATTTTTTCGAAAAATGCAGGTATGGATAAACTTATAAAAATGTAAAAGAGAAAAAGTTGCAAAAGCCAACAACAAAACTATAAAGACAACAATATATTTGCTGTTTTGTCAAAAATAAAGAGCATATTAAAAAAAGAATTGATTGGACTAGACAATAGGCATGTAGTCAGACATTATCCACCCGAGCATGGAGGAATAAGTTATGAATCTGTATCTTTTTTTTTTTTTTTACTTGTATTACAAGGATAATAGAATCTTTATACTAGCTAAAAGCAGGTAATAAGGAAAGTAATGCAGCTGTCCTATGGCTGCTGCTCTGCACAGGTTCCTGCTGTGAAACAAGTATTATGAGCAAGTAATTTTAGCTTGGAATGGCAGCACTCTGCTGGGTTTTACACCTATTACGTCCCTCATACAAAGTGGGAATTAGACCCTTCTGCCACATACTGCACTTAAATATTACAGGTGGAGGTGAGTACTTGGCATCATAACACAGAAAGTGTCTTACAGCGTTACAATAATTTCCGCTATATATATATGCTTGGTCTGACTGCAAAACCCCTTTTAATGGGAGCTTAGAGCAACTGCTTCCATAGTAGATCTTAGTTACTGTATATTATATAATCATGCATATGCCGGCACCATAGAGGAACAAGGGGAAAACTAAACGATACATTATAATCACTGCAGTTAGAAATGGTCATTACACTTCCAGGTTTAGCCATTTTACTGTTAAAGGACAACTGACCTGAGAGGTATATGGATGCTGCCATATTTATTTTGTTTTAACCACTTCCCGACCGCCTAACGCACAGCGGCGGCCGGGAAGTGGAGCCCTGAAGGACCGGCTCACCCACAGAGGCGGCGGTCCTTCTAAGGGCATGGGCGGAGCGATCGCTTCATCCGTGACGCGATCCTCCGCCGGCGCCTGTCACCGCTCGCCCGCCGCAACATCCCGCCGGCTATACGGAAGTGCCGGCGGGATGTTAACCCCGCGATCGCCGCATACAAAGTGTATAATACACTTTGTAATGTTTACAAAGTGTATTATACAGGCTGCCTCCTGCCCTGGTGGTCCCAATGTCCGAGGGACCACCAGGGCAGGCTGCAGCCACCCTAGTCTGCACCCAAGAACACTGATTTACCCCCCCCCCTGCCCCAGATCGCCCACAGCACCCATCAGACCCCCCCCTGCCCACCCCCCAGACCCCTGTTTGCACCCAATCACCCCCCTAATCACCCATCAATCACTCCCTGTCACTATCTGTCAACGCTATTTTTTTTATCCCCCCCCTGCTCCCTGCCCCCTCCTGATCACCCCCCACCCCTCAGATTCTCCCCAGACCCCCCCCCCAGACCACCCCCCCCTGTTTACTGTATGCATCTATCCCCCTGATCACCTGTCAATCACCTGTCATTCACCTGTCAATCACCTGTCAATCACCCGTCAATCACCCCCTGTCACTGCCACCCATCAATCAGCCCCTAACCTGCCCCTTGCGGGCAATCTGATTACCCCCCCACACCAATAGATCGCCCACAGATCCGGCATCAGATCACCTCCCAAATCCATTGTTTACATCTATTTTCTCCTCTAAACACCCACTTATTACCCATCAATCACCCATCAATCACCCCCTATCACCACCTGTCACTTTTACCTATCAGATCAGACCCTAATCTGCCCCTTGCGGGCACCCAATCACCCGCCCACACGCTCAGATTGCCCTCTGACCCCCCCTTATCAATTCACCAGTGCATTAATTACATCTGTTCTTCCCTGTAATAACCCACTGATCACCTGTCAATCACCTGCCAATCACCTATCACCCATCAATCACCCCCTGTCACCCCCTGTCACTGCCACCCATCAATCAGCCCCTAACCTGCCCCTTGCGGGCAATCTGATCACCCACCCACCCCATTAGATCGCCCGCAAACCCGCCGTCAGATTACCTCCCAAATGTATCGTTTACATCTGTTATCTTCTCTAAACACCCACTAATTACCCATCAATCACCCCCTATCACCACCTGTCACTGTTACCTATCAGATCAGACCCTAATCTGCCCCTTGCGGGCACCCAATCACCCGCCCACACGCTCAGATTGCCCTCAGACCCCCCCCCCCCTTATCAATTCGCCAGTGCATTAATTACATCTGTCCTTCCCTGTAATAACCCACTGATCACCTGTCAATCACCTGCCAATCACCTATCACCCATCAATCACCCCCTGTCACTGCCACCCAACAATCAGCCCCTAACCTGCCCCTTGCGGGCAATCTGATCACCCACCCACACCAATAGATCGCCCGCAGATCCGACATCAGATCACCACCCAAGCGCAGCGTTTACATCTATTCTCTCCTCTAAACACCCACTAATCACCCCCTGTCACCACCTGTCACTGTTACCCATCAGATCAGACCCTAATCTGCCCCTTGCGGGCACCCAATCACCCGCCTACACGCTCAGATTGCCCTCAGACCCCCCCTTATAAATTCGCCAGTGCAATATTTACATCTGTCCTTCCCTGTAATAACCCACTGATCACCTGTCAATCACCTGCCAATCACCTATCACCCATCAATCACCCCCTGTCACTGCCACCCATCAATCACCCCCTGTCACTGCCACCCATCAATCACCCGCTGTCACTGCCACCCAACAATCAGCCCCTAACCTGCCCCTTGCGGGCAATCTGATCACCCACCCACACCAATAGATCGCCCGCAGATCCGACATCAGATCACCACCCAAGCGCAGCGTTTACATCTATTCTCTCCTCTAAACACCCACTAATCACCCCCTATCACCACCTGTCACTGTTACCCATCAGATCAGACCCTAATCTGCCCCTTGCGGGCACCCAATCACCCGCCTACACGCTCAGATTGCCCTCAGACCCCCCCTTATCAATTTGCCAGTGCAATATTTACATCTGTCCTTCCCTGTAATAACCCACTGATCACCTGTCAATCACCTGCCAATCACCTATCACCCATCAATCACCCCCTGTCACTGCCACCCATCAATCACCCCCTGTCACTGCCACCCATCAATCACCCGCTGTCACTGCCACCCATCAATCAGCCCCTAACCTGCCCCTTGCGGGCAAACTGATCACCCACCCACACCAATAGACCGCCCGCAGATCCGACATCAGATCACCACCCAAGCGCAGTGTTTCCATCTATTCTCTACCCTAAACACCCACTAATTACCCATCAATCACCCCCTGTCACTGCTACCTATCAGATTAGACCCCTATGGCACTCAATCACCCGCCCACACCCTCAGAATGCCCTCAGACCCCAGCCCTGATCACCTCGCCAGTGCATTGCTTGCATCTATTCCCCCCTCTAATCACACCTTGAGACACCCATCAATCACCTCCTGTCACCCCCTAGCACACCTACCCATCAGATCAGGCCCCAATTTGCCCCGTGTGGGCTCCTGATCACTCGGCCAAACCCTCAGATCCCCCGCAGACCCCCTTCCGATCACCTCCCCAGTGCATTGGATGCATCTATTTTCCCCTCTAACCACCCCCTGAGACACCCATCAATCACCTCCTGTCACTCCCCTAGCACTCCTATCCATCAGATCAGGCCCAATACAACCTGTCATCTAAAAGGCCACCCTGCTTATGACCGGTTCCACAAAATTCGCCCCCTCATAGACCACCTGTCATCAAAATTTGCAGATGCTTATACCCCTGAACAGTCATTTTGAGACATTTGGTTTCCAGACTACTCACGGTTTTGCGCCTGTAAAATGCCAGGGCGGTATAGGAACCCCACAAGTGACCCCATTTTAGAAAAAAAGACACCCCAAGGTATTCTGTTAGGTGTATGACAAGTTCATAGAAGATTTTATTTTTTGTCAAAAGTTAGCGGAAATTAATTTTTATTGGTTTTTTTTCACAAAGTGTCATTTTTCACTAACTTGTGACAAAAAATAAAATCTTCTATGAACTCGCCATACACCTAACGGAATACCTTAGGGTGTCTTATTTCTAAAATGGGGTCACTTGTGGGGTTCCTATACTGCCCTGTCATTTTAGGGGCCTTAAACCGCGAGGAGTAGTCTAGAAAACAAATGCTTCAAAATAATCTGTGAATAGGACGTTGGGCCCCTTAGCGCACCTAGGCTGCAAAAAAGTGTCACACATGTGGTACCGCCGTACTCAGGAAAAGTAGTATAATGTGTTTTGGGGTGTATTTTTACACATACCCATGCTGGGTGGGAGAAATTTCTATGTAAATGGACAATTGTGTGTAAAAAAATCAAACAATTGTCATTTACAGAGATATTTCTCCCACTTAGCATGGGTATGTGTAAAAATACACCCCAAAACGCATTATACTACTTCTCCTGAGTACGGCGGTACCACATGTGTGGCACTTTTTTACACCCTAAGTACGCTAAGGGGCCCAAAGTCCAATGAGTACCTTTAGGATTTCACAGGTCATTTTGCGACATTTGGTTTCAAGACTACTCCTCATGGTTTAGGGCCCCTAAAATGCCAGGGCAGTATAGGAACCCCACAAATGACCCCATTCTAGAAAGAAGACACCCAAAGGTATTCCGTACGGAGTATGGTGAGTTCATAGAAGATTTTATTTTTTGTCACAAGTTAGCGGAAAATGACACTTTGTGAAAAAAACTATTAAAATCAATTTCCGCTAACTTGTGACAAAAAAATAAAAACTTCTATGAACTCACCATACTCCTAACGGAATACCTTGGGGTGTCTTCTTTCTAAAATGGGGTCATTAGTGGGGTTCCTATACTGCCCTGGCATTTTAGGGGCCCTAAACCGCGAGGAGTAGTCTTGAAACAAAAATGACCTGTGAAATCCTAAAGGTACTCATTGGACTTTGGGCCCCTTAGTGCAGTTAGGGTGCAAAAAAGTGCCACACATGTGGTATCGCCGTACTCGGGAGAAGTAGTATAATGTGTTTTGGGGTGTATTTTTACACATACCCATGCTGGGTGGGAGAAATACCTCTGTAAATGACAATCTTTTGATTTTTTTACACACAATTGTCCATTTACAGAGGTATTTCTCCCACCCAGCATGGGTATGTGTAAAAATACACCCCAAAACACATTGTACTACTTCTCCCGAGTATGGCGATACCACATGTGTGGCACTTTTTTGCACCCTAACTGCGCTAAAGGGCCCAAAGTCCAATGAGTACCTTTAGGATTTCACAGGTCATTTTGAGAAATTTCGTTTCAAGACTACTCCTCACGGTTTAGGGCCCCTAAAATGCCAGGGCAGTATAGGAACCCCACAAATGACCCCATTTTAGAAAGAAGACACCCCAAGGTATTCCGTTAGTAGTATGGCGAGTTCATAGAAGATTTTATTTTTTGTCACAAGTTAGCGGAAATTGATTTTAATTGTGTTTTTTCACAAAGTGTCATTTTCCGCTAACTTTTGACAAAAAATAAAATCTTCTATGAACTCACCATACTCCTAACGGAATACCTTGGGGTGTCTTCTTTCTAAAATGGGGTCATTTGTGGGGTTCCTATACTGCCCTGGCATTTTAGGGGCCCTAAACCATGAGGAGTAGTCTTGAAACGAAATTTCTCAAAATGACCTGTGAAATCCTAAAGGTACTCATTGGACTTTGGGCCCTTTAGCGCAGTTAGGGTGCAAAAAAGTGCCACACATGTGGTATCGCCGTACTCAGGAGAAGTAGTATAATGTGTTTTGTGGTGTATTTTTACACATACCCATGCTGAGTGGGAGAAAGATCTCTGTAAATGGACAATTGTGTGTAAAAAAAATTAACAAATTGTCATTTACAGAGATATTTCTCCCACCCAGCATGGGTATGTGTAAAAATACACCCCAAAACACATTATACTACTTCTCCTGAGTACGGCAATACCACATGTGTGGCACTTTTTTGCAGCCTAACTGCGCTAAGGGGTCCAAAGTCCAATGAGCACCTTTAGGCTTTACAGGGGTGCTTACAATTTAGCACCCCCCAAAATGTCAGGACAGTAAACACACCCCACAAATGACCCCATTTTGGAAAGTAGACCCTTCAAGGTATTCAGAGAGGGGCATGGTGAGTCCGTGGCAGATTTCATTTTTTTTTTGTCGCAAGTTAGAAGAAATGGAAACTTTTTTTTTGTTTTTTCTCACAAAGTGTCATTTTCTGCTTACTTGTGACAAAAAATAATATCTTCTATGAACTCTCTATGCCTCTCAGTGAATACTTTGGGATGTCTTCTTTCCAAAATGGGGTCATTTGGGGGGTATTTATACTATCCTGGAATTCTAGCCCCTCATGAAACATGACAGGGGGTCAGAAAAGTCAGAGATGCTTGAAAATGGGAAAATTCACTTTTTGCACCATAGTTTGTAAACGCTATAACTTTTACCCAAACCAATAAATATACACTGAATGGGTTTTTTTTTAATCAAAAACATGTTTGTCCACATTTTTCGCGCTGCATGTATACAGAAATTTTACTTTATTTGAAAAATGTCAGCACAGAAAATTAAAAAAATCATTTTTTTGCCAAAATTCATGTCTTTTTTGATGAATATAATAAAAAGTAAAAATCGCAGGAGCAATCAAATAGCACCAAAAGAAAGCTTTATTAGTGACAAGAAAAGGAGCCAAAATTCATTTAGGTGGTAGGTTGTATGAGCGAGCAATAAACCGTGAAAGCTGCAGTGGTCTGAATGGAAAAAAAGTGGCCGGTCCTTAAGGGGTAGAAAGCCCTAGGTCCTCAAGTGGTTAAACAATATCAGTTGCCTTTCATGCTGCTGACTTTTCTTGCAATAGTAGTATTAGAATCACATACCTGAAACAAGCATGCAGCAAATGCAGTCAAACTTTAAGTCAAACATCTGATCGACATGCTTGTTCAAGGTCTATGATTTAGGGCATATTCACAGTGGAGCATTGCGTTGTAATGCAACGTTAAAGTCGCATCGCAGCATTACAACACAATGCAAAAAAAGGTGGTAACGCACATTAACGCTGCATTACAGTGGCATACAGTAGATACAGTGGAGCATACAGGCAATGAAAAGTATGCCTCGCAGTATCTTTTAACGTCTGCGTTTAGAGATAATGCACTGCAAGCAGTGAGTTACCATAACGCAACATTTACAACGTGACGTTAACATCTTACTGGGAATGTTGCACAGGCTTAACATTACAGTGTGTTATCCTGCATTATAATTACTTTATAACGCTGGACAATAATGTCCCACTGTGAATGCGACCTAAAAGTATTAGAGGCAGAGGATCGGCAGGACAGCCAGGAAATATGCATTGTTTAAAAGGAAAAAAATATGTCAGCCTACATATCCCTCTCAGGTCAGTTGTCCTTTAAAGTGACACTGAAGTGAAAAAAAAAATTATGATGTAATGATCTGTATGTGTAGTACTGATAATTAACCACTTCACCCCAAAGGTGTTTTTACCCTAACCCTAGCCACCAATTAGGCTTTTTGGGGTTGATATTTGTTTTCAGTAATTACTTTATTTTCTATGCATTTTAAAGGGAAAAACAAGGAAAAAAATACACTATTTCTCCAATTTCATCCCCTATAGTTTTAATAAAAACACTGCTACCGTACATAAAACCCACACATTTTATCTGCCTATTTATACTGGTTATCACAACACTTGAATTATGGCCCTAGTACAAAGTATGGTGACAATATATTATTTGGAAATAAAGGTGTATTTTTTCTAGGTAGTGTTTTTTGTTTTACTGATCTCACGCGCACGCTTGCAGGAATGCATGTGCACGCACAGGAGCATGCAGGTGCACGTGGGGGAGCGTGCACGCGCACAGCGGCAGCAGTGCTGCTCAACTTATAAAAACGTCCTGAAGCCGTTAAAAGGCTCCAGCAGGACGTTTCAATATGCCTGCTTGTCCTTAAGTGGTTAATAGAACATTAGTAGCAAAGAAAATACAGTAGTCTCATATTAATTTTTAGATATATAGCCTTTTTTATAAGATTGCATAATTCTGTCATATTTGCAATTACTAGCCACACTCTGTATTTTAAACTGTAACTCAAGCAGAGCTAATTACCTATTCAACTTCCCTGCAGTAAAAATCTTAACTAAATCTGTCTCTGACTGTTTCTTTGATGTATAAGTGATCCAGAAAGCAGCCATCCAACACAAGTTGGAGAGCTCAGAGAGGCTCTTCTGCATAGATAACAACTGAAGTTTCTTAACTCTTCCTGTACTGGAAATAATATTAAGCCCAATCTACACGATACGATTCTTTATACGATTCAATTACGATTCTATTTACGATCCGATTAAATCCAACATGTCCGATCGGGATTCGATTAGATTCAATTCGATTTGCCATTGTTTAGCAATGGCAAATCGTATTGAAACGAATCGTATCCCGATCGGACATGTTGGATTTAATCGGATCGTAAATTGAATCGTATAAAGAATCGTATTGTGTAGATTGGGCTTTAGTCTCATATCTGTGCTACTAATGTTCTATTTCTTAGCTGTACTACACGTACAAATCATTATAAGTTTTTTTTTTCACTTCAGATTCCCTTTAACACAGCTTTAGACATGGATGACAACCGCAGAGTGCTGATGTTGTTTATATTGAATGTCTTGTGTCCATGGGTGCAAATGACAAAGCCTTGGATGACAACTCCTAGGGGAAGGATTGATTGAGCAGGTCAGATAACCTATCCTAAAAGCAATTGGCACATTAAACATGGCCCAAAAGCTGGATACAACAATGGCAGAGAGAATCTGCCGAGCTCAGGTGGTTTTCATCTGCCTTAAATTGGCCAGAACCAGTAATAATTTAAATTCAAACAGGACAAGCCACTCAGCACTACAGATTATCAATATGACTACGTCTCTGTCCCCTTGGTATCCTCTGTACCCCTGGTGTTTTCCTCTTCAACCCTGGTGTCCTCCTCTGTCCCCTCTGATGTCCACTTCTGCCCCCCTTGGTGTCCTCCTCTGTCTCCCTTGGTGTCCTTCTGTGTGCTCATGTCCTCTATTTGTGTCCCCCTGTGTCCTCCTTTTACGTTCCTGTGTCATCTGTTTGACTCCCTGTATTGTCCCGCTGTCCTCCTCAACTTCCCTCCGTGTACTGTAATTGGCAGAGGCAGCTGCATGTATTTCTCACCTGACCCGACGGAGCTCACAGTGATCAGCTCCTTCTACTCTTCCTCACTCTTCCCCTGGTGCTGGTCGAGTAGTGATGCGATCAGCAGAAGCCGGCAGTAGTGGGAGAGTGAGGAAGAGGAGAAGCAGCTGATTGCCGCAGGCTCCCTCCTTCTGGTCAGGTGAGAGATACACTTGGCTGCTGCTGCCAATTACAGCATGGCAGGTCGGTGGTTTGTATCAGTGGGCATTCGTACGTTTCGCAGATTTGCTAAATTAAGACTAGAAAGAAAATCCAAAAAGGACAGTTGACACATCAAAGGAAAGGAAAAGGTTCCACAGAGCAGCAAGAATGTTAGGCAGGGACTGCGAAAGTCAGGCACCAGTATTACAGCATAGCAGCATGATTAAGCGAGCAGCAAAGACAACAAACTTGTTGGCTATAGTCAGTGAAAAACAAATCACACTGTGCATGTTGACATACTGTACTCAATCCAGGGTTGCCCTTTATGGTCTGGTAGTTTAGTTACTAATCCTGCCAGCAGTGGTGATGTCGTTCCCTGGTCACTGTGGATCTGTAGTCATGTCAAGAGGATGCAGCTGACCAAAGGTATCCTGCTGCCGACTCCAATCAACTCCTGCACATGGGAAGTATTCAGCCAGAGAAGCCAAGGGCAACATGCATGTATTAGTGTGGAGCATGCAAAGTGTGGAGGTCCATACATATGAGATCTGCAATTATGTGAGTCAGTATAGGCACAAGACCCATGGGTGATTGGTTCAAGGGTCATTCAAAATTCAACCAGGGTGGCCGGTCGAGAGGTCAGAGCTACACATCAAGTGGCCATGCCAGTAAAGCCCTATATGTTTCACAGGTAATACTTGAGGGGGGGGGGGGAGTGGTCATAGTCACACTCACACACACTTCCTATAAACTCCTCTGAGCCGATTAGGTGTTCCTCACTCCTTTTACCTCGCAGCATAGAGCAAGCAATCCCCGGAGGAACGTGCTAAAGATCAAAGGGATGAGGGAAGTCCAATCAGCTGCAGAGGGTATACCTATAATAAACAGGTGAAAGAAGAAAGGATTTTCCTCATATTGATCATTCTATGTGAAAAACAGCTATTCAGCTGTAATATATTAATTACAGTACAATCCATTTGACTTATGTAAAATATCAACATACAAATTAGAGTGTAGCATTCAGTACCCCCTGTAGCCAAAAGCTTTTTATCATAAAAACTGAACATATCCCATTACCCAGTACCTAAACTCTTCAATGGAAGAGCAGGAAATCACAAAAAAACACACCCTTTGTGTATTTAGAGATAGCAGCCTGTCTAACTCTCCCTTATCTGGAAGTAATGAGCTACTGTAATGTGAGCTGTCATCTGATCTGTCCTGAGGGTGTGCCATTCAGACTAGGGGCTCGATTCACAAAGCGGTGATAACCCAGTTAAAGACTTTCGGCGTGATAACCATTTTTATCATGCCTAAACTCTTTTTACGCATGCTAAGTTTAGGCATGCTAAGTTTAGGCATGCTAAGTTTAGGCATGCTAAGTTTAGGCATGCTAAGTTTAGATAAGTTTAGATCGCTTGCAAAGTCCCGCACGCAAAGCAGCGCCATTAAATTCTATGCAAAGTGCACCAGACTTTGCTAGCGCAAAACTTTTGATCAGCTGTGCACTGCGGTGCTAACCCAGTTGGTGCTTAAACTTATCACGCCTAAAAACGTATCACACCTAAACGTATCATGCCTAAACTTATCACACCTAAACTTATCACACCTAAACTTATCATGCCTTAACAGAGTTTAGGCATGATAAAGGCTTTTCACCACGGTGCTAACTGTTAGCACCGCTTTGTGAATCAGGCCCTTTATGTAAACATGGGGGTTAACTTTTTCTGATTTCCCATGAAACCAGGAAGTAACTATTGTGCTAAGAAACCAGGAAGTAACCACTCTGCAGTATCTCAGTAAGAGTTCTGTGGGCTGCAACAAATATATGTTTTTCTTTAAAAGTTATTATGCTGTTGCTTATCTTTTAGAGCAGAGGGCAAGTCCTGGGTTTAGGTACACTTTAACTGACATAAGTGTAAATAGCAATTCATATAACGTGTGTGTATCCCATCCCACAGGCTAGAGAAAGACCACACCCAAATTCATGCAGCAGATGGTGAGAAAAATGCATGTAACTGTCAATATCCCTAGGGAGCAAAACATGTCATAATGGTTGTGACGTATGTGCAGTCACCCACCAATTCCTGTTCCCTTTGCTGCAGTTTACCATAAAGCCTCAGACCCTGAGGGAATCCTAAAGGCAGTCAGAACTGCAGGCAAAGTAACCTTTTGGATTGGTTGGTGAGTCCACACACAGTACAATTTCGATTGTATATACAATCGATACAATCTGTGCTCTCATATAGAGGCCAGGTCGCTGCCACCAATCCGCAATAAAAGCGTGCGAATGCGCTAATTCTAACTCTAGCTAAATCCTGTAGGAAAAAGGGTTAATTTGACAACCTTTCTAGAGATAGCAAAACTAACAATATTTAATATCAAAACAGTTATGGTAACATGTCTCTCTGAAGATGTGAATTCTTTTGGCGGAGATTTGTTTCAGAACAGCACTTAGACGAACAATTTTTAAATCGTTTATTTAAAGAAATAATGCAGAACAAAATATAGCAATAGAAACAAATTGATACAGGAATAATAAGGGTTCAATATGAAAATAATAGCTGATTACAGTCTGAGCCGTTTGTCAAGTTACCGTGTCCTTTGCAATAATACGTCCCACAGAAGATATGAAGATATGTAGTCCAATTCTGGAAAGTTCTGTGGAATGGGTATTAATCGTTTCATCATCCAGCCCAAATCCGTGATGGTACAGGATGGCTGGGTTCTCTCTCTCTAGGCTGAGTGTCAGTCGGTTTTAACCCTTTCCCTGCCAGAGGGTGTGGATGGAAACAAGAGAGGTTTCCACCCTTAACAATCTGACCTCAGGCTGCTGAAGTCCGCCCCTATTGTCTGAGGAACAGAATTGGCAGTTTCTCCAAGTATGCCATAACTCAGCGAATATCTGACATATCATACAAAACCCAACATTTTACATTCCGTCAGCATGCGCTGAGCCAATCGATATCAAACTCGCTTGGAGTGCCACCTTCCCTGCCTATGTAATCGATATCTCAGGATGGGAGATGACTAGGTGATCGATTAACGTCTCAGAAGGTGTGCTGCGCTGGTCGCATGGCGCACTGTGAGTTGTGGACCGCTGGGCCCAAACGGTTCCGCAATATCCATCGAATTATGGACTACTATGAAATGAGATATCAAAAGCTCATTAAGCCAGGGACATGTCTCTGGGTATTCTCAGGACAGGCAGGAATGTGAATGGGTCCTAATGAGTTTATGAGGAGATCTGTTCCTCTCCTTATCTTTAAACTAGGATGGGAGAAACTTCCTGGAGAATTCTTATTGCCCCCCTTATAGATAACCTTTTTCCTGTGTGGATGGTCTGGTTTTAGGGTAAATGGCTTCTTTCAGTAAGTACAAACAAACACAAACAAACACTCCCTCACATCCCCCAGGGCAGGGGTGGTGAGATGGAAGAGCACTGAGTTTCTAAAAGCCAGGCATATGAATTAAAGGGGCTCTCCAGATCATAGTTTGGGTGCATTTACATGCGCTTGTCGCAATGGCGTTCGCAAAATTGTGACAATGGTAAAAAAGGAATAAAACTGCAGGCATCATTTAAACCCGATGGAATGGTCACTTTTAGATTTCCAATCCATCGTGCCTCCTTTTGAAAGGTGAGCCAATCAAAGTTACAACCCCAAATGCTTTGATGAACACGATCTAAACCCACAAAGCATATCGTACTAAGGTTGCCGCTATGGGCAGTTTTTAAATGCCGGGCTATGGGCATCAGGACAGAGGGATTCTTACTTTAGATGGTCTCTCTCTTTTTTTTTCCTTACGTAACATGCTCCACAGGGCCAAATCAAGAGGTAGATAAAGGGGATAGTATCACAATTCTCAAAATGAAAAATGGTCCATGTCCTACTGTCCGGCAGCCCAGCACTTCTACCAACTGCCATGTAGCAGTAGAGAGTACAGCCCCCACATCTACAGTATATCTTACAATACCTAGAAGTTGTCCCGATGCCGGAAAAGAGGTTGAGCTATAAAAAGAAAAAACTGGGGTATTCTGGAATGAAGATACCCAAATTTAGACAAATATATTCGTAATTTCATTGTGCTTCACACAAAATCTGGTACAGAGCTTGTCATCCGACTGTGCTTGCGCTCTAGTCAAGTTTATCATGGAATCCCTATCAGAACAGGCCGCTTGTTGATATGCTCTCCTCAGGTATATGTCACACTATCCCTTCTCTCTAAAATGTGTGCGTATGAGGCCAGATTCCTCCTCAATGGATGTAGCGCTGGAACAATTCCTGCGCGCCCTTAAATATTGCCCAGTCAGGATCCCACTGACTGTATCACAGGGATGGAAGCTGTCCACTCTCAATAAAGAATTAGTGGCCATATCCTTCCTATAGAACGATGTTGACAGATTGCCACCAGCCTCAATTGACAGCTTAAGCTGAAGAAAGGGTATACTGGTGTCATCAACCCATATGGTATGTCGCAAATTACAATCCTTAGTATAGAGACATTAAATGAACTTCTTCAATAGCTGACAGTCACCCATCCACAATACCAAGATGTCGTCTATGTTCCTGTGCCATGCCAGAAAGTGGCACAGGTACATGAAGAGACCATCATCCAAAAAAATATGGTGCTCCCACTCACCCTGGTACAGGCTAGCAAATGATGGGGCACAAGTAGTCCCCATCTCAGCCCCTGCACCTGGAGGTAGTGGGTGCCCTCAATCATAAAAAATATTGTCGGACAATAAAAATCTGAGCAAGGACATCAGGGATGCATTGTGGGCTATATGTGAGATGTTTAATTCTCCTAAGAATGTGCTAGCTGCATGGATACCCCGATCATGAGGACTGATGGAGTAACTGCTGGGCCGCCATGTCAAGGGCCACTAGGAGCGTACTAGCTGGGGCTTGCAGGCCATCCAGCTCGTGTAAATGGGGAGTTTCCCTGATATATGAAGGCAGAGTCTGTATGTGCGACTGGAGGTGTCCGTCCAGATAAATTCCCCTTCCCACCACGATTGGTCATCCCAGGGGATTCATCAGCCTCTTATGGGTAACGCATAGAAGGTTGATGTAATAGACCAACAAGACAAGACACAGAACATTTATATCGCCCTTTTCTTCTGGCGGACTCAAAGCACCAGAGCTTCAGCCTTAACCAGTACACTATCCAGCCACTAGGATTAGTAACCTTGAAGAATTGACAAATCTCCCCACTGATCACAATGCGCTGTGCTGCATCATCAATGATAGAGAATAACTCCCCCTGGCATCGCGTTATAAGTTACCAACTGTACAGTATCTCCAGTACATTACAATCCAACTCAGGAAAAGCAGGCCATTTTTAAAAATATCTAGCCCAGGTCTGGTGATCACTTTTAATATCCCTACTTGCTTGTAGTTGTAGAGATGGCTCTATAATTCCATCCCAAAGTGTAAATAAAAGTAAAGGTAAAAACAAGATTGTGCTGACTTCTGTAGGGCATTTAAGTAAGCTGAATCAAGGAAGGTGCTAGAGATGTGACAAAGTTCAAACAACACATACACATTTAACCTTGTGCACACACAACCTATGATACATGACCTTCACAGACAGCAATAAAAGCACTGCTAGCAGTGTTGAAAATGGGAAATCTGCTCACAAAAGACTGCAGAAATTTGTTTATGCTCAGCAACCTTGTCCTTGTTATTCACCCTGATTGTTTCTTATACAAACCCTGAAGTACTCAGAGCATTGTAAACACACATCTTCTGCATCATACCTAACTGACAGTACACAAAGGCTCTTAATTTGAGCACACTCTTGATTGTTTGCGAGTATTCATTTGAAGTAGTAAGGGCCGTTTGCTGGCTGGGGCCTTTCAATATTTCGTCAAAAAAATGGTGTCAGTTTAAATATTGTTTTCATCCTGGAAAATGGTTCAGGTGAGCGTTATAGGTGCCCCCTGTTAAAAGCAAAGAGTCTGTGTATGCTCACAATAACTTATGACACAAAAGATGCATGGTGCAGGGTTAGTGTGACTCATCAGCTGAAAGAATTGTAACAAGGTTGACAAGCCGTTTATGAATGAAAACGTTCCATTTTAAATAATGATTGTGGTGATTTTATTGCTGTCTGTGAAAATAATTTATATTAGTGGGAGTGTGCAAATGTTCATTAAGCATATGCTGTACAGTATATTGCTCCAGTGAGTAATTAGGTTATGGATTTCCTAATGCAAATATTTGAAATAACTTGTTACCGTATATTCCGGTGTATAAGACGACTGGGCATATAAGACGACCCCCAACTTTTCCAGTTAAAATATAGAGTTTGGGATATACTCGCCGTATAAGACTACCCTTCTTCCAACGCACACCAAATAAATATAAAAATAAAAAAATCATGTACTGGTGCTGTGTATGAACAGATACTGGTGCTGTACTGTATGTGTTACCCAGTATATAACAGTATATAGTCAATTGACTTGTTGCATTGGTCAACTCTCCTTAAGTAGACTGGTCAGCTCTCCTTGTCTACCTGTTTATCAGAGCGGTATGGAAGAATATATTGCGCTCCCTCAGCAGGGAGATCTGAGAGGCGGTAACAGGATAGGGCGTTTCACCCGGCATCAATAACACCCGGCGTATAAGACGACCCCCAACTTTTCAGAAGATTTTCAAGGGTTAAAAAGTAGGCTTATACGCAGGGATATACAGTACATTAAATCTAAAATAAAACCACATAATATACAATAGCTGGTGGAGTACCTTATGCCTTTTAATGCCCAGCAATCTGTAATACTGGGTCTGATGCATTAAGGCCTCATTCACATCTAAAAACAAAAACGCAAGCGTTTTGCGTTTTTGTGCGCTTTTTCCCCCTCCCAACACTCCATTGCGCGCTACGTTTCTGGTAAATGCATTTTTCTAAGCACTTTTCCAGAGCGGTTTTGTAATTCACTCCCTGACGCAAGTTTTTGATCTGGAAAAGAAAAAATACAATGTATTAAAAAAACGTATTAAAAAACGCTATCGCTGCACAAAACGATTTTGTGAGTGTTTGCGTTTTTCCTATACCTTCCATTGAGGCAAAATAGCCCCCAAAATGGTACAGGCACCGCTTTGCTGCATGCACAGAGCACGAACCACGCTGATATGAACCTTCTCATAGAGATTCATTGCACAAGCGTTATGTGGGTGATTGCAAAAATCGCCTGTGCTTAAAAAAAGGCCCAAAACACCCCTAGTATGAATGAGCCCTTAATATTTTTAGTGCTTCTGATACCTTATTTATCTCATATTTTTAGCTTTTTTCCCTGACATTTAATGTCAAGACTTCAACATCTGTAGAAAATGATACATAAATTATTTCATGTAGTATTACAAAATAACCTTTGACAGCTTTTAAGCTACTGGCAAACTATTTCTTCAGTGTGACTTAAGGGCTAACTTAAGACCTATTGGAAGCATGAGGTAACTGAGAAGGTATAGCCAGACTGTGATTTTGATGTAACAAATAAATGCTGCACTGCAGTGAATTGTTTTTCCTGTGTGCAGTAAATGCAAGCTTTGTTTCATGCTTACAGTGTTTACCACCCTACTATGATCTTCAGAAATGGAGGGGTGTGTTTTTATGTGCGGCAGCAAATCCCTTCCCACCTCCAACACCCTCTTCATCCTCCCCACAATGAGCTTGGAAATTTTTAGACACCCCATTTGCAAGTGGCAATTTATTAGGGGGAAGAAGATGAGAGGAGGAGGGTTAAGGAGCATATGTTGCTGCTACAATCTTCAATACAGGTAGTCCCCGACTTACGAATGCCTGACTTACGAACGACCCGCCAATACGAACGGCATGGATTCTGCGCTGCCATGGGAACAAGCCCCCAAAAATTTTCAAATTGGACTTATAGTTTAAACGATAAAAAAAAATCTAAGAAAAAATGGCTTTTAAACTTGTATAAGCAGGTACAGAGGGCAGAGGTGACACAGAGGGTGACACTGGAGGCACAGGGGGGCACAGGGGACAAGGATGGCACAGTGTTCTGACTTAAGAACAGCTTCAGGTTAGGAACGAACCTACAGTCCCTATCTCGTTCGTTAACCGGGGACTACCTGTAATAGATTACATTGTTGTCATGAGCAAGGCTCACAGTTTCTTTAATGAAAAAATCTTTGCCAAAACAAACCATTATGGTAAAATACTGTATATTTTGATCAATGGGGAAATAAAAGTGAAGGTAACAGTAAGTAATGTTTAGGTGTTTTATAGAAATAGAAATTGCTAGAGAGCTAGGGAAGGTCCTTACTACAGGAGATGTATTCTGGTGCCATAAATTATAAAAACTCCTTTTGGAATTTAAGAGTTTTAGGTCTTGTAATTTAGTTATCAGTGAAAGTTACATGATTGTCCGACTCTAGTCTGATTAAAGAGAAAGTGTTGGTTGCATACCTGAATTCTTGAAAACCTGGTAGTTGTAATGTGCCACTGCCGAAGAGGGGATCCTTTTGAAAATAAAGGCATTCCTGGGAATCCACCATGCAAAGATGGACTAGGCTAAAACTTTATACAAGTCCATTATTTGAGGGGATATGTAATGTATATGGCAGCACACTTTACTGAGACACTGCTGAGAGTTGGTTGGTTGGTTGGTTGGTTTCTGACTATGCTGCATGAAACATTTCTCAGTATGTATTTCATGTTGGCCATATTACCCTAAAAAGGACAATTTCACTTTGTATAACAAACAACAAATCAAGCTCTCAAGATTTATAGCAAAGTAGTAATCTGATAACAGATCACCACTTTCATGCCCACTACTTTACAAAATCTGATTGCCACTTTTATTATAACACCAAGTTTAAAGAGAAATCATGTTTTATTCTCTGGTTATTGGTGCTTTAATCAGTATTTCATTTTCTTTCTAAAATGGTTATTCAAAGATTAATTATTTTGAATGAAGGAACAGATAGCGAGCCTTTAGATCTCTTTGAAAACATGGCCTACTACTTCCTTTCCAGCTGTTTGTAGAAAACTGGTTGTTTGTCCATTTACTGCAGGTGACATGCAAGGATCATAAAATAGGGCTAAGGTCAGTAATCCAAGTATACTGCACTATTTAGCCATCTTATTTTATGGAATTTTAAACATACTAGTACAAACCTAGCTGAGTAAGGCCTCGTTTCCATGTCGCACAATCCAATCCACTTTTCAAATTGCATGCAACTGGGAAATCATAATGACATAGTAGTTTACAATGCAGTTACTCTGGGACAAATGTTACTTACCTATTTATACATTTAAAAATGTACAGTTTTCTATCATATTGGTCCCTTAAGTCAGACATTCCCAACCCTGGCCCAGCAACAGCACTTGCAGAAAATCACAAGCATTCACAGGTGAAGTAATGAGTGTCTCAGCAGAGGTGATTCATTACCTCCGTGGATTTACACAAAACATGCACTATTGGTGAGCCTTGTGGACAGGGTTAGGAAGCCATGCCTTATGTGATGTGTACAGGCTCATGTATGAATTCTATACATCTGATAAATATAAGTTGACATGTTTTTATCTATACTGTATAATGAAGATCTATACCTTAATTTACTTTTACTTTTCATTAAAACAAGTTACATTATATATTGGCACAATCACTGGCATAGATATATGCATAGGTATATGCATGGGTCATATAATCTTCTATTTTATTGGAAAGTGCTTCATAAAGCCTTGATTGGCCAAATCATTTCTTTTTTATTATATTCTGAAATTGTCAGCTCATTTAAAATTGAATCAACTTTTAAAACGTTAAAGCTGTTGCATTCTAGTCCACTTAAGCTGCCCATACACGACGTGATATTTTTAACAGAGTAGACATTAGATTTGATAAAAACATAAAATATAATGAAAATCTATTACATCTTTAATTGATTGAACTTTAATCAGGAAAGATAGGTGGGAGGAGGTGACCCACAAAAAATGTGAACAGCTGGGAAGCAGTATGAAATAAACAATCTTACCTCAGTAGAATTATTCCTACTTATTGGTCACTAGAGGTAGAAAAAAAATACAGACTCGGAGCTGAAGTGCTAGAGTTACAGACTTGGACAAATGCAGATGTAGGACTTGATTGATTTGAAAATTAAATGTATTTGTTTAACTTTAACATGAATTAGTTATATTTTATTTTATGTTGGTTATTATAATTTAATTTATTGTATAGTTTAATCAATTATCTTAATTACTTAATTAAATTAGAATAATTAAAGAAAAAATCACTGTGTGATTTATTTTTTTTATTTTTATGAATTGATCTAATCAATGTATGAATGGTTTTCTAGACGATCGAGTAGGATTGTTTACTTACCTTGCAAACTGAAGTCTGTATTTATGTTTTCTTTTTATCTAACAACTATTAATCATTACATCTGAAAAAATATTTTCAGCTCTCTGAAAAACAACTTTTTAAACATATATTTGTTTTTTGTCTCATGAGTATATCTGAGGCCCATATTTAATGCCACAAGTTCTCTGAATAGCAGCAATTCCAACCTTTGCTAGCCAAGGTGACTTGAAACGAGAAATCCTTGGAATCCCTTCTGCATAAATATTCTATATACTGTATTATGCTGAGCATATGAGATTTTTATCCTATTAGGATTATTAGATAACAAATATAATGAAAGTTGCTTCCTGCTCTTTTATGGATGGATGATATTTGGTCTTAATAAACTGTAAATATTATTTATGTATTATTAATATTGATTTATAAAGCGCCAACATATTCCCTGGAATTGGTACAATATACAGAACTGGTAATTAAGGCGACAAAAGTAACATGAATAAAATTCCAAGACACAAAAGGGCAAGAGAGCCCTGCCCTTGCGAGCTTACAAACTACGATAATTATCAAATCAGATGGTCAATCGGCCACCAAGTCGCTAGGAGAGGTTGTTTTCATGTTCAGAGTGTAGGAAATATTTAACTTGCACAGTAAATCTTGTCATCACCGACAGAGTACTAGAGGGTTCTCTCTTTTATGTTCAAGTTGTGGGAAATGTGACTGGGAAGCAAACATTTTATGATTTTTGTGCTGCAGTAGATATCAGCGCTATATAAATACACAATAACAACACTAATGGTGCAGGTAGTATTATAAGATTTAACTATCTATAATTTGCAAGCCGCCTGCTTTATGTATGTGGGTCCTTCCATCCCACACATGCCCCCACCCTTCTTCTCTACTCTGATTGGCCATAGTGTTGTGTCCCTCCGCCTCGCACACATTCCCTCCTGCCCTGTCCCAGTGTGATAGACTGTGGTGCTGATTAGAGGATTGAATCTGAAATGCTCCTAAAAATCATAGAAAAACTTACCATATTTTCATCTTTTCGATTTAATTCAAAGCACTTTGCCAAAATACCAATATTTGTGAGACCTTAATTTTAGCAAAAAAAGAAAAATCTTAATTCTCCTTCAACGGACACAATTTTATGAATATTGCACATTTAGCCTTGCTGATTAGCAAAAAACAGAGTACAATTTTAGATTTATCATTCAGATAACAGATCGGTATGTTATGCTTGGAACCCCAAAAGTAGGTATCTAAGGTATCTAAAGCTGTCAGTAGCCCCAAATTTCCTGGGGAATGCTGGTTATGCGGAATTATTGGTAAATAATAGATACCCAAGCTTCCTAAGATCTCTGCAGGGGAGCAACATTAGTAATAGTTTAGTGGTGATTTATAATTTTATTACTGGTCAGAGGCACACTGGGGTTGATTTTGCATGTCCATAGTATGGGTTAACTTATCTTTTAAGGTAGAACAAACTCATTAATCAGCCATTACAGGTTAGATAAACAGACTTGAATAGAATGTTCATTTTATGATTACATGTATAATTGTGATGATTTGCTCAGCTGCCTGTGCAGGCAGGCAGCTTTCTGACCATTGTGTAGGTTTGCATGCTGCAGGACTCTGGAAAGAAGAGCTTCTGTCAGTTTTGCAGCTTGCGCTTGCAGAGGAATTTGCATACGTTGTCATGCAAATTGCCTGGCCACATTCATTGGAGGCATGTACTATAAGTACTATGTCTTTCCCACAATGCTTCGCTGGTCATAAGGAGTCTTCCTGTGAAACACTCGGGAGAGTGTCAGCCATGCTCTTGGTTTGAAGATCAGCTTAGAGTAATTCCTGGAAACTGTGCTAGGCAGATTCCCTAAGTGCAGTTAGGATTGTTTATCTGTTTGTTTGTTCTGTTGCTGTTGTCCTGTCCCAGCGGTGGTGGACAGGAAATGGTTCTGATCTCTGTTCTTGGAGTATAGCTGGTGCAGCGGTTGCTACCAGCTACCTCTTCTGTTCTGTCTCCTGGGATCGCGCTAGCCACTTTTCGCTAGCGCTGTGGATCCTTCTGTTCTGTCTCCTGGGATCGCGCTAGCCACTTTTCGCTAGCGCTGTGGATCCTTCTGTTCTGTCTCCTGGGATCGCGCTAGCCACTTTTCGCTAGCGCTGTGGATCCTTCTGTTCTGCTACTCTGTACCTGGATCGCACTCGCTTCTCGCTAGTGCTATGGATCCTATCTCTCGCTTGTCCCTGTTTTCATGTGTCTGTCTTGTCTGCTACGGACGCTTGCTGGAGGCTCGGTGAGGTAACCGTTAAGCAAGCGTTCGCGTCCTCTGTTTCATGTTTGTCTGTCGATGGTTAGTTAGGCGTGCTTGTCTCTATTGTGCTTATCACGTGGAGACCGCGCATAACCGCGTGCACTGTTGCGAATGAGTGCGGTGTTCGCGGTTAGCTAGCGTTTGTTATTTTTTGTATCTCCTCATTGTATGATTTGCTGTGCCTTTGCTATTCTCGTGCTCCGCCTTGCTGTAGCCTTGTGTCACGTCTGGCAATCGCACCTCCCGCAATCGCGTTCCTGCTGCGTATCTGCTGTGGTGTGTGTACAGTCGCGGGTTGGCGACTAGTTTTATGCACACACACACAATCTGTCTCTGTGCTCACTCTCAATCGCTTCTCTTGCGATTACGGTTCTTCCCTTCGTACAATTCCTGTCTGGCGTGTGTGGTAGAGCAGAGAAGCTGTTCCTCTGCACTCCACAGCTCCACCTGCCGTCAGGAAATTCCCTCTGCAGGTGCATTGCACCTACTGCTGGGTTCCTGCAAATTTATATGTTTGTGGAGGAAATCCGCCGTGTCAGCGCACGTCTGATGCGCTGACCACGGAGACGATTCCACATTCGTTACAATATGACCAGCCAAACTAAAATTCCCAGGGCAGAGGGAACCTTTGATTTGCTTCAGATGTCATTGCCTGAGACAAAAGCATATGTGGATCCTATTATAGGTAGGATCGCACGCTATATTAAAGCAGTTAAAAAATCTGTACTCGTTCCTGATCCCCACCCATATGGAGATTATTTAGATACCGGGTTGTTTGAACCACCATTTGCCTCATGGGAAATCGGGGCCTTGGTGGAAGAATTTGATTTTGATTGGAAAGCCTTTTGCGATTTTTACATCCCAAAAAGCGAAGATGTCTTGAATGATTGTCTTGACTCTATGTACCTTTTGATTGATTCTGATGAATGTGATGAGTGTGTTGTGGATCTGGTGATGTTTGTATGGCAGACGATTTTGGATGAATTACACACACACCAATCAATTGATCCCAATAAAGAGGTAAAAGTTTCCCGTTCTGTTCCTGCTCCAGTTCCATCTGTAGACTGTGCGCACTATGATTGTTCATCCTTTGTTAAGTGTGCATGGGAACCCCCGTTTGAGAAATGGGAGATCGAGCTCCTGGTCTATGAATTGGAAGGTGATTGGAGATCGTTTTGCAATCATTGCCTTTCTAAAAATGAAGCAGTTTTGTATGCGTGCATTGAGTCTGCGTGCACTTTAATCAAGACTGGTGAATGTATCTCTGACTTTGTGACTCCACTGTTTGACATGTGGAGAATGATTTTGGATGAACTACATGCGCTTCAATCTGCTAATTCTTGCAAAAACACATTGTCAACGGACGATTGTTCCAATCCTCTGGATTTAAAGGAAGTGAGTTCTGAATGCATTTCCTTTCCCAAAGCTACTGAGTGTTTGAAGCCTGAGTGCAAGTCGTTCAGAGCAGTTGCTTGTGTGGAAGTTGAACCAGTGCGGTCTGATGTCGCCACCGCACGTATGGCTGCAAAAGGTCTGTGTGGTCCTTTGTCTAAGAAAGACAGATATTTTCCCTCAGGTTCTCTGAGATCGTCCATTTATGAACCTACTATGGGGAAAATTCCTAAGTTATGCAATTTTACGAAAATTATTGATGTGTCTAATAAAATTTCTTCTGTTGTTGTCGCCACTTCTTTTGCAAATGAATCGATGCCTTATTCTGTTCACACCTGTGAAGGCCTGTTGCCTAATGACAGTTGCTCCAGTGTTTCTGTCCTAGATGCCTTGCAGTCTGCTACGCAGATCGCGGAGGTTTTCACTATGGAAGCATCAGTTTCGCAACCTAAAGCGATCTTGGATCCGCAAATTTTGCGTTCTGTCTCCTCGGATTCGACATCGTTAGCCGAGTCTAAGAGTGAGACAGCACTTTGGTTTTACGAATCTGACTCTGAAGCATTTTTGCTGGGTCCAGAGAAAGTTTCTCTGAGCCTGCCCTGTACCACGAATAACAATATGATGTCCAATCACACTGACATTTGGGAACCCCTTTCTTGTTTTGAAGAAAGTTCTGACTCTCCACCCTGTACTCTGGATGAGTAAATATTGCCTTGTACAATATCTCCTGCAGTGTCCCTAGAGGCTCGTCTAGGTATTGCTGCTATTTTCACCTGTTTTTCTGCAGTTTTGGAATTGCAAGCTAGTTTGACTGCTACGCAGAATTCTGGGTGCAGTGAGATTAAAGTTAGGGAGTCAGTGTGTGGTCCAGTGAATATGCCTGTACATTCCCCTCATGATTATGAAATTCAATCTTAGTTTATGGTGGAACCTTCCTTGGGACATCTGCCCTGTCCACAAGATAAAGTTCCAGTTTTGCCCTGTAACATGGATAGTTTAGAATTCTTCCTAGAAAACTTGAAAAATGATGTTCCTGAGGTCTTGTTTGATGTTCTGGAGGTCTCCGAGTTCCTCCCAAAGGGTGCAGAACTTGTAGGAGATGTCTCCTGCCCCCCAAGTCCTTCTGAGGTGTTACCCTCTTCCGTAGGCATTGCTGCCTTGCTGGCTACCTTTTCAGCTCTGATGGAGCTTCACTCATATGTAGTCAATGATGATATTATTGTCACAGAAATTTCTGAATTTGTATCCGAGTCTTCTTTTGAAAGTCCAGTGCCTGTGACCTCCACTCATGATGATTCTCTGCCCGGTACTGGTTTTGGTCTTGTCGTGCCGGACTCTGAGGCTGGCAGTTCCTCGACATGTCCTGAGGTTTCTCCTGTGCTGGTGTACCCCAGTGTGCTCTGTGACCCAGAAAGCCCAAGTGTGCCTCGGTTACCAGCGTACTCAGATGCTACCTCGGTGGAGACATGCTCTGATATGGCCTGCCTGCTTGCATGCCCAGAAGTGGTCCCTGAAAGTCTTGATCTTGATGGGTGTCCTCGTAATTCTGAATCCGGAATTGTCATTGGTTCCATGGGGGTTCTTGGTAATTCTCCATGTGAGCCTGGTGATTGTTCTGCCGTCTTGGGATCTCTGTGGAGCTTCAAAAGGTTCTGGGAGATTCCGGGAGACATTTTGCTTGGTACCCTGGATAAGATCAACGATGGCTTTTGTGTTGTAAGGGACACTTCGAACAGGTATTGTGGCAGGTTTGGTATTTTCGGACGCTCTTTGAAAGGTGGTGGGTTTTGTCTGGAGGGTGTCGATGGCTTCTTCTCTGGCGTTCACAGTCCTGATGGGTGTTATACTGAGACTGGTAGTACTGATG
The DNA here is from genome assembly GCF_040937935.1 of Hyperolius riggenbachi. NCBI lineage: Eukaryota > Metazoa > Chordata > Amphibia > Anura > Hyperoliidae > Hyperolius > Hyperolius riggenbachi. The sequence continues at coordinate 331,343,836 of NC_090646.1, read as the reverse complement.
GGCATGTTTCGGTGGCTTCTGTTTCCGATGAGGTCGGTTTCGGGTGGACTGACTCTGGAATTGGACCTTGTCGGGCTGCCCCGACCTTCATGAGTCTTCTGTTAGAGTGGTTTGGAGATATCAGTTTTGAGGGTCGTCTGGAATTCGACCCTGGGGGGGGGGGGGGGGGGTACTGTGATGATTTGCTCAGCTGCCTGTGCAGGCAGGCAGCTTTCTGACCATTGTGTAGATTTGCATGCTGCAGGACTCTGGAAGGAAGAGCTTCTGTCAGTTTTGCAGCTTGTGCTTGCAGAGGAATTTGCATACGTTGTCATGCAAATTGCCTGGCCACATTCATTGGAGGCATGTACTATAAGTACTATATGTCTTTCCCACAATGCTTCGCTGGTCATAAGGAGTCTTCCTGTGAAACACTCGGGAGAGTGTCAGCCATGCTCTTGGTTTGAAGATCAGCTTAGAGTAATTCCTGGAAACTGTGCTAGGCAGATTCCCTAAGTGCAGTTAGGATTGTTTATCTGTTTGTTTGTTCTGTTGCTGTTGTCCTGTCCCAGCGGTGGTGGACAGGAAATGGTTCTGATCTCTGTTCTTGGAGTATAGCTGGTGCAGTGGTTGCTACCAGCTATCTCTTCTGTTCTGTCTCCTGGGATCGCGCTAGCCACTTTTCGCTAGCGCTGTGGATCCTTCTGTTCTGTCTCCTGGGATCGCGCTAGCCACTTTTCGCTAGCGCTGTGGATCCTTCTGTTCTGTCTCCTGGGATCGCGCAAGCCACTTTTCGCTAGCGCTGTGGATCCTTCTGTTCTGCTACTCTGTACCTGGATCGCACTCGCTTCTCGCTAGTGCTGTGGATCCTATCTCTCGCTTGTCCCTGTTTTCATGTGTCTGTCTTGTCTGCTACGGACGCTTGCTGGAGGCTCGGTGAGGTAACCGTTAAGCAAGCGTTCGCGTCCTCTGTTTCATGTTTGTCTGTCGATGGTTAGTTAGGCGTGCTTGTCTCTATTGTGCTTATCACGTGGAGACCGCGCATAACCGCGTGCACTGTTGCGAATGAGTGCGGTGTTCGCGGTTAGCTAGCGTTTGTTATTTTTTGTATCTCCTCATTGTATGATTTGCTGTGCCTTTGCTATTCTCGTGCTCCGCCTTGCTGTAGCCTTGTGTCACGTCTGGCAATCGCACCTCCCGCAATCGCGTTCCTGCTGCGTATCTGCTGTGGTGTGTGTACAGTCGCGGGTTGGCGACTAGTTTTATGCACACACACACAATCTGTCTCTGTGCTCACTCTCAATCGCTTCTCTTGCGATTACGGTTCTTCCCTTCGTACAATTCCTGTCTGGCGTGTGTGGTAGAGCAGAGAAGCTGTTCCTCTGCACTCCACAGCTCCACCTGCCGTCAGGAAATTCCCTCTGCAGGTGCATTGCACCTACTGCTGGGTTCCTGCAAATTTATATGTTTGTGGAGGAAATCCGCCGTGTCAGCGCACGTCTGATGCGCTGACCACGGAGACGATTCCACATTCGTTACAATATGACCAGCCAAACTAAAATTCCCAGGGCAGAGGGAACCTTTGATTTGCTTCAGATGTCATTGCCTGAGACAAAAGCATATGTGGATCCTATTATAGGTAGGATCGCACGCTATATTAAAGCAGTTAAAAAATCTGTACTCGTTCCTGATCCCCACCCATATGGAGATTATTTAGATACCGGGTTGTTTGAACCACCATTTGCCTCATGGGAAATCGGGGCCTTGGTGGAAGAATTTGATTTTGATTGGAAAGCCTTTTGCGATTTTTACATCCCAAAAAGCGAAGATGTCTTGAATGATTGTCTTGACTCTATGTACCTTTTGATTGATTCTGATGAATGTGATGAGTGTGTTGTGGATCTGGTGATGTTTGTATGGCAGACGATTTTGGATGAATTACACACACACCAATCAATTGATCCCAATAAAGAGGTAAAAGTTTCCCGTTCTGTTCCTGCTCCAGTTCCATCTGTAGACTGTGCGCACTATGATTGTTCATCCTTTGTTAAGTGTGCATGGGAACCCCCGTTTGAGAAATGGGAGATCGAGCTCCTGGTCTATGAATTGGAAGGTGATTGGAGATCGTTTTGCAATCATTGCCTTTCTAAAAATGAAGCAGTTTTGTATGCGTGCATTGAGTCTGCGTGCACTTTAATCAAGACTGGTGAATGTATCTCTGACTTTGTGACTCCACTGTTTGACATGTGGAGAATGATTTTGGATGAACTACATGCGCTTCAATCTGCTAATTCTTGCAAAAACACATTGTCAACGGACGATTGTTCCAATCCTCTGGATTTAAAGGAAGTGAGTTCTGAATGCATTTCCTTTCCCAAAGCTACTGAGTGTTTGAAGCCTGAGTGCAAGTCGTTCAGAGCAGTTGCTTGTGTGGAAGTTGAACCAGTGCGGTCTGATGTCGCCACCGCACGTATGGCTGCAAAAGGTCTGTGTGGTCCTTTGTCTAAGAAAGACAGATATTTTCCCTCAGGTTCTCTGAGATCGTCCATTTATGAACCTACTATGGGGAAAATTCCTAAGTTATGCAATTTTACGAAAATTATTGATGTGTCTAATAAAATTTCTTCTGTTGTTGTCGCCACTTCTTTTGCAAATGAATCGATGCCTTATTCTGTTCACACCTGTGAAGGCCTGTTGCCTAATGACAGTTGCTCCAGTGTTTCTGTCCTAGATGCCTTGCAGTCTGCTACGCAGATCGCGGAGGTTTTCACTATGGAAGCATCAGTTTCGCAACCTAAAGCGATCTTGGATCCGCAAATTTTGCGTTCTGTCTCCTCGGATTCGACATCGTTAGCCGAGTCTAAGAGTGAGACAGCACTTTGGTTTTACGAATCTGACTCTGAAGCATTTTTGCTGGGTCCAGAGAAAGTTTCTCTGAGCCTGCCCTGTACCACGAATAACAATATGATGTCCAATCACACTGACATTTGGGAACCCCTTTCTTGTTTTGAAGAAAGTTCTGACTCTCCACCCTGTACTCTGGATGAGTAAATATTGCCTTGTACAATATCTCCTGCAGTGTCCCTAGAGGCTCGTCTAGGTATTGCTGCTATTTTCACCTGTTTTTCTGCAGTTTTGGAATTGCAAGCTAGTTTGACTGCTACGCAGAATTCTGGGTGCAGTGAGATTAAAGTTAGGGAGTCAGTGTGTGGTCCAGTGAATATGCCTGTACATTCCCCTCATGATTATGAAATTCAATCTTAGTTTATGGTGGAACCTTCCTTGGGACATCTGCCCTGTCCACAAGATAAAGTTCCAGTTTTGCCCTGTAACATGGATAGTTTAGAATTCTTCCTAGAAAACTTGAAAAATGATGTTCCTGAGGTCTTGTTTGATGTTCTGGAGGTCTCCGAGTTCCTCCCAAAGGGTGCAGAACTTGTAGGAGATGTCTCCTGCCCCCCAAGTCCTTCTGAGGTGTTACCCTCTTCCGTAGGCATTGCTGCCTTGCTGGCTACCTTTTCAGCTCTGATGGAGCTTCACTCATATGTAGTCAATGATGATATTATTGTCACAGAAATTTCTGAATTTGTATCCGAGTCTTCTTTTGAAAGTCCAGTGCCTGTGACCTCCACTCATGATGATTCTCTGCCCGGTACTGGTTTTGGTCTTGTCGTGCCGGACTCTGAGGCTGGCAGTTCCTCGACATGTCCTGAGGTTTCTCCTGTGCTGGTGTACCCCAGTGTGCTCTGTGACCCAGAAAGCCCAAGTGTGCCTCGGTTACCAGCGTACTCAGATGCTACCTCGGTGGAGACATGCTCTGATATGGCCTGCCTGCTTGCATGCCCAGAAGTGGTCCCTGAAAGTCTTGATCTTGATGGGTGTCCTCGTAATTCTGAATCCGGAATTGTCATTGGTTCCATGGGGGTTCTTGGTAATTCTCCATGTGAGCCTGGTGATTGTTCTGCCGTCTTGGGATCTCTGTGGAGCTTCAAAAGGTTCTGGGAGATTCCGGGAGACATTTTGCTTGGTACCCTGGATAAGATCAACGATGGCTTTTGTGTTGTAAGGGACACTTCGAACAGGTATTGTGGCAGGTTTGGTATTTTCGGACGCTCTTTGAAAGGTGGTGGGTTTTGTCTGGAGGGTGTCGATGGCTTCTTCTCTGGCGTTCACAGTCCTGATGGGTGTTATACTGAGACTGGTAGTACTGATGGGCATGTTTCGGTGGCTTCTGTTTCCGATGAGGTCGGTTTCGGGTGGACTGACTCTGGAATTGGACCTTGTCGGGCTGCCCCGACCTTCATGAGTCTTCTGTTAGAGTGGTTTGGAGATATCAGTTTTGAGGGTCGTCTGGAATTCGACCCTGGGGGGGGGGGGGGGGGTACTGTGATGATTTGCTCAGCTGCCTGTGCAGGCAGGCAGCTTTCTGACCATTGTGTAGATTTGCATGCTGCAGGACTCTGGAAGGAAGAGCTTCTGTCAGTTTTGCAGCTTGTGCTTGCAGAGGAATTTGCATACGTTGTCATGCAAATTGCCTGGCCACATTCATTGGAGGCATGTACTATAAGTACTATATGTCTTTCCCACAATGCTTCGCTGGTCATAAGGAGTCTTCCTGTGAAACACTCGGGAGAGTGTCAGCCATGCTCTTGGTTTGAAGATCAGCTTAGAGTAATTCCTGGAAACTGTGCTAGGCAGATTCCCTAAGTGCAGTTAGGATTGTTTATCTGTTTGTTTGTTCTGTTGCTGTTGTCCTGTCCCAGCGGTGGTGGACAGGAAATGGTTCTGATCTCTGTTCTTGGAGTATAGCTGGTGCAGTGGTTGCTACCAGCTATCTCTTCTGTTCTGTCTCCTGGGATCGCGCTAGCCACTTTTCGCTAGCGCTGTGGATCCTTCTGTTCTGTCTCCTGGGATCGCGCTAGCCACTTTTCGCTAGCGCTGTGGATCCTTCTGTTCTGTCTCCTGGGATCGCGCAAGCCACTTTTCGCTAGCGCTGTGGATCCTTCTGTTCTGCTACTCTGTACCTGGATCGCACTCGCTTCTCGCTAGTGCTGTGGATCCTATCTCTCGCTTGTCCCTGTTTTCATGTGTCTGTCTTGTCTGCTACGAAAGCTTGCTGGAGGCTCGGTGAGGTAACCGTTAAGCAAGCGTTCGCGTCCTCTGTTTCATGTTCGTCTGTCGATGGTTAGTTAGGCGTGCTTGTCTCTATTGTGCTTATCACGTGGAGACCGCGCATAACCGCGTGCACTGTTGCGAATGAGTGCGGTGTTCGCGGTTAGCTAGCATTTGTTATTTTCCGTATCTCCTCATTGTATGATTTGCTGTGCCTTTGCTATTCTCGTGCTCCGCCTTTCTGTAGCCTTGTGTCACGTCTGGCGATCGCACCTCTCGCGATCGCGTTCCTGCTTCGTATCTGCTGTGGTGTGTGTACAGTCACGGGTTGGCGACTAGTTTTATGCACACACACACAATCTGTCTCTGTGCTCACTCTCAATCGCTTCTCTTGCGATTACGGTTCTTCCCTTCATACAATTCCTGTCTGGCGTGTGTGGTAGAGCAGAGGAGCTGTTCCTCTGCACTCCACAGCTCCACCTGCCGTCAGGAATTTCCCTCTGCAGGTGCATTGCACCTACTGCTGGGTTCTTGCAAATTTATACGCTTGTGGGGGAAATCCGCTGTGTCAGCGCACATCTGGTGCGCTGACCACGGAGACGATTCCACATTCGTTACAGTATGACCAGCCAAACCAAAATTCCCAGGGCAGAGGGAACCTTTGATTTGCTTCAGATGTCATTGCCTGAGACAAAAGCATATGTGGATCCTATTATAGGTAGGATCGCACGCTATATTAAAGCAGTTAAAAAATCTGTACTCATTCCTGATCCCCACCCATATGGAGATTATTTAGATACCGGGTTGTTTGAACCACCATTTGCCTCATGGGAAATCGGGGCCTTGGTGGAAGAATTTGATTTTGATTGAAAAGCCTTTTGCAATTTTTACATCGCAAAAAGCGAAGATGTCTTGAATGATTGTCTTGACTCTATGTACCTTTTGATTGATTCTGATGAATGTGATGAGTGTGTTGTGGATCTGGTGATGTTTGTACGGCAGACGATTTTGGGTGAATTACACACACACCAATCAATTGATCCCAATAAAGAGGTAAAAGTTTCCCGTTCTGTTCCTGCTCCAGTTCCATCTGTAGACTGTGCGCACTATGATTGTTCATCCTTTGTTAAGTGTGCATGGGAACCCCCGTTTGAGAAATGGGAGATCGAGCTCCTGGTCTATGAATTGGAAGGTGATTGGAGATCGTTTTGCAATCATTACCTTTCTAAAAATGAAGCAGTTTTGTATGCGTGCATTGAGTCTGCGTGCACTTTAATCAAGACTGGTGAATGTATCTCTGACTTTGTGACTCCGCTGTTTGACGTGTGGAGAATGATTTTGGATGAACTACATGCGCTTCAATCTGCTAATTCTTGCAAAAACACATTGTCAACGGCCGTCAGGAATTTCCCTCTGCAGGTGCATTGCACCTACTGCTGGGTTCCTGCAAATGTATACGCTTGAGGAGGAAATCCGCCGTGTCAGCGCACATCTGGTGCGCTGACCACGGAGACGATTCCACATTCGTTACAATAATATAACTTAATTATATTGATAATTCAATATGAGATTAACAACTCTGAAAAATTTATTCATTGCAATAATTGAGATTCTATCACAAGCAAGCTTTACTCTGTAGAGAATGCTTAAGACAATTTGCAATTTTTTAATCCCTCTTTCTCCACCCTGGGGGAGGGTGGGGGGATTACCTTTTAGGTGTAGGGCTTTGCGTAACTGCAGTTGCCCAGCCTACCATGGTGACACCTAGAAGAAGATGTGTCCCTCACTCTACTCACCACTGCCAACTGGATGGGAGAAATGGCATTTAAGTCCATGGACTGCTGGGTGGTGCCAGTTGTTGAATGTTAATTTTGTTATTTTATGGTTACTCTTCTCTTTATACAGACAACAAAAGTAATCTGTTAAAAAAAGAACTATCCTCCAGTATAAACAGGAGCAGGGATGATGCAGCGACACAGCATGGGAAGATGTGTGTGTGTGTGTGTGTGTTGGGGGGGAAGGGGTCAGGGCAGAGTACTGATCAGAGCCAAAGTCTTGGAGGTACTTCAGCTCCATTCACTGTTCATCCAGCTAGTGTATTCATTCAAGACAATCAGAATTTTGTGAGGAAGGGAGTTAGGGGGGATTCCTCGTCTTCTCTTGTTCCCCCGCTGTAAACGGTGGAGTTATTTGACCAGGTCAGTCAAATAACTCTCCAGGACTTCTCGTGCAGGATTCGTAAGTACTCCCCGAGTACTTCTAAAGATGAACGGATCCGTACTGTACACGGGCAAGTCTGGGCTCGCGCACGCGAAGTACAGATTCTCCCATATTTGGAAGCACTTGGGGACAGGTGTGACTTTTAAATGGACACTATGGTGGAATGAGAACGAGAAAGGTATATGGGATCCAGAGCCCTCCCTTTTCTTAGCTAAGTGTCTAAGTAATTTTTTTGCATCCTTTCAGATTTGCTTTAAAGCACAGGTAAGGTCAGAGAAAGAAAGCTTTCTCACATTTAGTAAAGACAGCAATATAATCACAAGTTGGATTATTTAATGCTGTAAATCAATTAAATGCAAACTTTTCTTTTTGATCTGAATGACTGTATTGAAAATATGACCATTCTCTGAACATTTCACTGTTAATGGGCACCTTAACTTTGTTTAAAAATATAGTCAGAAGAGAAGTACTGTGAGCAGCTTTGGAATATTCATTCTACTTGCTGTAATAAAGCAGCATAGGCAATGAACACCATGCAAACTCAGGCAAAAAAATAGAAGTATAAGGAATGTACCTGTAAACAGTGAAAGTGCCGCCGAGACCCGGACACAATCTGTCACTTCTGGGTCTCAGAGCTTGTTCCCTGCTGCCGGCCCTGCTGGTGACTCACAGCCCGCACACGCTGATAGGCGGAGGGCGCATTTGCAATGGTAAACAATAGTCAGCTGACCTGCTCAGCTGACTGGGGCGGTCTCTACCTGACAGAACCTTGCTGTGCGATTGGTTGTGCGGAAGGTGGCCGGCCACTGATTGGTAGAGATGGCCCGAATGGTTCGCTGGCGAACAGTTCACGGCGACCTTCCGTCGTTCGCGGAGAACCGTGAACTTTTCCGGAAGTTCGATTCGCCCCCATAGTGCATCATTAGGGTCAACTTTGACCCTCTACATCACAGTCAGCAGTCACATTGTAGCCAATTAGGCTACACTCTCTCCTGGAGGCCCTCCCCCCTTATAAAAGGCAGGCAGCGTCAGGCATTGGACTCACTCGTGTACCTGCAGTAGAGAAGGGAGAGCTGCTGCAGACTCTCATAGGGAAAATTTAGTTAGGCTCTTGTAGGCTTGATCCTTGCTGATTCTTATTGCTAAAAAAGCACCCCTCAACAGCTCTTTTGAGAGCTAATCTTGTTCTTGTGATCAAATTTTTTTTGTGTGTGTGTGTGGCCCACTTGCATCATATACAGCCCTGTCAGTCAGTCGCAGCTGGCCTTTGGCACCTTAATTCCTACTGTGCCACTGCCAGGCCCAGCACATTCAGAGACTACATGTGTGTGTGACAGGCAGCTGCAGATTTGCAATCCCATCCCAATCACTGCACCTGTTCACTGTTCAGTGCACCTACCTACCTACATGAGCGCACGCATTTATAATACCAATAGTCATTGCACCTGTTCCCGGCAGTACCTGCGTGTGTGTGTGACAGGTGCACATTTGTAATACCCATCACTGCATATACCTACCTGTTGTGTTCAGTGCACCCACCTACCTACGTGAGTGCACGCACTGTGATATACCACTCCATGTATACCTGTTAACTGCACCTGTGTGACTGCACATTGTATTAGTCAAGTCAGTGCATACCTTTCACTTCATCCCCCCGAGATGGACAAAATGGACAAAACAGGTAGAGGCAGAGGTAGAGGCAGACCCAGAGAAAGGCCACCCGGCAGGTCTGTGTGAGGTCGTGCTGATGTGGTTTCGTGCAGCCCTGGACCAAAGTACAGTGCTCAGAAGAAGGCACGTCCCATCAACTCCCAAGATTGTCAGGACGTGGTTGGCTATTTAACACAGAACACCTCATCTTCCGAAGCCACCAGCGCTACTACAAGCACCACATCCGCTGCATTTGACACTATGCAGGAGTTATTTGGTGGGGAAATCACTGATGCACAGCCATAATTGTTACAACAAGATAAAGGCGCTAAGCAAGTTACACCACTTCATATGTCTGAGTTAGGCGACACTATGGACGTAACGTGTGAGAAGGAGGATGATGAAGTACCTGCAGTTGGTGCAGTTTATGAGGTGTCTGAGGCAAGTGAAGCTGGGCAGGATGATTAGGATGATGATACGGATGCCACGTGGGTTCCCAATAGAGGGGATGAACAGGGGGACAGTTCAGAGGGGGAGTCAAAGAGGAGTAGGAGGAGACGAGTTCCTGAAAGAAGCAGGGGGAGCTCGTCATCAGAAACAGCGGGTGGAAGTGTCCGGTGCCATGTATCACCACCTATGGACAGCCAGCCTACATGCCCTTTGACGTCAGCTGCTGATGCCACCATAGTGCCATCACCCCAGGGGGGCTCAGCGATTTGGAAATTTTTTAATGTGTCTGCCTCAGATCAGAGCAATGCCATCTGCTCTCTCTGCCTCCAAAAATTGAGCCATGGAAAGGCCAACACCCACGTAGGGACAACTGCCTTATGAAGGCACATGCAGAAAAGGCACAAACTGCAATGGGAAGAGCACCTGAGCAAAAGCAGCACACAAAAGAAAAGCCACCCTCCATCTCCTCTTCCTCCTTCAGGTGCAGCAACTTCAGCCGCTTTCTCCCTTGCACCTTCACAGCCACCCTCCTCCACTCCACCTCTGACCTTGAGCGGTTCCTGCTCCTCTGCCCACAGCAACCAGGTGTCTGTGAAGGAAATCTTTGAGCGGAAGAAGCCAATTTCTGCCAGTCACCCCTTGCCTGGCATCTGACAGCTGGCGTGGCGGAACTGTTAGTTCACCAGCTGTTACTATACCAGCTGGTGGACTCTGAGGCCTTCCGTAAATTTGTGGCCATTGGGACACCACAGTGGAAGATGCCAGGCCGCAATTATTTATCTAAAAAGGTAATACCCATACTGTACCGTGGCGTTGAGAGGCAAGTGGTGTCATCTCTGGCACACAGCGTTGGGTCAAGGGTCCACCTGACCACGGATGCATGGTCTGCCAAGCACGGTCAGGGGAGGTACATTACTTACACAGCCCATTGGGTCAACCTGGTGACCACTGACAAGTAGGGAGTACGTGGCTGTGCAGCGAACAAACTTGTGACACCTCCACGGCTTGCAGGCAGGCCTCCTGCAACCTCCTTTCCCCTGCTACATCCTCTTCGCTGTCATCATCCTCCTCCTCCTCCTTGGCTGAGTGGCAGTTCAACTCTACTGGTGCTGCGATCTCCTCTCTAGCTACACAGCCTCAGCTCCCCAGGGCCTATGCTGCATGCCAGGTACGGCGGTGTCACGCCATCTTAGACATCTCTTGCCTCAAAGTGGAGAGTCACACTGGAGCAGCTCTCCTGGCTGCTCTTAACAAAAAGGTGGATCTGTGGCTGACACTGCACCAGCTGGAGATCGGCAACGTGGTGTGTGACAAAGGCAGCAATCTCATTTCCGCTTTGAATTTGGGAAAGCTGACACATGTACCCTGCATGGCACATGTGCTGAATCTAGTCATTCAAAGATTTGTGTCAAAGTACCCAGGCTTAGAGGACATCCTGAAGCAGGCCAGGAAGGTGTGTGGGCATTTCAGGCAGTCTTACACGCCCATGGCACACTTTGCCGATATTCATCGGAGAAACAAGTTGCCGGTGAGATGCCTGATTTGCGATAGCCCGACTCACTGTAATTCGACCCTTCTTATGTTCTCTCGCCTACTAGAACAGGAGAAAGCCGTCACCCAGTACCTCTACAACTACAGTAGAAGGACACACTCTGGGGAGATGGGGATGTTCTGGCCCAACAACTGGACACTCATGTGAAATGCATGCAGGCTCATGCAGCCATTTAAGGAGGTGACCAACCTGGTGAGTCGCAGTGAAGGCACCATCAGCGACTTGATCCCGTATGCTTACTTCCTGGAGCGTGCCGTGCGTAGAGTGGTGGATCAAGCTGTGGAGGAGCGTGAACAGGAACAGTTACAGGAGGAAGCGTTGTGGGATCAATTCTCATCAGAACCAGATGTTTCCTCAAAACCTGCGGCAGCACAGAAGGGGGGAGGAGAAGGAGGAGGAAGAGTCGTGTGGGGAAGAGGAGTCAGACTCGGATGATGAGGAAGGTGTTTCTTTGGAGGAGGAGGTGGTGGCAGAAGAACAACCACAGCAGGCATCACAGGGGGCTTGTGCTGCTCGACGTTCCCATGGTATTGTTCTGGGGGGAGGAGGAGGACTTACCTGACGTCACTGAGGAAGAGCAAGAGGAGATGGATAGTACGTCTGGATCCAACTTTGTGCTGATGGCATCTTTAATGCTGTCCAGCCTGTTGAGGGACCCCCGTATAAAAAAACTCAAGGTGAATGAGCTGCACTGTGTGGCCATGCTACCAGACCCTCGGTATAGGCACAAAGTGGCGGAGATGTTTCGAAATCACCAGAAGGCAGAAAGGATGCAGCACTTGCAGAACAAGCTGGAAACTATGCTTTACAATGCATTTAAGGGTGATGTCACAGCACAACGCAATAAAGGTACCACTGCTAGTAATCCTTCTCCCATGTCCACGCAGGCAAGGACAGGACACTCCAGCGATCTCATGGTGATGTCGGACATGCGGACATTCTTTAGTCCAACGCCTCGCCTTAGCCCTTCCGGATCCACTCTCCACCAACGCCTGGACCGGCAGGTAGCCGACTACCTGGCCTTAAGTGTGGATGTAGACACTGTGAGCAGCGATGAACCCTTGGACTACTGGGTGCGCAGGCTTGACCTATGGCCAGAGCTGTCCCAGTTTGCTATCCAACTTCTGTCTTGCCCTGCCTCAAGCGTCCTGTCAGAAAGGACCTTCAGCGCAGCTGGAGGCTTTGTCACTGAGAAGAGAAGTCGCCTAAGTCACAAAAGTGTTCAGTACCTCACCTTTATCAAAATGAATAAGGCATGGATCCCGGAGGGCTACTGCCCGCCCGAAAGACTAAATCAGTCCCCACACACAGCATCTCTGCCTGCACGCCGTGTGACTCCCTGCCCCAAGTCGCTCCCCACACAGCACCTCTGCCCGCAGGCCGCTTGACTGCCTTCTCCGCCACCACCAACAGGGTCCAGGACTCCAGGTGGATTCCTGAATTTTTAAGGCCGCTGCTAGCAGAGGCCGCTATACTACTTTTTCTGGTGTTTGTACATGCCTGCCTAATTTTTCTGGCTGCACTGCAGCTGCAACAACAAAACAAAAGGCATGTACATATGCCAATTCCCCTTTGTGATCATTACCTTGCAGCGGTGAAGGGGCTTGCGTATCACAATGAAGCAATGACCGACGGCTATATGAGTGTCTGGGTGGGGGGGGGGGCACACCCAAAATAATAAGGTCATTGTTTCATTGTGGACAGACCAAATTTGATCAGATGGACAGTCACTGTTGTTCTGTCATTGAGCCGCCACAGCCTGCACTCTCGCCATGGTGCACACCATTCCAGCACGGCCGTCACTACACAAACAGCTGTTTGCGGTGCGTTACACAGTGAGTTTGGTGTGTCAGTGTGAAGCAGTACTCTAATTACACTCCCTGATTTAGATGTTTTAAAGCACTTTAGGCCTGCAATTTAGCATTCAATGTGATTTCTGCCCTTAAGACGCTGCTATGCGTCAAATCCAGATTTTTCCCCGGGACTTTTGGCATCTATCCCACTCATCCATGCAAAAACTCAGATGTTAGAACCCTTGAAACATCTTTTCCATCACATTTGAGGCCAGCATAAGTGTTTCTAGTTTTCAAAGTTCGCCTTCCCATTGAAGTCTATTGCGGTTCACAAAAGTTCGCACGAACCGAACTTTTGCGGAAGCTTGTGGTCCATGAACCGACAATCGGAGTTTCGGGCCATCTCTACTGATTGGAGAATGATTGATATTTAAATGTGCAGAGTGCTCCCAGTCATCGCCCGTGATAAGCATAGCTATGGCTAGTTGCTGGGTGCGCACTCTGATCATTGTTTGATATTCTGGACTTTGAACTCTGATTGTATTTTACTACTCTGTTGTGTTTAACCTCTGCTTGATTCCTGGATAATCCTTTGCCTGCTGCTTGGACCGACCTCTACTAGTTACTGGATTTCCCTTGCTTGCTGCCTGGACCGACCTCTGCTAAGTTACTGGACATTCCTTGCTTGCCGCCTGGACCGACCTTGGACTGTTACTGGATATTCTCTATATGCCACTTGCTTTGGACGAAATATAAAGTCTACTCTCCTTATCAGTCAGCTAACAGTGTGCATATAGTCTTGCATAACTTGTCACATATCTTCTGGGACTTCTGTTATCTGTTCACATAATCTTGCATGCAGACTTAAAGGAACTATGTCATACTTACATCAATTATCATTTGTTGCTATCCTGCATGTAAGTCTGCTGGAACTGTTTCATAACTGTTATCCAATTATTGCTGTTGAATAGTTTTGCATGAAGATTATTATACTTGGATTACTTCACTTGAACTGTATACGTGATACTGCGGAGCTGTGTTACTAGCCTTACTAGTGGCTCCTGGTGGTATATCTGCCTTCTACGTCAGCTTGTATGCCTTGCTCGCCTAAGTCCTAATTAGGGCCAGCTAATGGTGTGCCAGGCAGGGACAGTGTGAGTGTCAGTTAGTGGTGTGCCAGGCAGGGATAGCTAGGTGTAGAGCGAGACCTATAGCCTGGGACATACACGCTGACTCCTAGAAATATATCACCAAGCCTTACAAGAAGACTGAGTTTGGAGCAATAAGCTCAGTTACAGAATAACAATACCCTAATAGGAAGATTTGTGTCAACACTATTGATGAGATTGGAAATGTGAGTCAGATTTTGCTCTTTTATGTTGGACTGCCCAAAGTCAGATTTGGCTTTCATAAAATTTTACTTTTTTTTGCATTGAAATCTATGGGAGGTAATCTTGGTTTTGTTTTCAAGCTAACTGCAAAGCCCTGAAATGTGTTATCATCATGTAATTTGCTACAAAAATCGAAGACACTGGGATCAAGTTACAATCAATTATGTGGTTTAATTGTGGTGGTTTCTAATTCATGTGTTTGATTTACAATAGGTTTTTTTCCCAACTCAGTTAGTGATTTTTTTTTAATTTATATGTTTTTGTAACTTAACATGAGAGTACACAATTACATGAAATTAGGCTAGAATTCCAAAGTGAATTTGAAGATATGTGAGTTCTACATAGCCTGACCAATACCAATCTACATGGTCCATATATTGGCAGCCAAGGAGGGGGGCTAGAAAATCCTCCCCACCTTTGCAAAGCACCCTTGCCCAGTGGATGGACAACGGGCTCATCCCCCAGCAGACTGTTGATATCCATCAATTATGATGAATTTACCTGATCAAAAGTTTATTTGAGAGTGTATTATTTTAGTATCACTGCATTGAGAGACACTGGGTTGTTGGCTCTTTTAGGGAAAAGCAGGTACAACTGGTTCTATGAGTTCTGTCATGAATTCTGTTTAACACAGTGTAATAGATCAATGCCACCTACACTGACCTTGACAGCTATACAATACCACAACTCTGTCACATCAGTCCTGGACACTTTTGCAGAGAAGAGTGAATATGAGATCGAGTGTGTGGCCATTAGTGTGGGTAGGGTTAGAGTCTAATTGAGGTAGACCATAGGACAAGGTTAGAGAGAGATGTTTGATGCAGTAGAATTATTCTAAGTGTCTATAGGAATGTTGAAATTGATAGTAGGGATTTCTGTAGACAGAAAGTTGAGAAGCCACGCAGAAAAGAGATCTAAAAGGTAAGCAGGGCCATGAGGCTGATATATTACTTATAGACCACTTATACACTGATGACGTACAGCTGTACTACAGCCTATGATCTCAATTCCGTCCCATCACACATTCTTGACTGCCTGTCTGCTGTATCTTCTTTCATGACCCCTCACGTTTTAAAAGTTAAAATGAGTAAGAAAGTACTGATCAATTTTCTACCATCTCCTTTCACCTCTCTGCTAGATATAATAATAAATGTCAAACATCCCTAACATTAATTAGTTCCCCAAGCACATTTTCTAAGGGTAATGTTTGATTCCTCTCTTTCATCTATCCCTGATATTCACTCTCTAACCACTTCCTGCCATCTTCAACTTAAAAACATATCTCGCATCTGACCCTTTCTCTCTTAGGTCTCCTCTAAAATTTGCACCCCTCCAGTCTATAATCTTTAATACTGTTTCTTTACTCATCCACCTTCTAGTACTGCACTACACCTGCTGTTCCTTTTGCCAGGCTCTTCATTGGCTGCCAAATAACCAAAGGATTCACTTCAAACTTAACTCCTCCCCCCCCTACATCTCAATAGTCTTAAAGTACCATTTCAACTGCAACTTCATTTTTTCACATGATCAGTTGCCATCCTCCTCTAGATCAACCTCTGTTCAGTCAAGTAAACAGGACTTCTCATGAGCCTCTCCCATCCTCTGCAATTCACTTCCAAAACACAGCCATCTCGCCACAAACCTCTCAACCTTCAAGGGTACTCTTAAAACACACTTTTTCAAACTAGCTTACAATCTAACCTACGAGATCCCACTTTCAGCCTCTGGACAAGCTGTGCTCCTCTCTGAATAAATAATAATAATAATAAAAATAATCTTACAGACAGACCAACTCTGAATTTAAACCTTCTGTATTTCCCTGCCTCTTGTATCCTCCCTATTCCTTTAGATTGTAAGCTTTTAAGGGCAGGGCTCTCCTTCTCTTGAAAAATGCTGCATGCTTTGTTAATCAGCATACAATCGTCACTATAACATATATTGTCTGTCACTTCTATATTATGTCTGTATTGTCAAGTGTTCAAATGTCTGTATATTATATACCCTTTTCTGTTTCTTCCAGTGTACAGCGCCATGGAAGATGATGGCGCTATATAAATAATTATTAATAATAATATAAAAAAATAGAGTATCTTTGTTCTGCCTATTAAGTTAGCTTGTCTTCCATTAAAATAAATTCACTAGATTAGATAAGATCCTAAAAATCTTAAATTAGTCAAAGTGTCGTTTAAAAGATTCACATCTGAACTGTGATTGAGCTGCCACTTAGTATCATTAATATCTTCCTAAAAGCAGCAGGAAGGGACTAAATCCAAATGGAAAAACATGCCTCTGGATTAACAGTTTCGCTGAACTGCTGCCTAAAACTCACTAACTCCTCTATCAAATGATCACCTTGGCAAATAAACTGTAGAGTTGTAATGGAAGATAATGGTCTTAGAAGCACACATCTGCTACCATTAGTAAAGCGTTTAACAGATCCTTCATTAGCAACAATTACATCTTGGTATGATAAATCTAGTGAAGAAATTATTATGCTTAGAAAGCAGACAATGGAGGTGAATTACTAATGAAGATGTACAGTGACAAGTAATGACAGAAGTATTCACTTCAAAAGTTCATGGGGCAGGAATTTAAAGCCCCACCCCACGCACACATATTTTCCTAGATCTGTATGCAATCCATTACAGAGTTGTTTTTGTGTGCATGGAGCCTTATAGATCAGCTGATGTCAAATAAATCACTTTTACCGAACTCTAAAGTCTGACTACTTTCTGTACTACAGACTCTCACTGTTACCTCAGAGAAATTCAGAGGCTGCCTTCAGGGGCATAACTAGGCCTCACCGGGCCCCCCTGCAGAATTTCTGAGCGGGCCCCCCCTTGGGGCCCACTCGGGGACGTTTTGTGGGGGCTGGAGGGGACACAGCATGAGGGGAGAACCATTGCCACATTCGGCGGGGAGGGGGGACGTTCCCCCCCCTCCCTCACCTTGGGGCTCTCCCCTTTGTGCTCCCCTCCATTTTAAATTAGAGTCCGGGCAGCGGCAGGCAGCAGACAGATACATACCTACCGTGCGTTCCTCTCTCTAGTGTCTGACGTGACTTCCTGTTATACAGTAAGTCGCGTTAGAGACTAGCGAGAGGAACGCACGCTGGAGCACACAGAAGGTATGTATCTGTCTGCTGCCCGCCGCTGCCCGGACTCTAATTTAAAGTGGAGGGGAGCGCAGAGGGGAGAGCCCTGAGGATAGGGAGGGGGGGAACGTCCCCCCTCCCTGCCGAATGTGACCATGGCTTTCCCCTCATGCTGTGTCCCCTCCATCCCCCACAAAACGGCCCCTAGCGGGCCGCAGGGGAGCAGAGGCTGCAGGCCCTATTGTTACGCCAGTGGCTGCTTTCCTCCTGCACTCTGAACAGCAGAATGAGATAATACTAGCAGCATCAGCTCCACCCAGAGACCCTGAAACTACAGTTACTCCCTCAATACAGCAGCTTCTGGCTATTGATGAAAATGTCAAGCCATGATTTTTAGCTGCAGAAGCTTCAATCCAAACAAAAAGGTGACATTTGAGCAATATGATTACTGAGCTATTAGATGGTATATTTAGATCTATGCCTGGAGATGGATTATAAAAAAAAAAACTTAGAAGAACATGATTGGCTTTTTCAAGTGTACACAGCTTACCTTTATAACCTTTCACTGCATCTCCTTTAGTAAGTCCCTTTTAGCATTTTCCATAACAATACCACATTTTCAAAAGGGTAAAAAATGTAATTCCATGTACTGCTGGCAAGACGTGTACTTCTCACATGTTATTTCCTAAAACTTTTCTCACTAAACACTGAAGCATTCCTCAAAGTGCTAAATCAATGTTGCTCTATTACACATAACATTTTTGAAAAATAAATCTTTTATCCTTTAAAAGTAATTACTCTTTACATTTTTAGTACAGTCATCTCAGATCAATTTCAGCATACATCTAGTGGGTGAAGCCTAGTCTGAACCACAGTCTAATACAGTGCTGTCCCCCTGCTGCGGTCCGTCCACCACTAGCTCTGTGACTGTGTTGTGAGTTCTTCACTCCTCAAAGGCTCTATAATGCAGAGCAGCAGTAGAGCGATCTTAGCCCATGCTGGGCCAGCTCAAATGGGTGCTGAGATGATATGGAGTGATACACAGTCCCAACGCTTCACCTGGAATTACATTAGTAATCAGTTCAGTAGGGAGTGGGAGATTTGCAGCAGAACTGTTGCACTTAAGACTGGAGATCGGCACTGGAGGAGTCACTTCACAGGTGAGTATATTATTCTTTGTTTCCAGGTGCCACTGACACCAGGGAAATTGGAGGTATGGAAATACTAATTTTATTAAAGGGGAACTTTGACGAAGGTGCTTTTTAGGGGAAAACTCGGCATGATGTTTGTTTGGGGGGTAGAAAGGACACCCGAGGCCATTTTCTGCTAGGAAAGTGTTTTATAGTTGGAATTTCTTATCAGTGAGGGTCACACTGTAGTCACTTCCTGTCTGAGTCAAGACTGAGTCAGCCACTTACATATCTGATATTTAATCTTTCAGGCAGAGAAAGAAAAAAACGGAACACAGCATAGTTTTGTGTGCTAGGCACTGTACATACCCATGTCTATCTCATCATGTCACATGTCACCTCGGGTATCCTTTAAATACGGGACTTAAAGAGAACCCGAGGTGGGTTTGAAGAATATTATCTGCATACAGAGGCTGGCTCTGCCTATACAGCCCAGCCTCTGTTGCTATCCCAAACCCCCCTAAGGTCCCCCTGCACTCTGCAATCCCTCATAAATCACAGCCACGCTGCTGACAAACAGCTTGTCAGAGCTGGCTGTGTTTATCTCTATAGTGTCAGTCTGCTGCTCTCCCCGCCTCCTGCAGAACTCCAGTCCCCGCCTAATTCCCTCCCCTCCCTGCTGATTGGAGGGAAGGGACGGGGGCAGGGACCGGAGCTATGCAGGAGGCGGGGGAGCAGCTGAGACTGACACTACAGATGTAAACACAGCCTCACAGCACGGCTGTGATTTATGAGGGATTGCAGAGTGCAGGGGGACCTTAGTGGGGTTTGGGATAGCAACAGAGGCTGGGCTGTATAGGCAGATCCAGCCTCTGTATGCAGATAACATTCTTTAAACACACCTCGGGTTCTCTTTAAATGATTAATAAATCATTGCATTCTGTATATATTTTGAACTATTCCAGCTTTTCGGAAACAGGGTTGTGTAGAGATAGTCAAGCACACATTTAAATAGAGAGTGTTACATAAACAAACTAACAAAGCAGCAGGCAGGATTTAGGATAGAAAGAAAGCTTACTACACTGATCTTAAACATCTGGATAGGATGTGACCTGAATGTTCCCCTTTAATCTCTTCCATGTGCTAAGGCTAGGAGTACTTAGTATCACAGCAACTCCAAATAAAAATCACACAATAATAGCTTAGGAATGAAGAAGTGTAATGTTCCCATACATATTATTATGAATGTCATTGAGAAAGATGTCACGTCCACAAGTACCTCCTTTTTTAAACTGTTTTAAGCTTTTTTGTTTTTTTTACATGTTGGCACCTCTGTTTTATCGATCAAACAAATGTATGTTTATCAGCAATAAAAATCAAGTGTGATGTTTTGCATTTGGTTACTTGCTTTGAGTTTATGTAAGCTGTCTTTTTCTAGAGCATATTACCGTACTTGATAGATATAATGAACTGACTGCAACAAACACAAGTACCCCTTGCACCCACCAAAAGTACATGTATCATGTGCTGCTGGGAACCTGTCATACAGAGCATCAGCAAGATGCTTTTATCAGTAAGTTCAGAGGCAAGCTTTGGAAATACATTTTCTGAAAGGGTGGTCAAAACATCACTGTTTATTATGAACAAATGGTACACCATAAAAACTAAAAATTACATCTCATCAATTTGTTTATATTCCGGTAATAATTGTCTGAAATAAGAAATTTGATAGTTTTAGTGCAATAATATGCAACTTAGTAACCAAAAATGCAGAGAAGGTCTGAACTTTGCTAATGACGATGAAGATTATCTAGGGATTCTAGAGGGTGATGAGTGTCTTTATGTCTCAATATATCATGAACACTGGATGCTGATTGTTTCCTTTACTATGATAAAAGGGATATGAAACAGAAAGGTCACATGAGCAATGTAATACCAGCAACAAATCGCAGCTAAATCTCTTATTCCCAGTGATTTTACCTTGTAAATGCTTTTCTGTAGGAAGTAACAGCTGGTGCCAAATTTCTCTATTATTAAAGTGGACCCAAATTAAAAATACAAGATTTCAGAAATAAAATCTATTTTCTAAATTATAATAATAAATAGCAGCCTTTTTTCAGCTGCATGATGGCAAATATAAAATATTTTACATTTATTGGAAGAACCCCTTCCTTCCTTTCATATTGCCAGGACAGAATCCAGCAAAATTCTGGAGTAGGTGGTGTCCGGCAATGGAGGAATTGCTAAAGGCTGCCACCTGTATAACCCTAGTTATGACAAGAGAAGGGTGAAAAGCATGCACTGAAATGCTCATAGGCTTGAAGGAGTGTTTACTTATCTTTGTATGTGTCAGAGTGGTGCAACTAAATATTTTGAATTGAAAACATTTTTGGTTTGGGTCCGCTTTAAGGCTTTTCTGTCCCTCAGTACTTTCTGGAATTTTTTTTTAAAAGACACTCCCATTGTTTTACATTAAAATCAAGGTAAAATTGCAGCAATCATGATTTTTCAAAAAATCCAGATTCCAATGATTTTAACCTGATTTTAATGCAAGTCAATGGTAAGATCTCAGAAAGCACTGAGGGTCAAAAAAGCTCTCAGAAAGTGCTCACAATGTGTCTACTGAAAAATTGATTAATTGGCTTTTCCTCTTGTGTGACATGAGCCTTACTGTGCAAATACTACTTCTCATGCTGACCACACACTTTGTGATCACATGTATAAGAAATAAAAATAGAATTTGATAAACAATTGCCTAAATGTGATAATTTTTAACCAAATATGATCATATTTTTGATCAAGAAAGCCCAAAGCTTTTGAGTCCGATTGATTGTATAAATGATATTAATTAAATCTATCCATATATAGTCAGCATTATCCTGCTTCAATGTGACAGGCCATTCAGCTTTAGTAATACTCTTGAATAAAGAACGGCCTGTATATGCTGAAGGTGTGGCACTGCTGTTCACGTGCTGAACTTGCCAATCTTTTCAATTACAGTGATATAAAATATGTTACGCGGGGCATATGTTATAATTTAAGTAGGCCTCAGTTATTTGGACTGAGTTAGTCAAAAAGGCGTGAGGGTCAGACCTGCCCTTTAAGGAATTTTCTCCTAGAGAGAAAATCTGCAGTTCTGTCAGCAGAACTAGAACATACCAAGAAGCTGTTCTATGGACAAGGCCGCAGGTCTCACTGACCTCAGCTTGTACGCCACTGGGACAATAAACATCAGCCATATTTACTAAATATCCACATTCCAGTAAGTAAAGGAAAGGTGACATTAAATATTAATCGAGTGGGTGGGTATTATGACACCACGATGGGGCTCATCCAATAGTCGGGTCTAGGGGATGGTGAATATGATGTTACGTTTAACTCTTTCCTAGTCGGTATTAAAAACCTAGGTGGGCGCTCAGAGCTCACTCTGCTTCTGACTTTCCCACTAGATCTAAAGGCTGACTGGAACCTCTAAGTATTTCCATTCTATATGTAATCTGATATAATGTATGCTGTACATAGGTAGTCTAGTGTAACGTAGTTAGGAAGAAGGTACCTGATTGACTTCAGCAGGAAGTCTAATCAAGAAGCTTGTAACGCAACATGAAGATTGGCGTGGCTAGGATATGATGAATGTATCTATCTGTATTTCTGTTTCCTGAATAAACTCCGTAAACGTTGAAGAAGCCTGAGAAAAGTCTATCTCCTGCTTGCTGTGTTGAGAGTCAAGTGATCTCACAGTCTGTGGGACGCAACTGTAAGAAGTTAATGGTGTCGAAGCAAGGTGATATAGCATAGGTTCTAACAGCATACATTATACAACTCTTTAACGGACTAGTAGTTAAAAATATTGAATCTAATGAAAATCATTTTGTTTCTTTTCTCTTCTCCTATTCAAGTGTCTTTTCTGCTTTGTCTGTCATACTTTTTTAAAAAAAGCTTTCTACATTGGTGATTAGTATCTCATATCATGTCACAGGTTGCATAACTTTGTTGTACATGGGTCCTGTCAGGCTTCTAGGAGACATGCATGCTACCCAAACAAGGCTTAAAGTAACACAAAATTTAATTGATTAACAAACTTGTAGGATTTTCATAGATACGTGCTTGATGCACTAAAATCCAGTAATACTGCTGTGCACAGACACTGCTGATGATTCTTTTACTACTTTAACTTCCACCCTGCCTTAGTCTCTAGGTTACTGCAGTGTCCTGACTGCCCTTGGATCTGTCTGATAGAAAATTTAAAGTTGTCCACTCCCACACCCATTCCTCCAGTCACCCATTCTCAGTTGGAGTACTCCAAAGCTCCCTCCTTGAGTTCTTCTCTTCTCTAGCTATATCTACGGTCTAAGATCAATTACTTGGCTTCCAGTATCACCTTCATACCCATATCTACCTTTCTTCTCCTGATCTGTCTTCTCTAACATTTCATGTCCCTGCCTGACTACTTTAGTGCCATCTCTATAATGTCTTCCTTATTCCTGGATCTTAACATGGACAAAACTTGTGTTTTTTTTTCCAATAAATCTACTACGCTTCATGAAATAACAATCAATATAACCAACACACAAATAACTCTGTATCCTCATGTTTGCTGCCAAAGAATAAGTCAAGACTTACTGTATATACTCGAATATAAGCCACATTTTTGGGACCAAAAAAAAGTCCCAAAAGTAGGGGGTGTCGACTCATATTCGAGTCAGGTCATGGGACATATACCATGCATGCATAGGAAGCATACACTGCATGTATAATTACCTGTCCTGGTTCTGGGCAGCTGTCTTCTCAGTGCAGCTCTTCACTTGCTAGAGATCCAGGCTTCAACATTTCCTTATCTTGGGCAGTCACTTCCTGTTTCCCTTGCAGTTCTTTTCTCCTCACTACAGACCAGCAGCGAGTAAAGAGCAGCAAGGGAGTCTGAAAAATGGCTGCCCAGAGACCAAAAGAAGCCTTGATATCTAGCAAGTATAGAGCTGCACAGGAGACAGTAAGATGGCCGCCCAAAACAAGGAGAGGTAGCAATATTTACACTGCACTGCACTCTGCAACACATACACTGTGCTGAACATATATACATTCTGCTCAACATGATACACTGTGTTGAACATACATACACTAGGCAGAACATACATACTCTCTGCATCACATTTATACACTGGGCAGGACATACATACTCTCTGCATCACATACTGTACATACACTGGACATCACATGTATACATTGCCCATCACACAAATGCATAGGGGAAGGCTAGGGGGAGATATTGGGGGTATGGCTTATATTCGGGCCTCACATTATTTGCTTTTTGAAGGGTAAAAGTTAGGGCATCGTCATATACTCGGGGTGGCTTATGCTGGTATATGTATGGTATTCAGTTTTCATTTTTTTCACACACAAAAAAAAAATAAATCCCACATTTGCCCTTTCCTTATACAGGTCACAAATAAACAGGAAGTGCATGACTTAATTGCATCTTACTTAAATGACCTATGCAGCCTAACTGAGAAATGATTTGTGACACTCTGTGTTGAAATGATTTGTGTAGTGTGTGTAGAAACTCTGCTGTGGGGGTCATCCATCTTTCTTCTCAATACTCTAACACGTCTTCTTTATGTCATTTTTTGTATAATTTTCTCTACTTCACCATCATACAAGAAATCAGGTCAAGCTTCTAACCCTAACCTATAAAGCTAACTATAATGCAGCCCCTTCCTACATTGCTGATCTAATCTATGCCAATCTTTATCTACCACACCCTTATTAAGGGCTTCTTGTGTGCTCTCCTCTCCTCTGGAATTCCTTTCCACATTCCATTAGGCACCCACTGTTTCTCAGACTGCCCAAACATATCTTAAAACTCACTACTTCAAAAAAAGCATACAAATTTGACCTATGACATCTTATCCAGATACTGATTCAGTATGATCTTTCTCTACCACCTAAACTGGACACCACAGCTTTCATACTCCACCTTGTATTTCAACCTCCTATTTCTTTAGGCCGTAAGCTGTTACAGGAAGGGCTACTCTTCTAATTGTGCCATGATACTGCTAGTGTCTTAGTTGCTGCAATGTTTCACCTACAGGGTAATTTGTATGTGTTATTGCCTATGTTTGTATCATATAATTGTCTCAATGCTTTAGTTATGTCACTGTAGTTGTAAAGCACTAAAGACACGGACACTAGACCTTTACTAAAAGTACAGTCTGAAAATGGGATCCACTGTCATGGCTGCCAGTGCAGGGGCATTACATATGCTAGCACTGGCAATGCTCAGACCTGCACACATAAAACAGCACCGCCCAGGCACATAATGGGTTGTGCATATGCAGCTCCAAAGGCTGCTTCCCTGAAAGACAATGGCTTCAATTCATCAAGCATTACCGCATTCGGTAATGCTGAAAACAGCTGAGTTAACGGAGCACTTAAGAAAATGTTAATTCATCAAAGCTGTTACCGAATGAGAAGCTGAAATCACAGAGCAATGAGATAAATTACCGACTTGTGCTCAACACATGTCAGCAAATGTCAGTAAATGTTAATTCATCAAGGTTACCACATTCGCTAGCACATTCGGTGTTTATCTCCAGCTCTCCCCTGTCGTTACAGGCTTCGAAAGCCTTCTGTGTGAATGTTTTCATGATTAACAGGAGCAGGCAGCCAATAGAAACAGCCCCTGTTCTCCTGCAAGTGCTGCTGATAGGTCACACAGGCTTCTCCACACAAGCTTCCAGACCTCCCAGGCAGTGAGCAGAGATAACGGGACAAAAGATATCCCCAGATGTCCTTCGGTGGTTTAACCCTTTAAGTCCCTGTTTGAATATACAAAGATGCATGTGGTGAAATCACCAAGCATGGCATTTGTAAAGTCTCCAGGAAGTTTATCTACGTTGTGGCAAATAAGTAAAATGTTAAGAAACACTGATGGACAGATTCAGAGCAGCAGAGGCAGTATAAGTAACAGTAAATATAACACACGTTTACATGTAAAGGGATGTCTGGATGCCTTCTATTGTTATCAGCTTGTAACAACACAGAGACATTCCAAGCTGCTCTGCACCACTCTGCCGTTATCTAACAGCCTTTGATGAACTGAAGCCGCAGTACTTCGGTAACTTAACGAACCTCTACCACACATGGGAAAATATTGATGAATTAGCACAGTGAAGTGTAAAATACCGAATGCGGTATTTTAAGGACTGGGATTTTGTTATCGAACACCCTTTGATGAATTGAAGCCATTGTACACCATTCTCAGATTGTGCATTTAGTCGAATGAAATGCAAGAAAAGTAAAGGACAAGAATGCAGGACAGAAAGTTCAAGGAAGGTTACAGTGGCATAGCAATAGGGGGTGCAGAGGTAGCTACCGCATCGGGGCCCCGAAGGGTCCACCCTCTATCACAATATTAGCTCTCTATTGGTTCTGTGCTGGTAATAATCACTTCTATAGATGCCTTGAATAGTAGTAATCCTTAACTCACTGTTCCCCATCCCCTTCTTGCACCTCTGACACTGTGGTTGTCCTTGCCAGGTTTTGGTGCGCCGCATTAATTGTTGTGTATGGAGTGCTTGGGGGGCCCCATGTAAAACTTGCACCGGGGCCCACAGCTCCTTAGCTATGTCATGGAAGGTTAATAAACGTGCAATACAAAAGCTTTCCACAGTATACAGCATTCTGCAAACGTTTTGATACAAAAGATAGCAGCAGTTCAGTAAAAAAAATAAAATATCAATAATAAACTAGCAATACAGAAGTCAGCAGCACTAGAGCAAAGAACACTAGTGTAATGTAATGTAAATTTAAAATATAAATGAAAAGTCACTAACATCAGTCATGATAAAAAGAAAAATAGATAAAAATACAACACCGCCACAGCAAGTGTATGAACATATAACAATCATGCAACACAGCTATAATGCAGCAACACGGCACCTATCATTTTCAGCATGACTTATGTGCATCCAACCCTTCTACCTGGCCCAAGCAACACTCACCACCCCCTACTGAGATATACAGTGATATAAAGATGAAACTGATGTGTCCTCCTTATGCCAGTGCTTTTGCTTCCAAGAGACACAAGGTAGGCCTGATAGTGGGTAGCATGCAGGCGTAGTGGTTAGCACCCTCGCTTTGGTCCCCAGTTTGAATCCCAGCCAGGACACCATCTGCACAGAGTTTGTATTTTTTCCCCCATGTCTCCATGGGTATCTTCCATGCTCTCTGGTTTCCTCCCAATAACCTACAGATAAGTTAATTGGCTTCCCCTTAAATTGGCCCTAGACTACAATACATACACTACATGCTACATACATAGACATACAGTGGTTTGCAAAAGTATTCGGCCCCTTTGAAGTTTTCCACATTTTGTCATATTACTGCCACAATCATGAATCAATTTTATTGGAATTCCATGTGAAAGACCAATACAAAGTGGTGTACAGGTGAGACGTGGGATGGAAATCATACGTTATTCCAAACATTTATTACAAATCAATAACTGCAAAGTGGAGTGTGCATAATTATTCAGCCCCCTTTGGTCTGAGTGCAGTTAGTTGCCCATAGACATTGCCTGATGAGTGTTGATGACTAAATAGAGTGCACCTGTGTGTAATCTAATGTCAGTACAAATACAGCTGCTCTGTGACGGCCTCAGAGGTTGTCTAAGAGAATATTGGGAGCAACAACACCGTGAAGTCCAAAGAACACACCAGACAGGTCAGGGATAAAGTTATTGAAAAATTTAAAGCAGGCTTAGGCTATAAAAAGATTTCCAAAGCCTTGAACATCCCACAGAGCACTGTTCAAGCGATTATTCAGAAATGGAAGGAGTATGGCACAACTGTAAACCTACCAAGACAAGGCCGTCCACCTAAACTCACAGGCCGAACAAGGAGAGCGCTGATCAGAAATGCAGTCAAGAGGCCCATGGTGACTCTGGACAAGCTGCAGAGATCTACAGCTCAGGTGGGGGAATCTGTCCATAGGACAACTATTAGTCGTGCACTGCACAAAGTTGGCCTTTATGGAAGAGTGGTAAGAAGAAAGTCATTGTTAACAGAAAAGCATAAGAAGTCCTGTTTGCAGTTTGCCACAAGCCATGTGGGGGACACAGCAAACTTGTGGAAGAAGGTGGTCTTTTCAGATGAGACCAAAATGGAGCTTTTTGGCCAAAATGCAAAACGTTATAAGTGGCGGAAAACTAACACTGCACATCATCCCCACTGTCAAATATGGTGGTTGCAGCATCATGCTCTGGGGGTGCTTCTCTTCAGCAGGGACAGGGAAGCTGGTCAGAGTTGATGGGAAGATAGATGGAGCTAAATACAGGGCAATCTTGGAAGAAAACCTCTTGGAGACTGCAAAAGACTTGAGACTGGGGCGGAGGTTCACCTTCCAGCAGGACAATGACCCTAAACATAAAGCCAGGGCAACAATCGAATGGTTTAAAACAAAACATATCCAAGTGTTAGAATGGCCCAGTCAAAGTCCAGATCTAAATTCAATTGAGAATCTGTGGCGAGATCTGAAAACTGCTGTTCACAAACGCTGTCCATCTAATCTGACTGAGATGGATCTGTTTTGCAAAGAAGAATGGGCAAGGATTTCAGTCTCTAGATGTGCAAAGCTGGTAGAGACATACCCTAAAAGACTGGCAGCTGTAATTGCAGCAAAACGTGGTTCTACAAAGTATTGACTCAGGGGGCTGAATAATTACGCACACCCCACTTTGCAGTTATTGATTTGTAAAAATTTTTTGGAATCATGTATGATTTTCATTCCACTTCTCACGTGTACACCACTTTGTATTGGTCTTTCACGTGGAATTCCAATAAAATTGATTCATGTTTGTGGCAGTAATGTGACAAAATGTGGAAAACTTCAAGGGGGCCGAATACTTTTGCAAGCAACTGTATGACTAAGGTTTAGATTGTGAGCCCCTCTCTGAGGGACAGATAAGTGGCAAGACAATATATTATGTACAGTGCTGCGGAAGATGTTAATGCAATATACATACGAAATAATAATAAAATAATAATGATAATAATAGACTAAACAAACCCCTTCTAGTTTCATGACTTCCAACAGCTACCTCTATCTCACTATATCCCAGTCAACTCCATTTCAACTCCAACATTTCTTCAAGGGATTGGATATGTAGCTATGCAGGCTATGTTCAATCTGTGTACATCTCCTATGATGCAGAGTGGCAGAAGAGAGAGGGGAGAAAGCCCAACAGAGGGAGGCCAGAGAGAGGTGTGTATATGACAGGGCAATTAGGAAAATGATCATCCTCTCCAAGTCTCAAAATACAATCAGAATTTATACAATCTGCCTCATTCTAGCTCTAATATTAATACTCTGTAGAAGAGGGACTAGTTGTCCTGAACAGAATAAATCCCAGCTTTTTGTCACGCTGTAGAGTAAACATGTGGTCACGGTAATGGTGCTCATACAGCTAGAAATCTAAACACATATTTTGCATTGAATCTGTATCTTTGGTCAAAACGGGAAATTGTCGATACACAACATTGGCTGCGGCCAATACACAAAATACTTACATTTTTGGGATTTTGGGTAGCCAGAACGCGACCTGACATGTCCTGATAAGTGCAATCTCATAGAGTATAGTGGCCAGTACTACAATGCTAATTAGCGAATTGCTTACACTCGGGGATGCAGTGAAGAATGCGTTAACAAGGATACACCTCACCGTTTAGGCTTTGCGTGCTCAGGGTACCTTTAAAGGGGCACTATAGCGAACAATTTTAAAATGTAAAATACGTGCAAACATATCCAAATAAGAAGTACGTTTTTTCCAGAGTAAAATGAGCCATAAATTACTTTTCTCCTATGTTGCTGTCACTTACAGTAGGTAGTAGAAATCTGACAGAAGTGACAGGTTTTGGACTATCCCATCTCTTCATAGGGGATTCTCAGGGATTTATTTATTTTCAAAAGCACTAAGTGAATTGCAGTTGCTCTGTCCAACTGCCAAAAAACTGTGTAGGGAGCAGCGAAGCTGGCCAGCATCACTGTTTAAATCCTTTTTAGGGAATATCTTTATAAAGAATAAAAGCCTTGCTGAGAATCCCCTGTGAAGAGATGGACTAGTCCAAAACCTGTCACTTCTGTCAGATTTCTACTACTTTTTCACCGTTACACATATATACAATAAGTTGTATATACGCATTTATATGTACTTTATTCCGAGTAATTTGTATTGAACTGCCTGTCTTACTTTGTTACATTCTACAGTAAAAAACTTCGTATACCGGAAAAAAATTATTATTATTTATTCCTGTGATACAATGAGGGCAGCCATGTTCTGTTTGTCACTTTGTCACAGGCTGAGGGCTTGAGATGCTATCAGCTTGCCTGTGTGTAAATTCAGTCCCATCTCCTCCTCCCTCCTCCCCTCTGCTTCTAAAATCAATGGCTAGTAACCTCCTCCTCCTCCTGCCCAGACTGAGCTCCCATAAGCCCTTGCTACAGTGCCAAGGCACAAAAGGAGCTGTGGATGAGGCTTGTTTAGTTTATAGGGAGTTAGAGTATTAAAACGAAACTAAAAAAGTATTTGGCTTGAGGAATGCCCTATAAACTCTATGAAAGGAACACAATTATGCAATGAGTAAAAGTTTATCTCGGATTCACTTTAATCCCTATGTCACACATTTTATATCAGTGGTGAAGGGGGAACCGATTTCTCATAATTATCAAGCCTTGAATTTATATTCAGAGACAAATACAACCATCCTACAGGATTCCTAACCACATGGATGTGTCTGAATTTGCGGATTAAACTATTACTTTAGAAAGAGCTGCAGTGCTTTCCTCAATTTACAGCTAATTCGCCATGCAGGAATTGTCATGATACTGGGCAGTCCATACTATCATGAATGACTGCACATGAAAAACGAGGCTTGCTGATAATCAAGTTCCAAGTCACAGAGTTACAAAATGTCCAAGTTACAGACAACTCATACTTACAAACTTAATGGAGGCACAAAAGGGTGCACAGGAGACTCAGAGGAGGACAAAAGGGTGCACAGAAGGCAAAAAACTGAACACAGGAAGGTAGTGATGGGCTCACGAGTAGTCACGAGTCCCTAAGGACTCGAATTCATGATTTAAATGAGGCTTAATTGCCTCAGCTAAGCAGCTGGATGACAGGGGATTAGTTAACCATAAGTCCGTCGTCCTCCCTGCGCTACAAACAGCTTGCATATGTCCTATTGGACGCGTTGCAAGCCTCACCACTGCGCACTTCCTCCTTCCGGCTTGAAGGAAAAAGTGGGTGTAGTAAGGCTTGCAACACGTCCAATAGGACGTGTGCAAGCTGTTTGGAGCGCAGGGAGGACGACGGACTTATGGGTAACTAACCCCTTGTCACCCAGCCACACAGCTGAGGCAATTAAGCCTCATTTAAATAATGAATTTGAGTCCTTAGGGACTCATGACTACTCGTGAGCCCATCACTACAGGAAACACAGAGGAGCCACAAAAAGGGGCACAGATAAGGCACAAAAGTGGGTACAAAAACAGGCAAATGCACATGTTCCAACTTAAAGGATACCTGAGGTGACATGTGACATGATAAGATAGACATGTGTATGTACAGTGCCTAGCACACTAATATCGATGCTGTGTTGCTTTTTTTCTTCCTCTGCCTGAAAGGGTTAAACATCAGTTATGTAAATGACAGTTTCTGTCAGATTCAGGACTGGGTCAGACTACAGTGTAACCCTCACTGATTAGGAATTACAACCATAAAACATTTTCCTGGTAGAAAATGGCTTCTGAAAGCAGGAAAGAGATAAAAAATAGAGCCAATAGTTCATAGAATTTAGCTCTGGGATATTTCAATTAATGTGTCTTTGAGCAGAAACAATGAAACTATAAAAAACTTAAAAAGTACATTTACATATAAAATAAAACTGTGGGATGTCTAAAAAAGTAATTTCTAGGAGAAGGAGAATAGATATCTCATCTGTTTTTTTCACCTCGGGAGTCCTTTAAAAACATTCAACTTAAAGTGGATCCGAGATGAACTTTTACTCATTGCATAATTGTGTTCCTTTCCTATTGTTTATAGGGCATTCCTCAAGCCAAATAATTTTTTGTTTTTGTTTTAATACTCTAATTCCCTATAAACTAAGCAAGCCTCGCCCACAGCTTTTCAGAGAGCCTTGGCATTTTCAGACGGTAGCAAGGGCTTATGGGAGCTCAGTCTGGGCTGGAGGAGGGGTAGGTATTACTAGCCAGAGATTTCAGAGGCAGAGGGGAGGAGGGAGGAGGAGGGGGGATTAGGTTTTTTTTACAGGCTGAGTGCTGAAGATGCAGATAAGCGTGCCTGTGTGTAATGTTTACAAACAACATGGCTGCTGTCATTGTATCACAGGAATATATAATCATATTTTATTGAAGCTATTGGCAGCTAGATTTGCTGTGTAAACTATCTAAACTTTAGATGAGATATATAAACAAGTTCCTTGTTATAGTTAGTTTTTCATCCCGGATCCTCTTCAAGAACATGCCAACAGTCCCTATGTTGTTTGTGACCCAGGGACTGGCTGTATTTGTTTTCAGAGCACTATGGGGAACAACTGCAGTCTCTATAGCAAGAATACTGTTTATCACATGGAGATTAATGCAAGCAGTAGAAGTGAGAGAGACTGTAATCACTGGTGGGGTTTGAGAAATATCCCTGGACTTTGGTTATTACTGCAGTGCACAAGATAGCATTGACTACATTTATGCAGTCTCACAGGAGAAGGTACAGTTGGCTATTTAAAAGATTTGAGAATTTCTGTGCCATGTCAGTTACAGGTTAGAGAAAAATCAACACTAATATATTTTCCATTTCAATCTGAAACTATTTCAACTATTTGTGGCCTTTCTAACGATCTTTTTAGCATTTCCAATATGCTCACTTCTAATAGGTCAGATATAGTCTATATTTCCCATGACAATTTGACCATGCTAAGATTCACTACATACTTTTGTACATAACTTACACATAATATAAGCAAGTTGCCTTTTCTTTATATCCACCTTGTATAAGGTTATTGTCATACTGATAGGGCAGAGCACTGTCAGTAATTGTGACAACAAAATGGATATTTCCATAAAAGTACGGTAAATGGGGTTCATATACATCCCTTCAAGTAAGTAGAAATGTAAGTAATTCAAAGTAATACAAAATGTTTCTTACCTCTGATAGGAAAGTCTGTGCAGATTTCTGAGCTCCTACATGCAGTAAATACTCATACACATATAAAGCTAGTCTGAAAAAGAAGAAAAAACTGGTTCAGTATGTTTACCAACATAAAACTAAATACATTCAAACAGTAAAAAGTGTGATTAAAACAGGAGGGGACCGAGGCTGCACTAAGCAATTATAAGAAGTGCAATAAAAATTGTAAAAAAGAAATTAGGCAGGCAAAGATTGAAGCTGAAAAACAAATCGCTAGGGACATCAAATGTAACCCAAAAAAGTTTTACAAGTACATTAACTCTAAAAAAAAGAAAGGTTGACTGTATAGGACTCCTAAAGGATGAGGGTGGGAACTCAATGGTGGACGACCAAGGTAAGGCAGAGTTATTAAATGCTTTCTTTGCTTCTGTCTTCACAAAAGAAACAGCACTGTTGAAAATTACAGAGGCGGAAGAGTCTCAATCTTCTAACTGTAATATTAAATGCTTAACGCAGGAAGAAGTGAAGGCAAGACTAAATAAATTAAAAATAGACAAGGCACCTGGCCCGGATGGCATGCTTTCTCGGGTCCTAAGGGAATTAAGTTCAGTTATAGATAGACCCCTTTATCTTATCTTTTGTCACTCTCTTGCAACTGGCAGAGTCCCAGTGGATTGGCGTACAGCCCACGTTTTCCCATTATTTAAGAAGGGCAAAAAATCAGATCCAGGAAATTATAGACCTGTAAGCTTAACATCAGTTGTATGCAAACTGTTTGAGGAGTTACTAAGAGATACTATACATGACTTCATAGTAGAAAATAGTCTTATTTCTCAGCATCAACATGGGTTTACTAAAGACAGGTCCTGTTTGACTAACATGCTCGGCTTTTATGAGGTAGTGAATGCTAATATGGATATTGGGAATGCTGTAGATGTGATATACTTGGACTTTGCAAAGGCCTTCGACACTGTTCCCCACAAAAGTCTGGTGCAAAAGTTGAGGATGCAAGGACTGGGGAAGAGTCTGTGTGCATGGATAGGGAACTGGCTAATGGACAGAAAACAAAGAGTTGTGGTCAATGGATCGTACTCAAAATGGGAGACTGTTAGCAGTGGGGTCCCACAGGGGTCTGTTCTGGGTCCAGTGCTCTTCAATTTATTTATTAATGACCTAGTAGATGCAGTAGTGAGCAATGTTGCTATTTTTGCAGATGATACAAAATTGTGCAGAATCATCAACTCTCAGGAAGATAGTGTCATATTGCAACAGGATCTGGATAGGATGGCTATATGG
This sequence comes from Hyperolius riggenbachi, assembly GCF_040937935.1. NCBI lineage: Eukaryota > Metazoa > Chordata > Amphibia > Anura > Hyperoliidae > Hyperolius > Hyperolius riggenbachi. Next base: position 331,309,969 of record NC_090646.1, on the reverse strand, counting down.
GCACATAAATGGCAGATGAAATTCAATGTTGACAAATGTAAAGTCATGCATTTTGGACGTACTAATGGTCTAGCACCATACAAAATAAATGGGATACATCAAACTTGGAGAAGGACTTAGGAGTACTCATCGACAACAAGTTAAATAATCATACTCAATGCCAAGCAGCTGCAGCTAAAGCTAACAAAATTTTGGGATGCATTAAAAGGGAAATAAAAACTTGAGATGCTAGCATAATATTGTCCCTGTTTAAGTCTCTAGTAAGGCCACATCTGGAATATGGAATTCAGTTCTGGACACCACATTACAAAAAAGATATTGCAGTTTTAGAGCAGGTGCAGAGGCGAGCAACAAAATTGATACGTGGGATGGAAGGTCTCACTTATAAAGAAAGGTTAGATAAACTGGGTTTATTTAGTCTAGAGAAAAGACGCCTTAGAGGGGATCTAATTAACATGTATAAATACATCAGAGGGCAATATAATAGCTTGGCGGATGAGCTTTTTGTCCCTAGGCCTTCTCAAAGGACTAGAGGACATGATCTGCACATGGAGGAAAAACGTTTTAGCCATTTATTTAGGAAAGGGTTCTTTACAGTAATTGTGATTAAGATGTGGAATGCATTGCCACAGGAAGTCGTTATGGCAAACTCTATACCTGCATTTAAAGGGGGTTTAGATGCTTTCCTTACATTGAAAGACATCGATGGCTACAATTACTAGGTAATGCCTAATGATGTTGATCCAGGGATTTTATCTTGAAGAAATGCAAAGAATGGAAACTGAGAGCCCAATATAGTGCAGTATGTCTTGGTAAATGGAACAAGACAAAACAACAACAAGTAATATACTCACAAGTTTGGGTTACCACTAAGGCAACCACTGAAGATGCGGGTGGGGAGAATTATAACCTGACCCCACTCAGGTTTAAGAAGTCGCTCTCTGTAGACAGGAAAAAAACAGGGATACACCCCTCCACCAAGGGTGGACTAGATCAACGGAAAGTGAGGAGTAACAGAGGCACCAAATTAGAGTAAAATAATTTAAAAACCAGTAGACAATATAATTTAATTTAAAATAGACAATATAATTTATTTATTTATTTAAAATCTGGAGATTTTAAATAAATTATATTGTCTATTTATATACGACTCATTGGCTGGTCACTATATACCTGAGGGCGGTAACCACCAACCCCCCTCCTTTTAAGTGGTTTTTAAATTATTTTACTCTAATTTGGCGCCTCTGTTACTCCTCACTTTCCAGGGATTTTATCTGATTGCCATCTGGAGTTGGGAAGGAATTTTTCCCTTTAGGGGCTAATTGGACCATGCCTTGTAAGGGTTTTTTCGCCTTCCTCTGGATCAACAGGGATATGTGAGGAAGCAGGCTGGTGTTGTACTTTATACTGGTTGAACTCGATGGACGTATGTCTTTTTTCAACCAAAATAACTATGTAACTATGTATTAAATCCAATTTCATATCATAACTAAAACAGAGGTATATGTGAGCTGATTTAATATGGCAAGCACAATATGCAACGTGCTGCAACCCATAGATGTCACCAGGGTAAAACTCCAAAGTACTCTGATTACAGTAAACTGAAACAGGATTGGAAGTAATGAGTGATTATAATTTGCACTTCATTATTGCTCTTTGCTCTGCCTTATTACACAAGCCATAACGTTTACATTAAAATTCTCATATATTTATAACTGCAGGACCATGCAGAACCAGAATAGAGGTACTGGCTTTAAATAAAAACATGCTTTCCATTTTATGCTATAACGCACTGACCTTACTATATGTGGGATTGAAAGTTAGTCGCTAAATCATCACAATAGTCTTGGGGGAAAATTTAGTGTAAGTACAGGTGTTCTCTGCTGGTATAGACAAGGTTGTTAGTGATCCATCATATTGTATTAGTAATGACTTAAAGAGGAACTTCAGCCTAAACAAACATACTGTCATTAAGTTACATTAGTTATGTTAATTAAAATAGATAGGTAATATAATCTCTTACCCACCCTGTTTTAAAAGAACAGGCAATTGTTTGCGATTTCATGAGGGCAGCCATCTTTTTGGTTCAAAGGAGGTGACAGGGAGCATGAGACACAGTTCCAACTGTCCTGTGTCCTGATCACCCCTCCCAGTTGCTAGGCAACGAGAACAAGAACATCAGAAATCCCATCATGCTTTGCACAGCATCAGGGGAAAAATGCCCGGGCAGTTTTCTTTAATAGGGCAGAGCTTAGCTAAAAATGCAGCTAAAAATGATGCTTTGGTACGAAAAACAAAGTTCTGATGCTGTGAAACTGTTAAAGAAACACCAAGTCTTTTCAGTTCTGCTGAGTAGATTTTTAGTCTGGAAGTTCACTTTAACACTATCCTTTGTGAAGTCTTTCTACTGTCTGACAGTTGACTGTGGCTGGCTTTGGGTGGTCACATGACTTGCAAAGTGATCTGGGAATGTTCAGATGGATTCAATAAACAGGGAGGCTTTTTTATTTATTGTTTTGCACAGTGTATAATTTCATGACAGCACACCACATGGCAAAACTGCAAAGTACCTTTGCAAAAATGGTGATAAAATAATTTTGAATTTAAAACAATATGGGTAAATTTTATTTATTCATAGCTACTTTTAAGTAGTCACCTGAACCTGTAAAGGCATTTGACCATTCAGTACTAGAAAGTTATTTTGTAAGTAGGATGAAAAATTAGCTCTTGGAGAAAACATTTGAGAAAATATAACTGAATAAGGGCCATTGGGGTCGATTCATAAAGCATTTCCGCATTCGGTAATGCAGAAAACTGCTGACTTTACAGAGAACTTAGGAAAATGTCAATTCATAAAGGTTGTTACCGCATGAAAAGCTGAAATGACCGAGCAGTGAGGTAAATTACCGACTTGTGCGGTAAATACCTCAACACGTCAGTAAATGTCAATTCATAAAGCCTACAACAAGCGGTAAAGCCACAAAACAATACCGTCTGCTTTGAAGTGGTAAAAAGAATGCAGTATCTGTGCGAGGAGACTGTGCTGACTGACAGGAGCAGGGAGCCAATAGAAACAGCCCCTGTCTTCCGCAAGTCTGAATGATTGAATCTGATAGGACCTGCAACCTTCCCCGGCAGAACAAGCTTTAAAACCCCCCAGGCAGCAGCAGAGTGAGACCGGAACAAAAGAGGCATCCTCTGAATACCTTAGGCTGTGTCTGTTTAACCTTTTGGGCACCTGTTTAAAGATATGTAGGAGCTAGAACAGAAAATAACGTAAGCACGGCATGTGTAAAGTTTTTTGGAAGTTAATCTAAGCTGTGGCAATTAAACACAATGTTAAGAAAGACTAATAGACAGATTCAGAGCATATTCAGAGCCAGCAGAGGCAGTATAACAAAACATGTACATCTAAAGTCATGTCGGGATGCCTCTTACTGCCCTCACTGCATGGAACAGCTTGTAACAACACAGAGACACTCCACTCTCTTCTGCTGTTTTTGTCAATGGGCTTCAGTAATTTACTGCACTTCTACAGCACCTGTGAACATGTTTATGAATTAGCACACAAAAATACTGAATGCGGTATTTTCCCGACCAGCTGTTTTTTTCGCACAGCCTTTTATGAACTGACCCCATAGTGTTTAGTTGTAATTGGAAGCTGACAAGCTGTAGTTTGGTAATATTCACATGTGCCCTTCTGATCTAAAGGAAGTGAGATTTTAGTGGTAAGACTCTCTAAAGCTTTCAAGAGGACAATCAATATTTCTCTGATCAAAAGTTGGTAGGGGAATATTGATAGTTTTGCTGTCTTGCAAAATTTTATTTAGTTCAGAAAGTAGATGATTGCCTTATAAAGCTAAGTAAACAGTGACTGCATATTGCTCCCCTCCAGCGCACGTATTACTATGCTACTGAGTTGAGTGCAGGGAGAGACAGCTCTCCCTGCTGCCGCTAAGCTCTCTGGCAGCATTAAATACTATTTCCCCCTCTGAGTTATAGCAACTTGGAGGGATATGTCATCCCCAAATTACTTTTATGCGCCCCATGCATCAGAGCATTGCTGCTATGAGGGCGTCCAGCTTTGGTGCTCGGTGCTGAGCTGGCAATCGCCGGATCCATTACTCTTACGCATTGCTGCTATGAGGGCGCCCAGCTTTACAAGAATGCAAGAAACACCACTAAACAAATTCAACAGCTGTGAGCCCAAACTCAGTCACAGTCAGATTGCTGCTACAGATGGCCCGAACCTCCGATTTTCGGTTCGCGAACCTCCCGCGATAGTTCGGTTCATGCGAACTTTCGCGAACCGCAATAGACTTCAATGGGGAGGCGAACTTTGAAAACTAGAAACATTTATGCTGGCCACAAAAGTGATGGAAAAGATGTTTCAAGGGGTCTAACACCTGGAGGGGGGCATGGCGGAGTGGGATACTTATCAAAAGTCCCCGGGAAAAATCCGGATTGGACGCAAAGCAGCGTTTTAAGGGCAGAAATCACATTGAATGCTAAATTGCAGGCCTAAAGTGCTTTAAAACATCTTGCATGTGTATACATCAATCAGGGAGTGTAATTAGAGTACTGCTTCACACTGACACACCAAACTCACTGTGTAACGCACCGCAAACAGCTGTTTGCGTAGTGACGGCCGTGCTGGACTGGTGCGCACCATGGGAGATGGGGCTGTGTAGCTGGAGAGGAGATTGCAGCACCAGTAGAGTTGAAGTGCCACTCAGCCAAGGAGGAGGCGGAGGACGACAGCAAAGAGGATGTAGCAGGAGGAGAGGAGGTGGCACCAGGCCAGCCTGCAAGCCGTAGAGGTGTCACAAGTTGGTCTGCTGCACAGCCACGTACTCCCTGCTTGCCATCGGTTACCAGGTTGACCCAATGGAGGATTGACTTCTTCGCAGTGGGAGGGACGAGTACTTAATAGGTTGCATGCAAGCTGTTACAGGAAACCAACATCCTCCAGTGGTAGACAGGTCATGTGTATGCTCGGTGTGTATTCGACCCCACAAGTGGGGCTTGCACTCTTTTGCAGGTAGGCACTAGTCTGTTTTTAAGTAGCGCTGCTCATTTACTTGCTATGTACTAATTTAATTCGTTTTTGGTCAGCTGCTCCTACTTAACAGCCATGCTTATGGTGTACATGCAAAGCTTCTGTTTGGGTTCAAGGTGTGTTTGTAGTTCCTGGGGGGGCTCAGCGCATCTCTGATTGGAGGCCATTCGGAGGCGGCCTGGTGTTGCGCTGATCCACCTTTTGCGCAATTTGCGATTTTTCAATTTTACTTGGTAGCGCACCCAGGCTATGCATATACACAGGTTAGGATTTAGTTAGTGTTAGGCCCCTCCCATGGAGGATTGACTTCTTCGCAGTGGGAGGGACGAGTACTTAATAGGTTGCATGCAAGCTGTTACAGGAAACCAACATCCTCTAGTGGTAGACCGGTCATGTGTATGCTCGGTGTGTATTCGACTGAACAAGTGGGGCTTGCACTCTTTTGCAGGTAGGCACTAGTCTGTTTTTAAGTAGCGCTGCTCATTTCCTGGCTATGTACTAATTTCATTCGTTTTTTGTCAGCTGCTCCCACTTAACAGCCATGCTTTTGGTGTATATGCAGAGCTTCTGTTTGGGTTCAAGGTGCATTTGTAGTTCCTGGGGGGGCTCAGCGCATCTCTGATTGGAGGCCATTCGGAGGCGGCCTGGTGTTGTGCTGATCCACCTTTTGCGCAATTTTCGATTTTTCAAATTTACTTGGTAGCGCACCCAGGCTATGCATATACATAGGTTAGGATTTAGTTAGTGTTAGGCCTCTCCCATGGAGGATTGACTTCTTCGCAGTGGGAGGGACGAGTACTTAATAGGTTGCATGCAAGCTGTTACAGGAAACCAACATCCTCCAGTGGTAGACAGGTCATGTGTATGCTCGGTGTGTATTCGACCCCACAAGTGGGGCTTGCACTCTTTTGCAGGTAGGCACTAGTCTGTTTTTAAGTAGCGCTGCTTATTTCCTTGCTATGTACTAATTTCATTTGTTTTTGGTCAGCTGCTCCCACTTAACAGCCATGCTTTTGGTGTATATGCAGAGCTTCTGTTTGGGTTCAAGGTGCGTTTGTAGTTCCTGGGGGGGCTCAGCGCATCTCTGATTGGAGGCCATTTGGAGGCGGCCTGGTGTTGCGCTGATCCACCTTTTGCGCAATTTTCGATTTTTCAATTTTACTTGGTAGCGCACCCAGGCTATGCATATACATAGGTTAGGATTTAGTTAGTGTTAGGCCCCTCCCATGGAGGATTGACTTCTTCGCAGTGGGAGGGACGAGTACTTAATAGGTTGCATGCAAGCTGTTACAGGAAACCAACATCCTCCAGTGGTAGACAGGTCATGTGTATGCTCGGTGTATATTCGACCCCACAAGTGGGGCTTGCACTCTTTTGCAGGTAGGCACTAGTCTGTTTTTAAGTAGCGCTGCTCATTTCCTTGCTATGTGTAAGTTATGTACCTGCCCTGACCATGCTTGGCAGACCAGGCATCCGTGGTCAGGTGGACCATTGACCCAACGCTGTGTGCCAGAGATGACACCACTTGCCTCTCAACTTCACGGTACAGTTTGGGCATCGCCTTTTTAGAAAAATAATTGCGGCCTGGTATCTTCCACTGCGGTGTTCCAATGGCCACAAATTTACGTAAGGCCTCAGAGTCCACCAGCTTGTATGGTAACAGCTAGCGAGCTAACAGTTCCACCACGCCAGCTGTCAGACGCCGGGCAAGGGGGTGACTGGCAGAAATTGGCTTCTTACGCTCAAAGATTTCCTTCATGGACACCTGGCTGCTGTGGGCAGAGGAGCAGGAAACGCTCAAGGGCAGAGGCGGAAGTGGAGGAGGGTGGCTGTGAAGGTGCAAGGGAGAGAGCAGCTGAAGATGCTGCACCTGAAGGAGGAAGAGGAGAAGGAGGGTGGCTTTTCTTTTGTGTGCTGCTTTTGCTCAGGTGCTCTTCCCATTGCAGTTTGTGCCATTTCTCCTTGTGCCTTCGTAAGGCACTTGTCCCTACGCGAGTGTTGGCCTTTCCACGGCTCAATTTTTGGAGGCAGAGACAACAGATGGCATTGCTCCAATCTGAGGCAGACACATTAAAAAATTTCCAAACTGCTGAGCCCCCCTAGGGTGATGGCACTATGGTGGCATCAGCAGCTGACGTTGAAGGGCATGATGGCTGGCTGTACATAGGTGGCGATACATGGCGCCGGACACTGCCACCAGCTGTTTCTGATGACGAGCTCCCCCTGCTTCTTTCAGGAACTCGTGTCCTCCTACTCCTCTCTGACTCCCGCTCTGAACTGTCCCCTTGGTCATCTTGTCTATTAGGAACCCATGTGGGATCCGTATCATGAGAATCATCCTGCCCAGCTTTGCTTGCCTCAGACACCTCCAAAACTGCACCAACAGCAGATACTTCATCATCCTCCTCCTCACACATTATGTCCATAGTGTCGCCGTCTAACTCAGACATATGAGGTGGTGTCTGAGTCTGGTTGTAACAATAATGTGAATCAGTTAATTCCCCACCAATTAACTCCTGCGAAGTGTCAAATGCAACGGATGTGGTGCTTGTAGTAGCGCTGGTGGCTGCGGAAGATGAGGTGTTCTGTGTTAAATAGTCAACCACGTCCTGACAATCTTGGGAGTTGATGGGACGTGCCTTCTTCTGAGCACTGTACTTTGGGCAGGGCCGCACAAAATCACATCAACACGGCATCGCACAGACCTGCCAGGTGGCCTTCCTCTGGGTCTGCCTCTACCTCTGCCTGTTTTGTCTGTTGTGTCCATGTCGGGGGGGATGAAGTGAAAGGTATGCACTGATTTGACTAATACAATGTGCAGTCACACATGTGCAGTTAACAGGTATGCACGGAGTGGTATATCACGCTGCGTGCACTTACGTAGGTAGGTGGGTGCACTGAACACAACAGGTAGGTATATGCAGTAATGGGTATTACAATGTGCACCTGTCACACACAGACAGGTAGCGGACAGGCACAGTGACACTGCGTGCGCTCAACTCACGTAAGTAGGTGGGTGCACTGAACAACAGGTAGGTAGGTATATGCAGTAATGGGTATTACAATGTGCACCTGTCACACACAGACAGGTAGCGGACAGGCACAGTGACACTGCATGCGCTCAACTCACGTAGGTAGGTGGGTGCACTGTGAACAACAGGTAGGTAGGTATATGCAGTAATGGGTATTACAATGTGCACCTGTCACACACAGACAGGTAGCGGGCAGGCACAGTGACACTGCGTGCGCTCAACTCACGTAGGTAGGTGGGTGCACTGTGAACAACAGGTAGGTAGGTATATGCAGTGATGGGTATTACAATGTGCACCTGTCAAACACACAGGTAGTCACTGAATGTGCTGGGCCTGGCAGTGGCACACACAGTATGAATTATCAAGGCTGTCTATGCAACACAAGTGTCAGTGGGACACACAGAAAAAAAAATAGATCACAAGAACAAGATTAGTTCTAAAAAGAGCTGTTGTGGGGTGCTATTTTAGCAATAAGAATCAGCAAGGAGCAAGCTAACAAGCCTACAAAAGCCTAACCAATCTTTCCCTATGAGAGTCTTCAGCAGCAGCAGCTGTCCCTTCTCTATTTACTGCAGGCACACGAGTGAGTAAAATGGCCGGCGATGCCTGCCTTTTATTGGGGGGGAGTGGCTCCAGGAGGGAGTGCAGCCCGATTGGCTACAATGTACCTGCTGACTGTGATGTAGGGGGTCAAAGTTCACCCTAATGGTGCATTATGGGGGCGAACCGAACCTCCGCAAAAGTTTGCGGTTCTCCGTGATCGCGAACCCCCGGAAGTTCGCCGGCGAACCGTTCAGGCCATCTGTAATTGCTGCCCGTTTCCCACTTTTTGTTGATTACTGACCAGCGCCAGCTGTGGTAATTTTCTCTCTGTCATGTACACATATTTCATTTATTTGTATAGTGCTATCATCTCTGGTGGTGCTGTACATAGAAATAAACACATGCAGAGGTGGTAAACAACATAAGGACACTTTCACATGGGAGGCTGAACTATGCATTTCTCAGGCAATTCAGTCTCTCGTCTATTGGCTACTGAGCATCTTCCAGGTGCAATTTAATGCAGTCAAATGACTGCATTTGTAACTCCACGTGTGTCAGCCTTTGTCACACAGCAAGAAACCGCTTTATGTTGTGTCTGAGTGCAGCTACAGCAGTGCTCAGATGTGACTGATTAAGACGTATATAGAGTACAGGTGTATAAAAGAATACAGAAATATATAGATTAATACGCATGAAGGAAAGGAAAAAAATACTATACATGAGAATATATTTGTACAATGATCATCATAACTCCTGTCCTGTACAAATCCTTATTAAAATGTGAAAGATATTTATGCAAACTTATTTTAGGCAAGAATTCATGGTTCAGCAATTTGGGTGTTTAGGTCTCTATATAGCGCATCACTTTTTCCACATTTTGTTATGCTACAGCCTTATTCCAAAATGGATTAAATTCATTTTCCCCTCAGAACTCTACACACAACACCCCATAATGACAACATGAAAAAAAGTTTACTTGAGGTTTTGGCAAATTTATTAAAAATAAAAACGGAGAAATAACATGTACATACGTATTTACAGCCTTTGGTCAATACAGCCCCAAGTCTTTTTGAATATGATACCATTAGCTTGGCACACCTATCTTTGGGCAGTTTCGCCCATTCCTCTTTGCAGCACCCTTCAAGCTCCAACAAGTTGGATGGGAAGCGCCCGGTGCACAGTCATTTTAAGAACTCTCCAGGGATGTTTAATCAAATTCAAGTTTGGGCTCTGACTGGGCCACTCAAAGACATTCACAGAGTTGTCCTGAAGCTACTCCTTTGATATCTTGGCTCTGTTCTTCGGGTCGCTGTCCTGCTGAAATATGAACCATCTTACCAGTCTGAGTTCAAGAGTGCTCTGGATCAGGTTTTCATCCAGGATGTGTCTCTACATTGCTGCAGTCATCTTTCCCTTTATCCTGACTAGTCTTCCAGTTCCTGCCACTGAAAAACATCCACCCAGTATGATGCTGCCATTACCATGCTTCACTGTAGGAATGGTAATGACCTGGTCATGAGTGGTGCCTGGTTTTCCTCCAAACGTGACGACTGGCATTCCCACCAAAGAGATCAATCAATCTTTGGTGCATCAAACCAGAAAATTTTGTTTCTCATGGTCTTCATGTGCCTTTTGGCAGACTCCAGGCGGGCTGCTAAGTGCCTTTTAGCAAGGAGTGGCTTTCATCTGCCCACTCTATCACTCTACCATACATGCCTGATTGGTGGATTGCTGCAGAGATGGTGGTCCTTCAGGAAGGTTCTCCTTTCTCCATAGTGGACCCCTGGAGCTCTGACAGAATGACCATCTGGTTCTTTATTACTTCCCTAAAACCCCTCTCCCCTAATCATTCAGTTTAGTCGTTCTTGGTAGTTTTGAACTTCTTCCACTTAACAGATGATGGAGGCCCCTGTGCTCATTGGGACCTTCAAAGTAGCAGAAATTGTTCTGTAACCTTTCCCAGAATTGTGCCTCCAGACAATCCTGTCTCATGCTAGGTACACACTATACAATTTTCTGGCAGATTTACCTGCCAGGTTGATTATTTCCAACATGTTCGATCTGAATTTCAAAGATTTTTCAATCGTTCTTAAATCATTTTTTTTTAAATCTTTTTTGATCAATTTATGTTCAGTTCAATTAAAATCAATAAAAAACATATTAAAAAAAAACATTTTAAAAAACGATTTATAAAATCAAAAGATCGATCGAAATTCAGATCGGACATGTTGGAAATAATCGATCTGGCAAGTAAATTTGCCAAAACCTCAAGTAAACTTTTTTCATGTTGTCAATTTGGGATGTTGTGTGTAGAATTCCAAGGAAAAAAATGAATTTAAGCCATTTTGAATTAAGGCTGTACCTTAACAAAATGTGGAAAAAGTGAGGTGCTGTGAATACTTTACAGATGCACTATAATTGCACAATGCTTATCACAATTTAAGTCTGCTAGTCGATTCATGGGCGCTCCCTCTCTGCAGGCGCAGACCGCTCCTGGCTGCGGGAGCGTGACAGGCGAATATGCAAGGTCTGATTGCGCCTGTGCTGGCTGGTGTCGTCTGATGGGATTACCGTGCCACCTAGTGGAGGATCCAGGTGGCCTGGGATGACGACGAGGGACTGTCAGCCTGAAGGGGGATGGAGGAAGCCGCAGGTAGGCATATTTTTTTCTGTCATCTCAGGTACTCTTTAAAGAGACTCCGTAACAAAAATTGCATCCTGTTTTTTATCATCCTACAAGTTCCAAAAGCTATTCTAATGTGTTCTGGCTTACTGCAGCACTTTGTACTATCACAGTCTCTGTAATAAATCAACTTATCTCTCTCTTGTCAGACTTGTCAGCCTGTGTCTGGAAGGCTGCCAAGTTCTTCAGTGTTGTGGTTCTGCTATGAACTCCCCCTTCCAGGCCCCTCTATGCACACTGCCTGTGTGTTATTTAGATTAGAGCAGCTTCTCTCTTCTCTCTTATCTTTTACAAGCTGGATAAATTGTCCTTCGAGCTGGCTGGGCTTTCACATAGTGAGGAATTACAGACAAGGGCAAAGCTGTTTGCAGGAAGAAAAGAGCAGCCTGAAACTTCAGTGCATGAGAGATGCAGGGGGAAAGAAACACACAAATGATCTCTTGAGATTCAAAAGGAAGGCTGTATACAGCCTGCTTGTGTATGGATGTATTTTCTATGTGTGGACATACTGTACATCAACCTACTTCCTGTTTTGGTGGCCATTTTGTTTGTTTATAAACAAACTTTTTAAAACTGTTTTTAACCACTTTTAATGCGGCGGGGAGCGGCGAAATTGTGTCAGAGGGTAATAGGAGATGTCCCCTAACGCACTGGTATGTTTACTTTTGTGTGATTTTAACAATACAGATTCTCTTTAATGCATGTGGTATATATCCCCAATGTTTCTGTGGCTCATTAAAAAAATGGGTCAATAGATTTAACAAGTACCTTAACTCAGTGACACTGGTGTTAATTCCTTTCAGAATTACTTGAGTTTATGGTCATACCCAAGGATGAATGCTTGGTAAACATAATTATGGACCTCTCTGTAAAGGTAAATTCCTTGCATACCATTAGCGCTGCTGGTCTAGATATACCTTACCCCTGCTGTCAGCACTTTGAGAAACAAGCGCTATACAGAAGTTCTGAAATATCATGTTGCTATGCAGGGGGGATGAGGCATGATGACGTGGGATCGAGTTGAGAAACTTCCGATTAAAGAAGGGAAAATAGGCTTTGGGGTTGGTGTCTGCAACAATTGGTGTCAGCACACAGAGAGTATCTGATTATTGATGATCTGCAGAATCACCAACAATACAGATGTATACCTGATTATGGGTGATCTGCAGAATCACCAATAATACAAGTATGACTAACCTCTGGACACCTAAAGAGTGTAAGTGCTTGGTGCAACTGTAAGGCTATCTCCCGTGGAGCGAGAGACACAGATACTACTGCAGCCAATGACCACCTGAGGGGCAGGTGGCCCCTGACTGTGCAGTGACTATCTCTTTAAGCGGAGGAGATAGAGATAATCCTGCAGCCAGTGATTCCCTGATGGATTGGGAATCAGACTGTACTGCAGCCAGTGGACTCCTATGGGGTAGAGGCCACTGGCTGGACTGCAGGAAGGACTCTCTGAGGAGCAGGAGGTCCTCACAGCTAACTGACACCTGGTGGATTAGTGTCACGGGTAATACAGACAGACTGATCACTCGAGGGATGAGTGACAGTCAGAAGGGTCAGACAGGCCAGGTCGGCAACACATGAGCAGATAAGGTGCAGTGCTGATTCGGTAACCGGGTACAGGCAAGGTTGGCAACTGGTAGACAGATAGGCAGAGGTACCGAATCAGAAAGCAAAAGAGAGGTCAACAGAGCCAGAGGTCATAACAGATATCAAGCACAATAATAGTCTGAGGTGTGAGGTCCTTGGTCTCGACACCCGGGAACTAGTCTAAAGAATAACACAGTCTCCTATGCTTGGGTGTGAGGTCCTTGGTCTCAACACCCTGGAACTGATCTAAAGTATAACACACTGATGACAAAGTAAACATCAAGAGCGGAATATGGCTAAGTGTGAATTCCCAGTTCCAACTGGTTCTAACACACTGTGGGATCTGACTGAGGTCTGAGTGCTCACACGTAAGTATTCGCAATGGCAGACAACCAGCAACTGACAAGCAAGATCTATATATACTACAGTGCTCCGCAGCGTCGTCCCCAACCACTCAGCCAATCAGGAGTTCCGCTGGGATCAGCTGATCGTCCTGATCAACAACAACAACAACAAATAACATTTGTAAAGCGCTTTTCTCCCGTGGGACTCAAAGCGCATAAGCATGGCTCCGACCATCGTGGTACAGGGGAAGAATTTTATAAATCTGGAAATGCCAGGCTAAACAGGTGGCTTTTCAGTCTGGATTTGAATAGCTCCAGGGATGGTGCTGTCTTTACTGGGTGTGGTAGGGAGTTCCAAAGAGTAGGGGCAGCATGACAGAAGGCTCTGTCTCCAGATTTTTTGAGGTGCCCTCTGGGAGTGACCAAGTTTATAGAACTTGCTGATCTGAGGTTGTGAGAGGTGTGGTGCAGCTTCAGCAAGTCCTTCATGTATCCAGGGCCCAGATTGTGCAGGGATTTGAATGTCAGCAGTCCAATCTTGAAGAGTATTCTCCATTCTACTGGTAGCCAGTGCAGTGAGTGAAGGATCGGTGTAATGTGACAGTGGCGAGGCTGGTTTGTTAGCAATCTGGCAGCAGCATTCTGCACTAATTGCAGGCGACGCAGGTCCTTTTTGGGGAGACCAACATAAAGGGCATTGCAGTAGTCCAGCCGTGATGTGATGAAGGCGTGAACTAGGGTTGGAAGATCCTCTGGGGGAATCAGATGTTTAATCTTTGCAATGTTCTTCAGATGAAAGAAGGAAGATTTAACTACAGATGAAATTTGGTTTCTGAAACTCAATTCCCCATCGATTAGTACGCCAAGGCTGCGCACAAGGTTGGAGCTGTTTATGTCTGAATTCCCAATCCTGATTGGTGTTGCTTTAGGATAGAGCTGTTTTGATGGCGAGCACTGGCTTTGGACAAACAGGACCTCAGTTTTGTCAGCATTCAGTTTCAACCAGTTATCATTCATCCATGCCTGAAGCTCAGCTAAGCAAGAGTTTATTTTTGGGGTAGGGTCTGTTCCACCAGGTTTGAAGGACAGGTATAGCTGTGTGTCATCGGCGTAGCAGTGGTACGTCAGGCCATGTCGTTGGATAAGTGTACCGAGTGGCAACATGTAGATTGCAAACAGCAGATCAGCTGATACCTCTCCTGCTGGCATAAAGATCCTGTCTTCTGGCGTGCGCGCGTAGCTCTCCATCTGTTTGCACCAGAAGGCCCTGGCAAACCAGACACATGTTGCTGTGCGGAAACCGCTGGTCTGAACGCGGAGACAGCCGCCGCGCCGCCAGACCGCGCGGAGGCATCTCCGCTATTCATTACAGTGTCATTTAAAGATCCAGCATGCACAGCTTCTGGCATTGCTGGCCATGGTTTCACCTACTCTGGTCTCTAAAGCTTGAACCGCCTCACCCACTTTCTCTCCTCCCAGATCATCTACAGCAGGGATCACTCAGTCATCAGAATCTGTACAAGCTAAATTTTATTGCCATGCTTGGCGAGAGGTTCTCTCCTCCTGTTTGAACAGTGTGTCATGGAAATTCTCACATATGGGGATATGGAGCAGTGATAAATGGTATCCCCTTACCACACTATCCAAACTAAAATATTTCTTCTGGAACGGGACTTTAAATTGTGTGAACATGAAATATATATATATATATAAATTTGCAGCTGTTCTTGGCCAATATATTTTCTTAAGTGTATCTGAAATGGGCTCCTGCAATAAAATATACATACCTGGGGCTTCCTCCAGCCCCCTCCTGATCGCTCCCACGGCGTCCTCTTTTCCCTCTCCATTCACCCACAACTGGCCCCAGAAAATCCGCCAGTCGGGGGCCAGTCGGTGCATGTGCAGTCCCGGCCAGGCGCACTTCCCTGTCTCGCTCCCGTTGCTGGGAGCATTCTGCACAAGCACAGAACGCTCCAGGCGACATGAATGTGGCAAGAGTGCGTGTGCGGCAGGGCCACGCATGTGCATTTGGCCCTGGACCAGAGGACTTTTCGGGGCCAATTGCAGGCGAATGGAGAGGGAGATGAGGACACCGTGGGATCGATCAGGCTGGAGAGGGCTGGAGGAAGCCCCAGGTATGTATATTTAATTGCGGTGGTCCCATTTCAGGTACACTTTAAATTACATCTTTATGTTTGAAAAAAAAAATCTAGTGAACAACCATGATTATGCCTTAGCAAAGCGAACCGATTTTCTAACACTAGAGCACAGCACTAGCTTGCAATATGGAGAGAGTGTCCATAATACTACTTATAGTAGAAAACAATGGCACTTAATTTACTTAGCTAAGAGTGGAAGGAGGGTACATACTGTGAGAGTCCCTCAGAATTTTGATAAATCTGATCACGGGGTCCTCTTTTATAAAGCCTGGCACACACATCTAATTTTGACTGGCCAATTTTACCACTTCCATATTGTATGAGAGCTTACCTACATAATCTGTTCATAGTATTCAAAGTCTGTCCACATACTACATGGAAGTGGTAAAATTCACAGTCACGATCAGTGATTGGCCAATAAAAAATTGGATGTGTGTTTGCACCTTGTCTTTTTTGGGGGGGAACCAACCTGCTAGCTGCAAGTAACACATATTAAATATTCATATTTAATGTATCATATTCACCTGTACAACATAAAACAAAAACATCTACCTTCGTGCTAAACAATAAATAAATCATAAATATTCTCCTTCAATACCATTTCCCGCATTATGCTTATTTCTTACAGGGAAAGAAATTTGAATGGAAAGAACTGTTTTGTACATAGGAAGAACTAAGTATAAGCCTTTTCACCCATTGATGCAGTATTTTCTAGCGTAAATATTGCTAGGTGAGCAGGAGAAGAAATTGTAAGGAAATACAGCGCTAGACATAGAAAGGCACTACTCAGAGCTACATCACAGCAGGAAGTCACTTATCTTTTAAAGGTGGGTGCACACGTCAGATAAAAGTCTTTGGAGAATGAAAGATCACAGACCAATTTTACCCCCTTCCATGTAGTAGGAGAGCCATACCTACACAGTCTATTCTATGGGGCTGAACTCCCCATCAGATAAAAATCTTTGCAGGATGCTGCACACAAAGATGCTGCACACAAAGATGCTGTACACACGCAACAGATCAGTATCTGCAAAAGATCTGTTCCTGCAAAAGATCCGTTTCTGCAAATTACATTTATAGTCTATGATATCTGCAGATCCTCATACACACCTTGTTTAACGGACAATTATCTGTAGATCAGATCCACCAGGATGGATTTTCAGATCTGCAGATAATTGTCTGATCTGCAAATGAATGTCCATTAAACAAGGTGTGTATGAGGATCTGCAGATATCATAGACTATGAAGGCATTTTGCAGGAATGGATCTTTTGCAGGGATTGATCTTTTGCAGATACTGATCTGTTGCGTGTGTACGGGCATCTTTGTGTGCAGCATCTTGCAAAGATTTTATCTGATGGGGAGTGCAGCTCCATGGAATAGACTGTGTAGAGTATGGCTCTCATACTACATGAAAGGGGGTAAAATTGATCTGTGATCTTTCATTTTCCAAAGACTTTTATCTTGACGTGTGTACCCACCTTAAGACATTGCACAGGTTTTTGACACCTGAACAATTAACTCCAACTTCAGCATTAAACAGAGGTTAATGAAATGTGAGGGAAGCTCACTAATTAACTTTTGTAGTGCAAATTGTGCAACTTTTTGCTGCAGTAAAAAAATAAAAACAAGGCGAGCTTTGAAAAACATTGTGCATTATTTAACACGGGGCTTCTTCAAAAACAAGTTTACAATCTGTTTTAAATTATAACTGCATTTTATTTCTGAACTATAAGGAAAATATACTGCACTTTTGACATTGCTTTTAAAGGAAATATACAGTAAGTAGACAGTGGAGACAGCTGCAATGTAATGCAATGTATCACATTGCAGCTTTCATTATGATTGGTCAATCTTTGACCAATTTTACCACCTCCATGTAGTATGAGGGTTTACCTACACAATCTGCTCTTAGTATTTAATATCTGCTGACCCTTATACAACATGGAGGTGGTAAACTTGGTCAGTGATTGGCCAATCATAATTGAAAATGTGTACCAGGCTTAAGGTTATGCGACCTGCAGAGTTCATCCAATGCAATGCGATCCAATGGACTCCAGTATCCCATTGTGGAGAATGCACTGTGTTACAGTATAACACACACATTAACAGTGGAAGTGCAGTATACCGTACGTTTTATTGACTATGTACTTCAGGATACAAGATGAAATGCACACATAACATGCGATGCAACTTTCCCCTCCGTTGTATTCCTGTTTTTACACACATACACTTGCTAACTGCTGTTGATGACCATTTACTACTCTCCTACTACTCCTCTTGTGTTCAACACTGAATTTGTCTTCTGTAAAAATGTTCAGGCAACTTTGCACAATAGTTTAAGTGCTGCTTCATCATACAAGTGTCTGGGCCTTTTGTGAATGTTGGCAGCAATAGATACTTTTTCAGTCAAGAACATGATTACTGCTCTTTGTTTTTGCTCCATACCCATAGTTCTGCAACACCTGGAAATACAAAAATTGTGTTGCTCATGCAGTAAGCATTACTAAGGTGGTATAAATGTATCACATTTGGGTTTCTGGCCTCAGAGAAAATGACAAATGGGCATTTCTTTTTGTATGGCCATGTATGATTTCTTTGCATTATACAAGTATCTTGTGCACTTCATAAGTTCTAGCTTTATCTGTAATCATCCAAAAGGAGCATATGTTTGATGAGTAATGAAATATATTAATATGAAGACTATAGTCACTATAGGTTACTATAGTAGCCTCTAGAGAAAATGTAGAAGTATTGAACTCTAGCAATATAAGCCACCTAACGTTCTGACCTTAAAGCGGATCTGAGATGAAAAACGAACTATAACAAGTAACTTGTCTATATCTTATCTAAAGTTTAGATAGTTTACACAGCAAATCTAGCTGCAAACAGCTTCAATAGAATATGATTATTTCTTCCTGTGATACAATGACAACAGCCATGTTGTTTGTAAACATTACACACAGGCAAGCTTATCTGCATCTTCAGGACTCGGTCTGTGAAAAAAACGAATCCCCCCTCCTCCTCCCTCCTCCCTTTTGCCATCTCTGGCTAGTAATACCTACCCCATCCTCCTGCCCAGACTGAGCTCCCATGAGCCCTTGCTACTGTCTGAAAATGCCAAGGCTCTCTAAAAGGCTGTGGGCGAGGCTTGTTTAGTTTATAGGGAATTAGAGTATTAAAACAAAAACAAAAAAGTATTTGGCTTGAGGAATGCCCTATAAACAATCGGAAAGGAACACAATTATGCAATGAGTAAAAGTTCATCTCGGATCCACTTTAAAGCACACCTGAATTAAGAGTGAGGTGGGCTGCCATATTTATTTCCTTTTAAACAATACCAGTTGCCTGGCTGTCCTGCTGATACCTTTAGCTGCAGAAGTACTGTGTTTCCCTGAATTTAAGACCTCCCCTGAAAATAATCCCTAGCTTATATTTCGAGTATGCTCGAAATATAAGACCTCCCCTAAAATAAGCCCTGGCATTAGACGTGCAGCCGCCTGCTCCTGGCCTCTTCCTTAACCACTTAACGACCAGCCCTGTTTTGTATGATCTGTGCTGGGTGGGCTCTTCAGCCCCCAGCACAGATAAGGTGGCAGGCAGGGCGATCAGACTTTACCCCTTTTTTCCCACAAGGTGGATGTCCTGTTGGGTGATCTGATCGCCACCGCCTAGTTGTGCCTAGCGGGGGGCGCCTCAAAGCCCCCCTCCACAGCGATATTCCCCCCTCCCTCTCCTTCCCTACCTCCCCTTTTCAATATAGGCGGTACAGTACAGCGATCCGTCCTGTACCACCTCAGATAGGCTTCAGCCTATCAGATGGCGGCGATCCCCGGCAAATCAGAGGATTACGTCCCCGGGTGTTTACATTTAGCCTGCAAGCCGCGATCGGAGGCTCGCAGGCTGTTCACGGAGCCCCGCTCCAACGAGCAGCCATTTCCATGGAAACGCAGGTAGGACCGGCCGCCACACAAAACATAAGACCTCCCTGAAAATAAGCCCTAGCACATCTTTATAGGGAAAAATTAATATAAGACAGTGTCTTATTTTCGGGGAAACACGGGTATCTAAATAACACGCCTGAAGTAAGCATGTGGCTAATTCAGTCAGACTTCAATGAGAAACACGTGATCTACATGCTTATTCAGGGTTTATGGCTGAGTCTAGGGTTACACTTGCCAAAAATAAAACGGACATAATGCTTCCCAATGCACAATCGCAGTGCGCTGGGAGCATTTTACGTAGCAGGGAAATAAAGCCAACACTGTTGCTTTTTAGAGCACAGCACAAGCGATTCCCCTTTGCCTACAGTCAGCTGTTCTCAGCTGCCATTTTTCCACTGCCGCAAGAATTAAAGTAATAGTGACAGAGGATCAGCAGGACAGCAAGACAATTCGTATAATTTAAAAGGAAATTACTTTGGCATCTACATATAAAAATAGCGGCTGTTAAAAAGTGTGCCATATATACTGTATTTTTTGGACCATAAAACGCACTTTTTCTACTCCAAAATTAGAGGGGAAAACATCAGAGTTTTATGGTCCAAATACAACAATACGGATTAACTCATAGCCACAAGTACAGTACATACTGTTCATAAGCGGTCCTCCTTTGTCCCTCTCTTTCCACAGCACGTCAAATCCTCCTCTGTCCGGCAGCCATGTGACTGTACTATGTCCTAGCATTTTGTCCACTTCTTATCCCCAGGGCTTATTCTGCACCATGTCCCGCTGCTCCCACGGCCCCCGGGACCATTGGCTCCAGTAAGAGCACAGTAACTAATGTTATTATGGTTACCCACATCACGCTGAAGTGACAGGACATGGCAGCAGGGCATGGCGGACATGGCGGTGGAACATGGCAGACATGCTGTGAAATCTGTGACCCACAAGAATCAAATGCTCTGTTCTGTGGAACTCCCCTGCAACTTTCCAGCATATGGCCGTTGTGGCTGCGGGACATGGTGCAGAACAAGTCCAAGGGAATAAGAGGAGACAAATGCCAGGACATAGTACGGTCACGTGTCGGACAGAGAAGGATTGCCACGCCATTGAAATAGGGAGACACAGGAGGGCCGATTATGTACAGTATGTACCGTACTTATGGTTATACACTGGTCCAATTGGCAGGGCACAAGAGGACAGAGGGGGTCACTAGGGGTCATACACTTCAAAGGCTAGAAGACAGAAGGGGACACAGGGTTAGAGAAGGACACAGGGAGTCAGGGGTACAGAAGAGGATGCAAAGGGACACTGAAAGGTACAAGGGGACACATAGGCACACTAGGGGGACACAGAAGGCACAAGGAGGATATAATAATTGTGGGGGAAACGTCCATGGTTTAGTATATTTTTTTCCTGGGTTTTGTCCTCTAAACCTTATCTTATAGAAAAATGTGGTAGCCGTTATCTTAAAGGGGAACTTCAGCCTAAACAAACATACTGTCATCAAGTTACATTAGTTATGTTAATTAGAATAGATAGGTAATATAATCTTTTACCCACCCTGTTTTAAAAGAACAGGCAAATGTTTGTGATTCATGGGGGCTGCCATCTTTGTCATGGCGGCAGCCATCTTTTTGGTTGAAAGGAGGTGACAAGGAGCAGGAGACACAGTTCCAACTGTCCTGTGTCCTGATTACCCCTCCCAGCTGCACACGCTAGGCTTCAAATGTCAAATTCAAAATGTAAAAAAAAAAAAAAAAAAAAAAATTGCACCAAAACAACAGAACGAGAACAACAACATCAGAAATCCCATCATGCTTTGCACAGCATCAGGGAAAAATGCCTGGGCAGTTTTCTTCTGTGCAGCTAAAAATGAGGCTTGTATAAGAGAAACAAAGTTCTGATGCTGTGAAACTGTTAAAGAAATACCAAGCCTTTTCAGTGCTGCTGAGTCGATTTTTAGTCCGGAGGTTCACTTTAATTTATCGACTAGTAAAATGGGCTCCAGGAAAAGCGATAAAATATTGGTTAATCTACCGATACCGATACTCTACTACTTCCTAAAATATCTGAAATGTTTACTGATATTTTACTATGCCCTAAATTTTCTCTACTCTCACACAGAACCCTCCCTTGGTGGTGCTTAACCTTAACCCATCCTAATGAGCATCTAACCTTAATCCACCCACCCCATCCCCCCATGGGAAACTAACCGTAACCCATCCAGTGGGCACCTAACCTTAACCCCTCGTGGAGAACTAACCTTAACCCCCCTGGTGAGCAACTAACCTTAACTTTAACCCCCCTTGGTGGGCAACTAACCATAACCCCCCCCCCCCCCCCCACACACACACACACACACAGGAAACTAACCTTAACCCCCCCCCCCCCCATGAAAAACTAAACTTACCCTCTTATTTGTTTCTGTTAGATGAATATATTATCGTTTGTGAGTTAAGTTAGTTGAGAATGAAAAAAGTTGGCCATCGTGGAGGCAAGACTTAAAATATTAACAACTTTTTTTGAGAGGAAGTATAGGTCAATCTTTTAAAAACGATAATTTGTAATATAAGGGTCATAATGCACATGAATTATTGATAACTGGTTACTGAAAACCATATAGTTTGTTTGAAAATGAAGGTCAATGCTAAAAAGCAGTATTGTTTGTTTATATTAATGCAGTGCCCATATTAAAAGCAATATTATTTGTTTATAACAAAAAGGTTTGTATCAGTGTGAATGGGGCACTCTTTTCAAGAGGCGCTATTTTTACATGTCTCATTTATGGCAGGCTCCATATCCCTCTCAGTTCATATGTGCTTTGAAGTACTGAAGTATAGTAACCAGAGGTGTCAATAGGGTTGTTGTCAACCAGTGTGGAAACTCATAGTGTCACCAAAGACAGTACTGTTTCTAAATCTACTCCCAACAAACAATGAGCAAATAATTCCGAATATGCATATCATCACTCAAAGGGAATTAAATATAGCTTATCAAAGCCTCTAGTAGCTGGTAAATTACCAGTTGGCAGCTAATTAATCAGCAATAGTTGCATTCAATATGTTCAACTTATTTCCTTCCTTAGACAGCAGAAATCTGCTTGTTAATTGTTGTGCTCATCCCTACCAAGCCCAGTTATTGTTACTGGAAGCAGGAAATTTGGGCTCCGGAGTCGCTGTGGAAATTTCTATGCCACCATAGGTACCCGTAATAATCGACTGCTATGGGAAATCTGGTTGCCTGAGGCTGCCTGCACCTGCTATTTGTAATCGCAGTTTGCATAGCGGGTGCACAAATTTCCCACAGTAGCCGATCTTAGTACAGATGCCTATGGCGGCACCCAAACTTCCATGGCGCCCATTACTTTGTGGCTTTTTGCTGCAGGTTTGCAGCAGGGGGGAACTTAAGGTTAGGCATTGGTGGGGTGGGTTTTAAGGTTAAGCGTCGCTGGGGGCAGGGTTAAAGTTTAAGCATCAGTGGGGGTTATTTTAAGATTAGGCATTAGTGGGGGTTTCTTAAAGGAAACATCAGGGGATTTCAAGAACATGAGATCTGTACAGGTTCAGAAGTATCTGGTAAGTAGAACGCTCTAGTCAATGGGTGCAACCATGAGCGGTGCGGCCATGCACTCTGACATTCGCAGTAGCGGCCGATCTCGCCAGGTCCCTGGCTGCTATGGAGGGGACTCTGGGTGACCAGCTTGGAGTGGAGCTGCGGCGAGGGACACTCGATCGGGGGGATCAAATGTAATCTAAAGATGCCGACCACCACTGCTAGCTAGCCTAGTACTAGCTGAAGATATTAGAACTATCCGATCGCTTAAAATTTTAATGGCGGACTCCTTGGGACAGCCGGCGGTATGCCCGACAAAGATTGTTTAGCATCACCTCTGCTGTGACTGGTGCCCGGATACTTTGTTTCTACCTATCGTTTTGCTACATGGCTGATTGATCTGGAGGCACAGTTACCCAATCTGTTACCCCCGGTGGTCTGCCTGTCTATGCATCTTGTGCCAATCATTGCTACTCTCTAGTGGGATTTGAATGCACACAGATGTTTTTAAAATCTTTAGCTTGTCAGCAATTTTTTTAAGTAGAATTATACTGCAAATTTCCCCTCTGCTCCAAAGGCCACACGTCTAAGAAGAAAAAGAACAAACTTTTTTTTTTTTTTTAAGTGCAGCACAATGGCATAGTGGACAGCATGTTCTCCTTGCATTGCTAGGTGCAAATCTGGGCAGAACACTAATCATATGGCATCTACATGCTCTCAACCTGTTTGTCTGGGGTTTCCTCCCACACATCACAAACATACAGATAAACTTATTGTACAATGTAATGTTTTAGAAGAACTTGTCCATTAAGTTATTGTGGCTCAACCACCTACAGGCAAGTGCACACTGACTACACCTATACATAAACAAATCAACAACTACTTATTAGTTTAATTTTATTGCACCACCACCCCAAGAAAACAATTTTAAAAACACCCCACCAAGGGACCCCTACCCAAAGAGAGCAATCTCACAACTCCTTAGACCAGTCACATCACTAAACCAAACACCACCATTCAACCAATAAGCTTGCATTATTTCCCGTGCAGTCCTGTAGATCCATGACTTTCATATTAGCTCCACTGGCTAATCACAGTTCGACTTTGGATCAGATATGTATGAGGGATGTAAATGACCACCTTTGAAAGTAAGATTTTACGGGTAAATAGACTCCAGTGCAAGATATCTACAACTATTGCACATAACTAGAACAGGATTGGGCCCACTACAACCACACACACTCATACCAAAGGGAGCCAGGAATCCATAGAACTCATGAGAACATCCAGTAGAAAAAGGGGTTCCGCTACACCAGAGGTCGGGTGAAAAAGGGTCGGCTTTTATTAATATTCCATCAGTGCATACAAAAGATAAAAAAGCTCACCACATAACTGTTCCGGCATGACACGTTTTTCTATATGTTGCAAGATCCCGTATCACAGTGTTTATCACTGGGAAAACAGGACTCGCCACCTCTCATACCACGCTCAAAGGTAATTGACCAGTCCAGTCTTAGAGGGCTGTGAGCAAGTTCCAGATATCTCCAAGGTGGCATGCCCACCACTTAGCATCAGCTCCACACACCACTTAACTTTAAAGCCTTGCCATTCACAGTTATTCCCCACCTACTCAGGGACGTCACTAGGCTTACGCATTACGCACGCCAACAGCATGCTTCCTCAGAGCTTGGATGCTATGAGAAAAGCTCACGCCTTGGAATTTCTAGCCTCCAAGAGCACAAACAACTCTTCAATGAGGTACTCCATCTCAAGAGTTTTATAAAAAGATTAGTTCAACTTAGTACAGGTATTCATGTACAGCATGATAAACAGCCAGCCTTCAGAGTAAAGGAGTTCAGCAAGAATAATGTTACCTTCAAATGCATGCAAATATGAAGCTATACATAGTTATTAGAAGCATTTCTGAAGCTGAAACCAATATCATGAATTTAAATATTGGTATCCTGAATAATTTGTATGTTCTGCTATAAGTAGTTATAAGTTCTCTGTAAATTCTGAGCAGCTTTAGTTGCATAATATCATTGTGTATTCATGTGAAGTGTACAGTAAAGACATTTTGTTGATACTGATAAAAACCTCTAAAAATCCATATAAGCTACCCTATGTCAGAAGTTGGTGTGTGCACACTGGGCGCTTCAACTTAACACCCTTTTCTGTCCTAGAAGACATTTTATTATTTCCACAGAATAACTTTTTCAGCTCTACAGAGTGTATGAGATTCCTAGGCATTTTATTACAGCTAAACCACATACAGTTTACCTAAATTATACAGATGGTAATTGTGAATCAGTATTCAATTTTCAGCCAGCTACCCAACACCTAGATAAACATTATAAAGCAGCATTTCATGTTTATGACATGAACATTTTGTTGATTTTGTGTAGGGATGATTGTTCCAGTTTGGCACAGATGACCTCTTTCATCCCTCTTGCAAACCAGTATACTTATCTATCTAAAATACATCACTATCCCCGAAGAAAGTCTTTTTTTTTTTTTTTTTTTGAGATGTAGGTAGACTGCAGCTAACTTTATTAATACACATGACTACAGGGTCCCAGGGGTCAATTTGTGATATAAAATGTGACCTCTACAGGTGAGTGCTACAATCAGATATATGGCAGCAGTTCCCTCCTCCAGCCAACCCCTGGGTGGCAAACATATCGTACCAATGAATTCTCTCATATTTACATCTTGATTCAAAACGTCTTTCTTTTATTGATGACTATAGTGCAATACTTTACTTCTTTTATATTGCTTCACAAGTAAGGTGGAACAGTAAACAAAGCCTGTCATTGTCTGCATCATCTTCAGTAAATGTAAAACTAGGCTGGGAATCCTGGCCAATCAGTAGCTTTCATGTTAACTCAGTGACAGACAGGCATGTGTACCTCTGAATAGTCACTGGAGGATTATATAAAGTTGCTGTCACTATTTCACCCAATACATGTTAGAAATAGAATTGGTGACGCTTTTTTTGCTGCTAAATCAATCTGTAATTTCTACATCAATTCCCAGGGGCGTTGCTAGGATCCTAAGAGATCCGGGGCACTTTTGGGCACTCCCGCCGAAAAATGGGTGTGGCCATGCATCAGAATGTGGGTGTGGTCATGGGTGGAGCTGGCTGGAAGGTGGCTGGCATGGGAGGTGCTGGCTGGCCTGGCTTTCTGCTGGACAGGTTGGCCTGATACCAGGTTGTCTGGTAGTTCCCCCATAGCATTCCCTGATTTTCTAGTGAACCCCCTCCCATCCTCCCATGGGTCTCCCATTGAGGCACCACAATTCCCAGCATACCCCCCATAGAATAACCCCATAAAGGCATCACAGCACCCAGCATGGAACCAAAGCACCCAATATGCCTACATAGAGGCACCACAGCACCCAGCATACCTCTGATGGATGCACCACAGCTCCCAGCAGGACCCAGCCTTGGGGCATTCGGGGCACCCCAGAATAGATCTGGGGCACGTGCCTCTGATCTTTGGAGCTAGCAATGCCCCTGTTAATTCCTAACTCTTGTTGTGATCTTTTATAAGCATTTTTGCTTACTAAATCCATGTTCAAATTGTAGCATTGCTAGTTATTTGTCAGCAAGCACTGCAGTCCATAAATAGAACAGAAAGAGACAGGATTCATAGAGTGAATTACTAAAGTGCAATTGCAGGTTGCTTGTGGGTTGGTTTGCAGTCCGGCCATTTTAGGGAACTTGCAATGGACTTTTTAGCCTAATCGCAAATCACTGCTGCTTACTGGAGCTTTCATGCAGCACCAATCTGCAATTGGCGCAGGGAAAACAAGCTCATCCTTAATGTAGCAAAGACTGTTGAAATTGTTGTGGACTTCATGAGACTCCCTTCCACCCTCTTTCCAGTGCTGATTAATGGGTTTGAAGTCTCCAGGGTACCATACGTTCCATTCCATGGCACAACCATAACTATCCACCTGAGATGGGGGCAGAACACCACCAAAATTCAGAAGAAGACACAGCACATGCTTCTGAATGGCTGAAGATATTCGGAATGCCATGAGAATTGCTGACCAGCTTTTACAGCGCTACCATTGAATCCATCCTCATCCATCATAGTCTGGTATGCAGGAGCTACCGCTAGTGACAATTATAAACTCCAAAGGGTGATTAACGCAGTGGCAAAGATTACTGGTGCCTCCCTACCACCACTAGATCTCCTCCATACCAGAAGAATGAGGACAAGCTCTCCAGGATTTTGTGTGATGCCTCCCACCCAGGAAGTCGCTACCTCAAGCTCCTCCCTTGAGACCACCATTACAGAACCACCCCCTCCTGAATTACCAGGCGCAGCAGCACCCCCTTCCTTAAAGCAGTCCTCCTGTTGAACTTGAGAGCTCCCTGCCAGATCTACCCTCCTGAGTCACTTTAGCCCCTAGGCCACACTATGAACTTTCAAAGCACCCCCTGTGCAGCCCTGTCCCTTACTCCAGCTGCTCTTAAATTCCTTATGCTCATCCCCTACACTCTAATTTATGTTCTCATGCTTGTATCAATGTTACATGTTTTGGACTAAGGAAGTAAGGTCCTTAGTCATTCCTTAGCTGGATCTGAAACGTATCTACTGTCCTTATGGGAATGTGGCTTTTATATACTTTCTGTAGTTTGGTTGTGGAGCAGACTTTTTCCATTTTTGTGCCTCTCAAAGAGTGGTGTCTGGTTCAGCACCATCCAACTACTGACTGACCGCATTTGGCTTGTGGGTTTGATACTGTATTTCTACATAATAATAATAATAACAACCATTGCATTGCACTTTTCTGTCATTTGTGTAGCATTTTAAGGGAACCTGAAGAAAGCGTTATATGGAGGCTGCCATATTTATTTCCTTTTAACCACTTCCCGACCGCCTACTGCAGATTGGCGGCAGCAAAGTGGCAGCCTCAGGACCACGTAACGCAGAATGGCGCCGGGCCCTGGGGGAGGGAATTGCGGGAATCGCCGGCATTAAGCTCCGCCCACATGTGACGTCAACCCACCGGCCAATCAGAAGCGCCGGCGGGTTGCAACTTTTTAAAATAATCAATAGAAAGCGTATAATACGCTTTGTTAGGTAAACAAAGCGCATTAAACACGCTGCCTCCTCCCTGGTGGTCACAGCGCTCGATCGACCACCAGAGTGGAAGGCAGCACTGTGAGTCAGCACGCACACACACTGATCCTGCCCCTCTGCACACTGATCACCCACAGCACCCATCAGACCCCCCCCCCCGCCTGCCCACCCCCTGACAGCACTGTTTGCACCCAATCACCCCCCTAATCACCTATCAATCACCCCCTGTCACTATCTGTCAATGCTATCTTTTAGATCAGGTCCTAAACTGCCTCCTGGGGGCGTCTGATCACCCCCCCCCACATCCTCCCCAGACCCCCCCCAGATCCCTTCCCCCCTGTGTACTGTATACAGCTATTCTCCCCTGTAATCACCTGTCAATCACCCATCGATCACCCCCTGTCATCACCTGTCACTACCACCCATCAGATTAGACCCTAACCCGCCCCTTGCGGGCATCTGATCACCCACCCACATGCTCAGATCGCCCACAGACCCACCCTCAGAACACCTCCCAAGTGCATTGTTTACATCTGTTCTCTCCTCTAAACACCCACTGATCACCCATCAATCACCCATCAATCACCCCCTGTCACTACCTGTCACTGCTACCCATCAGATCAGTCCCTAATCTGACCCTTTTGGGCACCCAGTCACCCGCCCACCCCCTCAGATTGCCCTGAGACCCCCTCTGATCAACTTGCCAGTGCATTGCTTGCATATATTCTACCCTGTAATTACCTTCTGATCACCTATCAATCACCCCGTCACTGCTACCCATCAGATTAGACCCTAATCTGCCCCTTGCGGGCACCGAATCACCCACCCGAACCCTCAGATCGCCCACAGACACCCCCCCCCCCAGTGCATTGCTTGCGTATATTCTCCCCTGTAATTACCTACTGATCACCTATCAATCACCTCGTCAACACCTGTCACTGCGGGCTCCTGATCACCCTCCCCCCTGCCCTTAGATCTCCCTCTGATCACTCCACCCTGCCCTAGATCACCCCCCTGCCATTGTGTACATCTAATCTCCTGTCTGTAACGCTTGATTGTGCTTTGATTGGCTCCAATTGTCTCAATTGCCCTGTGACTGACTTCGATTGTCCCGTGATTGGTTTTTGATTGTCCCTCGATTGTTTTTTTTTATTGTCCTGTAATTGGCTTCTATTGTCCTGTGATTGGCTTCGATTGTCCCGTGATTGGCTTTGATTGTCCCGTGATTGGCTTTGATTGTCCCGTGATTGGCTTTGATTGATCCGTGATTGGTTTCCGATTGTCCCGTGATTGGTTTTCGATTGTCTCGTGATTGGCTTCGATTGCCCCGTGATTGGCTTTGATTGCGCTGATTGGCTGTGATTGCCCTCTAATCACTCTTATTGGCTCTAATTGTGTTGTAATTGCCTTGATTGCCCTCTGATTGTCTGTGATTGTTTCTGATTGCCCCCATTGCTGTACGATTGCCCCCTAATCACCCCCCCCCCCCCCGGTCACTACCCTAGTGATCTAAAAACAGTGTTTTTAGTATTACTAGTGTTAACAGTTAGGCCAGTTAGCTAGGCCCCTGTGTTAGTGTCAGTTAGCGCTCAGCCCACCGCACCACAGTCACTAATTAGTCGCTGATTAGCGTCATCACTGTCGCTAATCAGCATTGGTACTATATAGTATCTGTAAGTGATCATTACTGATCGCACACAAATCTATATTGGGGTCACTAGGATCCACTAAAAACGCAGTGTTTGCCGATCAGGCCTGATCGTTCGCCTGCACTTGCGTTCAGCCCGCCCCACCGCAGTGACAGAATTTTTTTTCCTGATCACTGCAAAAAACACTGTACAATAGCTGTGGCACTGTAAAGATCAGTTTTGCTTTTTTTTTTTTTTTTTCTTTTAAACTCAGTGACCACAGCTTTCTGCTCCGCAAGTACTGCCTTTTGCTAGGTAGGTGCTCTTTTTCCTGGGTAGTGTAAGAGAAATACCCCCTAAATTTAGCAGCCCACCATGGCAAGAAAGGGGTATTCCGATGAGGAGGTGTACAGGTACATGGCCCAGTTGGATGAGGACAATTGAAACGTCTCATCCGACGAATCTTCTGGGTGAGAGTACGAACCTGTGGACAGCAGTGGCTCGCTGACCGATAGCGGTAACGAGGTTGAGGTCCCGGCTAGAGCCAGGCGTACCACACCCCATGTCACTGGACCACAGGTGGTGCAGGATCTGCCTCAAGGGCAGCAGAGTGGTGCTAGCGCTGGTCTGAGGTTTCATGGTGAGGCATACACCAGCAGCGTAACATCTCCTGGACCTAGCACCAGTACTTCCGTAGATCCTGGTGAAGTGGTGAGCACCAGAATGGAAGTTGAAACTGGTTCGGTGGCATGTGCATTAAGACCCGAGTCGCAGCCACCAAGAAAACGGGCCCGTACTACCCATAGTCTTCCAGAGGTGCTGGCAAATCCCAATTGGCAATCCCCTGGTTCCGCCGCACCCGTACTGCCCCCTTTCACCGCCCAGTCTGGAGTCCAGGTGGAGACAGATAATCTAGGAACGGCCCTAGACTTTTTTCATCTGTTCTTCACCGAGGATCTCTACGACTTAATTGTGGCTGAGACCAACCGTTATGCCACACAATACATCACCGACAACCCGGATAAGTACTATGCCCAGGCTTACCGGTGGAAACCACTCCAAGTTTCCGAACTTAAAACTTTTTTGGGCCTTCTCCTTAACATGGGTCTAGTCAAATTTAATGTATTGCGGTCTTATTGGTCTACGCACCCAATATATCACCTGCCCATGTTCTCTGCTGTCATGTCCAGGACACGATTTGAGATGATCCTGCGCTTCCTGCACTTCATTGACAACACAACCTGTCATCAAAGTGACCACCCTGCTTATGACCGCTCCACAAAATTCGGCCCCTCATAGACCACATGTCATCAAAATTTGCAGATGCTTATACCCCTGAACAGCACATCTGTGTAGACGAGTCCCTTATAAATTTTACCGGGTGCCTTGGCATCAAACAGTACATCCCAAGCAAGCGCGCCCGGTATGGGGTGAAACTGTATAAGCTCTGTGAAAGGGCCACAGGCTTTACTTATGGTTTTAGGGTCTATGAGGGAAAAGACTCAAAATTGGAACCGGTCGGATGCCCTGACTACCTGGGGAGCAGTGGCAAGATTGTGTGGGACTTGGTGTCACCTTTGTTCCAGGAGGGGTACCATCTTTATGTGGACAAATTCTACACAAGTGTGGCCCTCTATCAGCATTTAAAGATAGAAGGGATCCGCTGCTGTGGCACCGTGCGGCCTAGTCGCTGGGGCTTCCCCCAACGGGTCGTTAGTACCCGGCTTGCATGGGGGAGAGGGCTGCCTTGTGTACAGATGACCTGCTCGCGGTGAAATGGAAGGACAAGAGGGACGTTTACCTTCTGTCGACCATTCACACAGACACGACAGTCCAAATTCAACGGGCAACTTAGGTCACTGAAAAACCCCTCGCCGTCCACGACTATAATGCTTACATGGGAGGAGTGGACTTCAATGACCAGATGTTAGGGCCCTATTTAGTTTCCCGCAAAACCAGACGCTGGTATAAAAAAGTGTCTGTTTATCTAATTCAATTGGGTATTTACAACAGCTTTGTTCTCTACAGTAAGGCTGGGAGAACTGGAGCGTTCCTTAAATTCCAGGAAGACATCGTTATGGAACTCCTGTATCCAGGAGGTGCCGTGGCCTGACCCCAAAATGCAGTTAGCTGGCTGCATGAAAGGCACTACGCCTTTTCCATTCCCAGTGCCCCAAATCAACGCACCCCAAGATAACGTTGTCGTGTCTGCAGCAGGGCTGGAACAAGGCGTGACACCTCTGTTTACTGTCCCATGTGTCCTGACCAGCCTGACCTATGCCTAGGGGAGTGTTTCCAGAGGTATCATGAGCAGATACACTTTTAGAGAGTAGGGAACGCCAGACATAGCAGTAGGCACACAAGGGTCTCTGTGCTATTTCACACTGGCGTGATGTGTTAGGGAAAATTGCCTAGCGAAAGTCACACTTTGCGGTCCCCCCCTACGCCGGAAGTGCTTGACTTAACGCTAGTGCATGCCTACGTTACTGCGCGGCTTCTGCGGCAATTTGGGTCGGCCCGGAAGTCATGTTAGTCTACGGCGACGCAGTTACTTACTAGGCCGAATGCGATTACTGTCGAATGCTACTCTAGCGGTATTCCCTGAAGGTCTGTTTGGGGCGATGCGGTGCGCGCGACCCACCAGATATGCCAATATGCAGTGTGAACCCAGACATCAGGTTTCCAGAGACCCTAATACACAGTGCTGCCAGAAACCTCTCCTTTCACTTGGGACAAAGTGCATAATGTACTTCGCCACATCTCTGTGCGATTTGCACTTTGCACATTGTCCCATGGGGGACGAGAGGTTTGTCCTCAGAAAGGTAAGAAAAAAAAACAAAAACAAAAAAAACAGGTAAGCAAAAAAGTTAATGTTTGGTTCCCAATGTTAATGTTTGGGTTAAAAATGTTCATTAAAGTTTATAAAAGTCGATGTTAATGAAGTTATTGCTTTGCTGCTTGCTTGTTTTTTTTGTGTGTTTTTCTCTCTTTTTTCCATCCTTTACCCTTCCAGGTGGACTGACCGACCAACCAACAAGCTGCAGCACTGATGGTGCATCCTGACAGAAGCATTGTGTGTCTGTCAGATTACACACAAGTCGGTGCATGCAGCGCTGCAGGACGAGATTTCTCCTCCGGAGTAAAAAAGATACGTTTGCCGAGGCATATGAGCTGAGGGGCGGTGTGTCAGCACAGAAAGTTAAAAAAAGTCATTTTTTTGACAAAATTTATGTCTTTTTTGATGAATATAATAAAAACTAAAACTTGCAGCAGCAATCAAATAGCACCAAAAGAAAGCTGTATTAGTGACAAGAAAAGGAGGTAAAATTCATTTAGGTGGTAGGTTGTATGACCGAGCAATAAACCGTTAAAGCTGCAGTGGTCTGAATGGAAAAAAAGGCTCTGGTCCTTAAGGGGTTTTACGACTGCAGTCCTTAAATGGTTAAACAATACCAGTTGCCTGGCAGCCCTGCTGGTCCATTTGGATGCAGTAGTGTCTGAATAACACCAGAAATAAGCATGCAGCTAATCTTGTCCGATCTGAGAAAAATGTCAGAAACACCTGATCTGCTGCATGCTTGTTCAGGGTCTCCAGCTAAATGTATTAGAGGTAGAGGATCAGCAGGATCGCCAGGCCACTGGTATTGCTTAAAAGGAAATAAATATGGCAGTCTCCATATCCCTCTCACTTCAGGTGTCCTTTATTAGGTATAGAAAATAGCTTTTTGAGTATTTAGTATGTGAATACCACAAATACCCTTACACATTGTGAATCTAAATATTTGTCTTCCTCGTTCATGATTATTGCAAAAATGTGTCCAATTGTAAAGCAAAGATGTCAATGTTTTTGGTTTTCCTTCTTAGCTTATTACATAAATGACCCACAGAATACAATACCACAAAAACTCAGCCACAAGCTCTGACAAGAATCATTTTCTTGTAGAACTCAGGCACAGATCTAATAATTCTAAGCCAACATTTGTAAAAACATATTTAACTAATTTTAAATTATTAAAGAAAACAAGAATCTTCTGGGGGAAAAAAAGCTATTGTTGCCAATAGGATATAGTTTATTACAACTTCAATACAATACAGTGAATAAGGGAGCATGCTGGCGAGGAACACAGTCTGAATGCGACACTCCAGGAAATGAGCTTCAGAACTGGCGAGCACTTCTACAACAAAGTGAAATCCCTGCTCCTGTTTTTGGCATCCAAGCCTCGCACTTGTTATGCCTGGACAGCAACTAACAATCCAATGTGCATTACAGTGGGAAGCTGTGAATAATAAATGTGCAGCTTCCAGGGATCCATTTATGAATGTTATTGCATGTACACTTCATGTAAGTACATTAATGGAGCCTTCAGATTGTTGATCTAGTAAAAGTTTTTTTCCCACTGCTGGGGGAAGGGGTACTTTAGTCTGTTTCAATGTATTTAAAATAACAATAAAGCTAAATTATATAAGGCAACATGCAAAAGTCTTTAGGTTTCAATATTTTTAAAAAAATTATAATACAGTCATTTCAATGACATATCTTAATAACGTCAACATCGAAATTACATCAAAGGAATAAAATATCAAGGACCAATTGAATAATTATAGTGTATAGTGTAAAATGATCTTCATATATATATACACTTATACATTTTTCAAAATGTGTCCAAAACATTTTCAATAAAATACAACTTAAAAATGAACACTTAACCTGGAGATATATTTCCTGGAAAATGGGGGACTGAAACCTCCCTACTGAGATTCTAGCATAGTCTTCAATGATACTATTACTATATTGTAATTTTAAAACTAAGGAGTAGAACTGACTTTTCTTAT
This sequence comes from Hyperolius riggenbachi, assembly GCF_040937935.1. Lineage (NCBI taxonomy): Eukaryota > Metazoa > Chordata > Amphibia > Anura > Hyperoliidae > Hyperolius > Hyperolius riggenbachi. The sequence continues at coordinate 331,275,501 of NC_090646.1, read as the reverse complement.
ATAAATAATAAGAACTTTTGAACACTATGCATCATTAATGCATACATAGTAATCTGATTTCTATTAGAAAAATCAAGGAATATTGCCTTATTACATTTCTTGAGTAAATAGGTGATGTTCTTATGAAGTGTATCAACTTGTGAAATGGTGGATTAATATCAACTTGCTGATTTCTCATGAATAGTGGAAATATGAAAATATATCAATATCAGATTATTGTGAATATGCCATTATGGTTTAAAATAAAATTATTTGCAGATGTATAGCTATACTTATTTAAACCTTAACTAAAACTAAAAACTAAACTACAAATGTCTAATAGGACCTACTGCTGATGTAGTGGAATTGTTCCTATTATTAGAATAGCTGGGGCCATAGAACTACAGAATTTATGAGAAAACATCAGAGTTTGTATAGTTGCTTATGAGAGGTATTGCAGTAATAATTAGATCTCTAATAGTTTGGACTCTGGATAGATGGAAGGCCATAGACTTGCCTTGTTTAGAAAAGCCTGTATGTTTCCACACCTGATAGCCCATGACAATAAAGGCGTGGTTATAGAGCAACCTTTCCCTAGCGGGCAAGTCCATGGTTTGTAGATGGAATAAAGCCATACCTGGGGGGATCTGAGTTAATGTCATTGGCAATCGTTTTAGAAAATGTTCTATCTCTTCCCATCATTTCTGAATTTTATGGCAAGGCCAAAATGCATGAGGTATTGAATCTATTTGGTTACAATTCCTCCAACATAATGGAGATACTTTATCAAACGTTGATATTTTATCTGGGTCATATACCATCGCCAAGTTAATTTAATTAGAGTCTCATGGTGAGAAACACAATGAGAGGATCTTTTCAAAGATCTGAATGCTTTTCCCCATTCTTCTTGATCAATATCAGTTTGAAGAAACTCCTGCCATTTCTTGAGCTGCCATTGGGGTATTTTATCATCCATGTCTAAAAGGGATCTATAAAACACAGATGTTCCTTTGGTATAATTTCTGTCTGGATCTAATAATCTGCTAATCTGTGGAATAAGGGGAATGGGGTCAGAATTATATTTGTTTAAAAACTTGTGAATTCTAAAATATTTATGTTTATCATCTTCAGGAATGTTGTATGTGGAAACCAGCTCATTAAATGGTTTAATATCTGAGCCCGTCATCAAATCATCTATAGATTTAATACCTTGTTCTAACCAGTTGTCTAGTTGAATACCATTAATCACCATATGCAAATTAGTCAATGGAAAAGGTTTATAAGTTGCTAAAGTATGATTTTTACAGTTTTTGATCACTTCTTTCCATATTCCTAGGGTATTGGCAGCAATGGGGTTTTTAATTTTAGGTTGAACCTTCCAGATCAGCCTGGACTCTATAAACTCTTCATATGATTTTATGGGTAGTTGTTCTTGTTCGATGATCATCCATTGTTTTGATTGGTCGTTTGTCCATATCGATCTAGATTGTTCAAGTATAGATGATTTATAATATTTTTCAATATCTGGTACACCTAGGCCCAAGTTAGATGTATGTGTTATTAGAAGATCTTGAAGATTTGTTCATTAGAATACATTTGTTTATCATTCTTTGCATGGTGATAAAACATTTTTTGGGTAATTTAATCGGTAAATTCCTAAATAAGTATAACAGTTGTGGTAAAATTATCATTTTGAAGGCTGCTGATCTTCCTAGCAATGAGAACTCCATTTTTGAGAGGGCTTCCAATTGTGTTTTTAATTTGGCTATCCAAGGCTCGTAATTTTCTCTATAGATTTGGGGAATGGTTGTAGTGAGGAAAATACCTAAATATTTAATTAACTTGACATTCCAAGTACATGGACAGGAGTTTTTTAGGGTTTGTATTGTGTTTTGACTCATATTACAGGGAAGAATTACTGTTTTATTTTCATTAAGTTTGTAGTACAATATTTTTGAAAAGTCTTTTAATTCTTTGCTTAAACTTGGCAATGGTATTGATGGCTTTTGCATGTACAACAAAATATCATCGGCGTAAAGGCCTAATTTTGTTTCAGAATTGTCTAATTGAATTCCGTGAATATGAGGGTTATTTCTGATATTTTGGGCAAGAGGCTCTAATGACAGGACAAAAATTAAAGGGGACAATGGACACCCTTGACGGGTGCCATTTGTTATTTCAAAAGATGGAGACAATGGCTTCAATTCATCAAGCATTACCGCATTCGGTAATGCTGAAAACAGCTGACTTAACGAAGCACTTTAGAAAATGTTAATTCATCAAAGCTGTTACCGAATGAGAAGCTGAAATGACACAGCAATGAGATAAATTACCGACATGTGCTCAACAAATGTTAATTCATCAAGGTTCCCACATTCGATAACACATTCGGTGTTTATCTCAAGCTCTCCCCTGTCGTTACAGGCTTCGAAAGCCTTCTGTGTGAATGTTTTCATGATTAGCAGGAGCAGGCAGCCAATAGAAACAGCCCCTGTTCTCCTGCAAGTGCCGCTGATAGGTCACACAGGCTTCTCCACACAAGCTTTCAGACCCCCCAAGCAGTGAGCAGAGAGAACGGGTCAAAATATATCCCCAGATTCCCTTCGGTGGTGTAACCCTTTCAGGCCCTGTTTGATAATGCAAAGATGCTGGTGGTGAAATCACCAAGCATGGCATTTGTAATGTCTCCAGGAAGTTCATCTACGTTGTGGCAAATAAATAAAATGTTAAGAAAGACTGATCGACAGATTCAGAGCAGCAGAGGCAGTATAAATAACAGTAACTATAACACCTTTACATCTAAAGGGATGTCTGGATGCCTTCTATTGTTATCAGCTTGTAACAACACATGGACATTCCAAGCTGCTCTGCACCACTCTGCTGTTATCGAACAGCCTTTGATGAATTGAAGCCTAGTAGTTCGGTAACTTAACGAACCTCTACCACACATGGGAAAATATTGATGAATTAGCACAGTGAAGTGTAAAATACCGAATGCGGTATTTTAAGGACTGGGGTTTTGTTATCGAACACCCTTTGATGAATTGAAGCCAATGTGCCAGAAGATGATACTCTAGCCGATGGTTTGGAATACAAAGCTAATATGGCATTATGTAAAAAACCTGTGCAACCGAATTTAGTCAATACTCTAGAAAGATAGTTCCAGTTCACTCTGTCGAATGCCTTCTCAGCGTCTAAAGAGACAAAGAGGGTAGGCATCCGACAGAGTTTAATTTTATTGATTTGCAGAAGGCAGCACACCGTCAGTAGAAACAGGAGGGATGTGCCAAGGCTATCCGGTAACCAGTCGGATGCTTAATGTGAAGATGTGGAGCCGGCACCATCCAGTTGTACCATGCTCTTTTATTGAAGGTTCATGACAGTCACAAACACGACGTTTCGGGGCGCAGACCCTTTCTCAAGTTGGTGACAGCCTGACTGAGTAAAGGTAGATTACATAATATATACCCCCTCCCAGATTCAAATTGACCAATCCTGGGCTGAATACACTCTCAGCCAATCAGGAATATTAGGACACAAATCGGACCTGATAGAGAACATCTACACTCTGGGGAGCCAATAGAACACTGAGAAGCCTACCTGTATATACATGTCAGCAAGGAACGGATTCCTTTGCTCGCCGCGATGGATGCCACCATCTGGGCACGCCCCCTCTCCCATCAGGCAGGGGAACGCGCGCATTGGCCCGCTGCGGCCGGCGGCACCACGCGGTCATGTGACCACGTAGCCGGAGGAGACATGACATGAAAGCCAGCGTGAAGCGCAGATGGAAAAGCACGATGTACACGCTGGAGCGTCAGTCTCCTCCAGCATAGCACCGCCCTCCACAGCGTTGCCATGGGGACAGCCACCACGAGGACAGGATCCTCCCTTCCAGCCGGCATGTAAACACAGCGGCATGTCGTGTCTAAAATCCAGGAGCTCGAAGGCAAAACACTGTAAACATATACAGAGACATAACCAAATAGCTATATTGACTACAGGAGACATGTATAGATATATATATATAGATACGTAGAGTTCACACGACGGGGTGCCCGGGCACAAGACCGCAATCCACATAGAAAAAATGTGGCTACTAAATATATAAATATGTAAAGTGGCACCACATGTAAATACAAGAACAGAAGATCACAGTAGCGGGGTCAAATCATACTCTCTGTTTAGGCCCCTAGGCTCCAAACAGTCCAGAGTTTTGATCCAGAATGCCTCTCGATAAAGAAGCCTTTTTAGTCTACTACCCCCTCTTTTCATAGGGGGAATACCCTCAATGATTTGACACCGCAACTGACTGACCTGGTGTCCACACTGAACAAAATGTGCCGCCACTGACTGATCAATCAGTCGATTGCGGATTGCAGACTTATGCGCAGACAGCCTGACCTTGAACTTGTTGGTAGTCTGTCCAATATAAATAAGTCCACAGGGACATTTAAGTAGATATATTACATATTGAGAGTCACAATTAAAGCAACCGCGTATGAGGTATCTTTTTCCCGTATGCGGATGAGCAAAAGTAGGGCTTCTGATAACAGAGTGACAGTGCACACAGTTAAGGCAGGGGAATTAATTTTATGTAATAAAGCATGTACCTTTCTTGTACTATCATTTGTCACCCTTCCTTTTACAAAGCCCACTTGCTCATGGTGGATAAGTTGTGGAATCAGTGGGGCCAATCTATTTGCTAAGACTCTAGCATACACCTTAAAGATCAGTGTTAAGGAGAGAAATGGGTCTATAGCTGCTTGGTTCAGTTGGGTCTTTACCCTCTTTTGGTATGGTTGATATAACAGCAGCTAGAGACTCCTTGGGAAAAGCACCAAGAGTTGCTATCTCATTAAACATTTGTGTAATTGGTTTGACTAGGATTTTCATAAATTTTTTTATAATAATCGTTTATGTAACCATCAACTCCTGGTGCTTTATCCTTTTTTAAAGATGTTATTGCAGCTTCAACTTCTTGATGGTAAAAAAGAACATTAACCTGATTTTGTTCAAAATTGGCCAAATTTGGTAAATCCACACTGTCTAAATATTGATTAATCTCCTGGAGGGTGGGTGTGTGAGTATTAGGATTCTTGGCTAAATTGTAAAGATCTTCATAATAAGAAGCGAGAGCATTAACTATTTCGTTTGGATGATATACTTGTAATGATCTGCTCAGCTGGCTGCACAGGCAGACAGCTGTTTGACCATTCCTCTAGTCTGTGGGCTGCAGGTCTCTGGAGGAGAGACCTGTCTTTTCTTTGCAAGTTCCAGACCTGTTCTGCTGCTGAGGGATTTGCATACATTTGTTATGCAAATCACCTAGCTGCCTCCTTTGTAGGCTGGCAGTATAAAAGCCATGTTTTCCCAGAGTCCTTTGCTGGTCATCCTTTCATGGTTTGTTACTGAGAAACACTCCTTGAGTGTCAGCCTTCCCTATTGATTTGTTAAAGTTATCTTAGAGTAATTCTTGGGACTGCACTAGGCAGCTTCCCTAGTGCAGTTAGGGTGCTATCTGTTTTGTCTGTATTGCCTCTCTGCTGCGATTGTCCTGTCGCCAACGGTGGTCGTCAGGAAATCGTTCTGTCTGTCTGGGGTGCTAACCAGAGCAGCGGTTGCTACTGGTAGCCCCTCCTGTTCATCTGTCTTGCTTGGATCGCACTAGCCTCTAGCGGTAGCAGCTGTGGATCCTTCTGATCTGCTTTCTTGTCCCTGTACCCGGATCGCACTCGCTCTGGCGGAAAGAGCAGTGGATCTTTCCTATCCTGTTCCTGTACCCAGATCGCACTCGCTCTGACGGAAAGAGCAGTGGATCTTCCCTATCCTGTTCCTGAACCCAGATCGCACTCGCTCTGGCGGAAAGAGCAGTGGATCTTCCCTATCCTGTTCCTGAACCCGGATCGCACTCGCTCTGGCGGAAAGAGCAGTGGATATTTCCTCTTATATTCCTGTTTTCCGTTTGTCTGTCCTGTCTGATACGAGCGCTTGCTGTAGGCTCGGTGGGGTAACCGTTTTAGCAAGCGTTCACGTTCTCTCTTTTCGTGTTTGTCTGTCATTGGTTAGTCAGGGTGGCGGGAACTAGTAAAAAAGGGCACACAGGGATAGTGGACAAAAAGGGCGCCGCCATAGACTGCAATGCAAAATATCGGCTATTCGGCGCCCGACAGGAAAAAAGGGCGCACGAGAAATAGCGGTTACAGGGATCGTGTTAACAAAGGTTTTCGTTTACAGGATAAAGTTTATAACAAATATCGTTTACAAGTTCGTTTAGGCTTTGTATTATACTTATTTTTTCGTTTGTAAATTTCGCTTATATGGGTTTTAACCACTTCACCACTGAGGGGTTTTACCCCCTGACCACCAGAGCAATTTTCACCTTTCAGCGCTCCTTCCATTCATTCGTCTATAACTTTATTATTACTTATCCCAATGAAATGAACTATATCTTGTTTTTTTTGCCACCAATTAGGCTTTCTTTAGGTGGGACATTATGCCAAGAATTATTTTATTCTAAATGTGTTTTAATGGGGAAATAGGAAAAAATGTGGGAAAAAATTATTATTTTTCAGTTTTCGGCCATTATAGTTTTTAAATAAAGCATGCTACTGTAATTAAAACCCATGAAATGTATTAACCCATTTGTCCCGGTTATAAAACCATTTAAATTATGTCCCTATCACAATGTTTGGCGACAATATTTTATTTGGAAATAAAGGTGCATTTTTTTCAGTTTTGCATCCATCCCTAATTACAAGCCCGCAGTTTATAAAGTAACAGTGTTATACCCTCTTGACATAAATATTTAAAAAGTTCAGTCCCTAAGGTAACTATTTATGTTTTTTTTTATTGTATTTTATTTTTTTTTTAATTACAAAAAAAAAAAAAAAATTGGGGAGTGTGGGAGGTAATGAATTAATTTATTGTGTAAATGTAATGTTTGTATATGTAAAATGCTTTTAGGGTGTAGTTTACTATTTGGCCACAAGATGGCCACAGAGTGTTTGTTTACATGCGACCTGTAAGCGTCCGGAAGGATGCTTACAGGAAGCAGTAGGAGGCTGGGAGACACACAATGATCTCGCTGTTTCTGAAAGAAGCAGCAGATCATTGCGGGGGCTAGATCAACGAACGGGAATGGATTTTCCCGTTCATTGATCTCCGGGCGAGTGGGCGGCGGCGTGCACGAGCGGCGGGTGCGCGCGCACGAGCGGCGGTAGCGCGGACAGCGGCGGTAGCGCGGAAGGTACGGATTTCTCCGTCCCTGGTTTTTTAGGAGGGAAAAAAGGGGCGGAGAAATTCGTACCGCTGGGGGTAAAGTGGTTAACTAGTTTTTTTCGTTTTAAAAATGCGCTTATAAAACTATAACAACTAAAAATTTCGTTTACACTTCTTTTATCATTTAAAATTCATTTTCATATGTATAATGCTTAAATAACGTTTCTAAAGCTGATTGTATTAGAAATACATCGCTTATGGTATTAACTTTGTTTTTACACTTCTAATGCGTTGATTATAGTTACTAAAATATCGCTTTAAATATTACTGTTATTTTAAGATTTCTACGTGATTTTAAGGCTAGTTATTCTATTACAAATTACTGTTATTTTAAGATTTCTACGTGATTTTAAGGCTAGTTATTCTATTACAAATATATAAATTATTTTATTCATGTTATTTGGAGTGAAGTATTTTAAGGATTAAATATATTATTGTTTATATGTGTTTAGCGTGTTTTGTGCAGTGGGGATGGTTAGGTTTAGGCATTACTAGGGGGTCTAGGGGTTAGGGATAGGTACAGGGAGGGTTAGGACCAGGGTGGTGGTTAGTTTTAGGCACCACCAGGGGGGTCTTAGGTTTAGGCACCAGAAGGGGAGTCTTAGGTTTAGGCACCAACAGGGGGGTCTTAGGTTTAGGCACCACCAGGGGAGTCTTAGGTTTAGGCACCAACAGGGGGGTCTTAGGTTTAGGCACCACCAGGGGGGTCTTAGGTTTAGGCACCAACAGGGGGGTCTTAGGTTTAGGCACCACCAGGGGAGTCTTAGGTTTAGGCACCACCAGGGGGGTCTTAGGTTTAGGCACCAACAGGGGGGTCTTAGGTTTAGGCACCACCAGGGGAGTCTTAGGTTTAGGCACCACCAGGGGAGTCTTAGGTTTAGGCACCACCAGGGGGGTCTAGGGGTTAGGGATAGGTACAGGGAGGGCTCTGTATGAGAGTAAGGTTAGGTATAGTTATAGTACAATATATGTAATATATACAATTTATTACATTATGTGTATTTACACAAAGGGGGGTCTAGGTGTGAGAGATAGGGATAAGGAGAGATATCTGTGACCCTAAAGTTAGGTATAATTGTAGTAAAATACCTGTAAAACCTACCATTCTAGTACTATGCTTAATACAAGTGTAAATATCATTTTTGCTATAGACGCTATTTGACGTTTCATTTCAGAATTCGTTTACTGTTATAGACGGTATTTTGCCATTTCATTTCCGTTTATTTAACGTATTTAGCAGTAAATTATCGTTTATAACCTCTTAAACGAAAAATACGGTTTTGCATTCAAACTTATAATTTCGGCTACACCCCGCGCCCTTTTTTCCAGGCGCCCTTTTTTTATATACGCCAGGGTGGCGTGCTTGTCTCTGTTGCGCTTTTCGTGCGGAGACCGTGCCGTAAACGCGTTCGCTGTTGCGAATGAGTGTGGTGTTCGTGTTTAGCTAGCATTTGTTATTTTCGTTATTTTCTCATTGTCGTTTGCTGTGCCTTTGCTACTCTTGTGTTCTGTTCTGATCAGTCTTGTGTCACTTCTGGCGATCGCCTCTCTCGCGATCATACTTTGTTTCTGCGAATGTGTGTTCACCGTCGCTGGGTCACGACTAGTTTGGGGAACACACATTTAGTCTATCTCTGTGCTCTTCTTTTTAAGGGCTGTTCAGCCTTGCATTGCCTTAGATCTGTACAATTCCCAATTGGCATCTGTGGCTGTGCAGAGGCTGTGCTCGTCTGCACCCCACAGCGCCATCTGCCGGTGGGAATTGCCCTCTGCTGGAGCATTGCACCTAGCCTGGGTTCACCTAATTATACGCTTGTGGAGGGTTTTTGTTGTGTCAGTGCGCATCCTGTGCGCTGACCGCGAAAACGATTCCGCAAACGTTACAATACTATTGCACGAGTTTTGGGGTGTTTAATTTTCATTATCCTTTGTTGTATTCTTCTGCCTTTAATCCTTAGTGCCATTGCTCTACCGGCTTTGTTATTATCTGAGTACCAATTATCCTTTAGCATTGTCTGCCATTTATCACATTGGTTATAAAGATTTTCTGTTAGCTCTTGGCAGGTTTCTTCTAGTTGGGGGATTAACTCTATTTTTTTATTATTAAAAATGGCTTGCTCCAATGATTTAATCTTTTTAGTAAGAGATCGGTTTTCTCTCTGAATTTCTTTTTTTTTAATTGCTCCATATTTCATGAATATGCCCCTCATGTATGCCTTATGGGCATTCCATAAGGTAGTCCTAGAGATATCTGTGGTATCATTAATTTGGAAATATTCTATGAATTTCTCTTGGATCAAGGGGAAAGTAAATTCAGAATGTAAGGTTTGTTTATTCATTCTCCATATATTTAAATTAGGATTGGTGCCTAGTAGTCAAATTTTTGTGATTATAGGGGAATGGTCTGACCATGTTCTGGTACCTATTGATATTTCGGAAATAAGTGGTAATGAGAATTTATCTGTTAAGAGATAATCAATTCTAGGGAAAGATTTATGGATTTGTGAATAAAAAGTATACTGCTTGTTTTTGGGGTGGAGACATCTCCAAGCATCATACAGCTCTGAATTAACTAAAGCAGACTGTATAATGGATGGAGAGTTTCTGTACTTAGAGGTGCAGTCTATTGTGGGATCAACAACTGAATTTAAATCTCCAGTTATAAACAGATAGCCTTTTGTTAGAGTAGAATTTTTTTACATTTTTTATTTAAAAACGTATTTGTTGGGTATCTGGTGAAAATATATTTGCGATTGTGATATCTTGGGAATTTATTTTGCCTGTAACAACAATCAATCTACCACCATTACAACTGTATGTGTTCAGTACCTCTAATCCTCATGTATCTTTCTCTGCTATGCAAACACCACATTTTTTATTTTTCTGAAGAGTAGAGTGATAAATGAGTGATAGAGTGATAAGAGTGAGAAAATTGCACTATTTTAAATTTTGAGGCACCAATTTTATTCAGATGTGTCTCTTGGAGACATATTATGTCAACTTTCTCCTCTTCAATATGCTTTTGTAATAGGTATCATTTCCTCGGGGAAAGTGGGAAGACACAAAAACAAACCCGAGTGGAAAAGTCTAAAAAAAAGGGGGAAAGTTTGTGGAAAACACTAAATGCTCATTTCTCAACGACCAGCTGAGGCTACAGGGGAGTTTTCACTTTCATGTTGCTCCTGGGACCACTTCATCTGCGGTTGTCTGTGAGTAGGTAGAAAAGGTTGACCTTCTTTTGGAAACTCAACTTGGATATTCCACTGTGATAACATTTTTAGGCCCTCTTTCACATTCTTGATAACATGCTTAGATCCATTTCTATTTATCAGCAACTTAGTGGGAAAGCCTCATGTGTACAGGATCTTGTTGTTTCTTAATGTTGAAGTGAATCTTTCCTAGCCTGGAGTGTAGCTGGCGATAAGTCAGAAAAAAGAGAGGTTTTGAAATGGATCAGGTAATTTCTGTCCTTTTCTTGTAACAGCCAAAAACGCCTCCTTTACATGAAAAAAGTGAATTCTGATAATCACATCTCTTGGTACTTTTTCAGGTAAAAAATTGGGCTTAGGCAGCCTGTGTGCCTGATCGATGATTAATTCACTTTCAGCTACACTAGGTAGAGTGGCTTTCAGTATATCTCTCACATACAGTTTCAGGTGATTTGTTGAATCCGATTCTGGGATCCAGTCAGGTACAGATGAAGAGAGATGGGCACAGCTGCTAAAATACCCTTTATTAGTGGCTGGGTAGACAAACACAAGTTACAGCAGTGGGGGGATGGCGAAGTCTGACAGCTGTTTCGCAGGGACTAGCCCTGCTTCATCAGAGACCTTAAAAAAGCCTGTGTCATTGGTTGATCTGTTGGAGGAAAGTTAAGCAGAGAGTCTGATGGGCCTGAAGTGACAGCGCTATTTGTATCAGTGTATGCAGCCTAACTTGCCTGTGATTCCTGATAATCTGTGCACAGTCTGGATTTCTCAGGACTCCGTGCTGATGGTGAATCAGGGGTATCATCTCCACTGCATTTAGACTGCATTATCAGAGAGCAAGATCTGCCTGTTTCATTCAGTGCTGTGAATGGGGATCTCCTTGGCAACGCAGCTTGTTTGTCTGCCTTTGCATAGCAACGGCCACCTTGCCTGTCATTGCTGATCCAATCTGCCAGCTTCTTTGGCTTATTAAACTGTTTCTTCCTCTTATAAGTAACCTTTTGGAAATCCATTTTGTTCTGCAGCTATTCCACTGCAATTTCACCGCTGAATGTAGCTTTAATAAATTATTTTAGCCACTTTTCTCAGTCTTTCAGCTACAGAGCTACAGGGCTATGCTGCCATCCAGCTCTGCGTGCAGGCCACGCCCGGCCACGCCCCCCCAAGCATCAAGTCTTTAAATGTTCACTATAATGAAAATTGTGAAATTTAAAATACATTTCTGCACATACACATGACATGTACATTTAGTGCAAAATGCATTATAAAATATTTTTCCTATGTAGCTGTCATGTAGAGTAACCATTAATAATCTGACAGCTCTGATATCTTACCAACAGGTCTTGGGTTAGTACATCTCTTAAAGTGAACCGAGTACTATTTTAACAACTGATCTGAACTAATTCTTCCCCATCATACAAGTTAACTACTGCAACTCTTTTTTCCCTATTCGTGTTTACAAAGATAATACTTATTAATCACTTTATCCTCTCCCGTCCGCTGGACCCCTCCGCGGACGGCTGCTCGCAGGCCTTCCTGGGATGCCAGGAATGCCTTGCACAGAATCCTGGGTAGTGCAGTTCTTTGTTGAATTGCGTGTTACCGCGAGAGCATCCCCAGGCACACGTGCACATCCCTGCAAGAGCCGGCCAGCAGCTCAGCTGTGACAGAGATATTGAGAGCAGATCGAGCTCACACAAGATTTATTGCTGGGGAAGGGGGGGGGGCAGTAATTATTATTATTTATATAGCGCTGACATCTTCCACAGCGCTGTACAGAGTATATTGTTTTGTCACTGTCCCTCACAGGGGCTCACAATCGAATCCCTACCATAGTATTATGTCTGTGTGTGCAGGGCCGGCCTTATGTTTCACAGCTCCCTGAGCGAAACCTGATTTTTGTGCCCCTCCCCTTTATCCTCTTCGTGTGCATACACACACAAGCCCAAAGGCTCATATGCAGTTCACCTTTTCTCCTGAGTTACCTCCTAGGACAGTGGTTCCCAATCTATTTGAAGTCATGACACATCACGCCAAATGCTCAGATCTCTGTTATACATCACAAATGTATAATAGATAACATACTATTAATAACCACAAAATGGATGGAAAGAGTGCACTATCCTGAATCAACTTAATAGTCTAGAAACTTTCAGGAATATTATTAAAAACAGTGGGAGATTTAGCCAACACACCAATTTAGAATGATAGCACAGCAACGACAATGTGCACCATGGGTTATAGCCGCAGTGCGCTCCCCCCAAAAAAACGCCCTAAGACTCAGTATAGGTAGGTAGCCACGTATATATATGCCCCCAGTATAGGATCTCATGTGTAGGTGCCCTCAATATAGGTAGCTAAGCATAGGTGCCCCCAGTATAGGTAGTCAGCTGCAGTGCTGCTCGGATACCCCTTTTCAAATTCCGGATCAGATTCGGATCCGGATACCCCACTATCCGATCCGGGTTGGATATCCAAGTTCACAATTTCCCGATCCGAATCGGATATCCGACCCTAGTATCCGGCAGATTCGGATATCCGGGTAGAAAACCGGAAGTGGCCTTTACATTGCTTTAAAAAAGTTTTTTAGGGTATATGAGGCATGTAGCATCATTATTTTGTAAAGGGGAACACTAAGTGATGATGTGGGGACTTGAAAAAAAAAAGATGGCTGTCAATTAACATTAGGCCCAGGTTCCAGACAGCGGTCGTGCAGCCCACATTGTGTCCAAAGTCCAACCGCACAACTGGGACATGGCAGTTTTCAGTCAAGACACCTCCAATAAATTACGCAGCAATTGTGTTTTGGGTTAAATATAAGTGGTATCAGTGGCCTGGCGGTGGGAGCTGCACAGGCAGCAGGAGCAGGTCAATGCAGCAGCAGCAGGTGTAATGTGTGCCAGAAGCATGCCGGACATGGCACGTTGCAATTGGCACTTGCCACGTGTCACTTGCCAGGTGTCACGTGACACGTGCCAAGTACCACGTGCCAAGTGCCCAGTGCAGAGTGACAGTCAGACAGCAGAGGAGAAGACACTAGTGCACACTAACTGTCACACTGCCACTGCTCCCAGAACAGCAGTTCTGTTGAAAGCTAACACAGTAGTACTACTACTCTATCAACTACTAGCACACTGACTGCATTACTACAGTACTAACTACACAATAACACAGTAATCCTATCTCCTAATCCCTAACCTAACCTATACCTAAGGCTAATAGCTGGCCAGCAGGCAACAGCTGGCCTGCTCTGTGCACAGCACACACACAGACACATAGCAGCTGCCTGCAGCACACACTCTGATTGTCACACAAATTACATCAAGCTAATGAATGGCTTAACAGTAGTGTAGTGATAGTGAAGGGGTTAATCACTGAACAGCTTATCACTGTGTACAGCCCTTGGCCCAGCAGCACTGGAGCACACACTGACTGTCACACTATGACATCAATCAAGCTAATTAACGATTTAACAGTAGTGTAGTGATAGCAATAAAACCACTGCGCTTCCACACCTCCACTTGCAATCAAGGTAAAAGTCCCCCTGAAAACATTAAAAGTCGCACATGGTGCGAAGTACTGTATGGAGTAATTCACATATAGCACCTCGTGCTGCACTCCAGTGGGTAGTGCCACCACATTGGAAAGGATAAGTGAATGTCCCCCCTCCGTGCTTTCACTCACCGGAAGCGCGTCTTGCGCTATAGCATGTAGTGGGTAGCCCTCACTCCAGCAGTAATCTTCTAAAAACCTTTATTAAAATAACAGGTCACCGACAAGCCCGGCATCAAGGGCCCCTGAATGAGTCACGAGCGGGGACACACACTCACGCGTGTCCCGTCCTGCGTTTTGTCCCAACGGGTGTCAGTGCAGGACATGGGCAATAGCACAAAAGCACTGACACAGAGACATGGGACGCAGGGACACTTGTATATTATTAGGTAGGATTTGTATAGCACTGACATATTTTTCCGCACTTTACGGAGTACATAGTCATGCCAGGCACTATTTCTGCAATTAATCTAAAGTCCAAATGCAATCACCAAAGAGGGGGATGCTAGAGTCAACAAGACTATAAAGAAGCATTGCCCCTGTAACAGTCCAAGTAGCTACCCACAAAATATCAACAAAAAAATAACATTTGTAAAGGGCTTTTCTCCCGTAGGACTCAAAGCACGTAAGCATGGCTCAGACCAATAATTGGTTGATTGGTTGATCCACATCAGATGGATTACAGTAGCTGATCTGTAAATGCTGGCTCCCCCAAATTCCCCTACTCTGTGACAGGACCAGGACCCACAGGGAAAGGTCTGTGTTTCTGCAGGGATTGCTACTGTTTACTTTACACATACCTCAGCTAATGAATCTTCACATTTGGGAAAGGACAGACTTCTGTGACATAGACCTGCAAGAATGGGTTGTGTTTACCTAATTAATCCTTTCTTTGTAATGTGAGATAAAAGATGGCATCACATTGCCATGGAGATTGTCCCCTTCCTGCACAACCACGAGATTACAGGCACATGATGTGGATCATGGAAAGAGCAGGGGAAGCATCATATGTCGCTACCTCTGCTTCTAGGAAAAACATGGCAGCCCCCTGGTACATATAAAGAGACTTCACTTGCATAAACTGTAAGGCATGTAAAATATATGCACAAATCAATGTATAAATCTATGTGTTACAACATAATTTGCTTTATTAATGAACCCTTACGTGTGGTGCAGTGCAGTACATTGCATGAAACAGTGTTCAGTTAGCAATAATATCAGACATTGCACGGTGGCATAGTGGCTAGCGCTCTCACCTTGCAAGCACTGCGTCCCTGGTTCGAATCCCAGCCAGGTCAACATGTGCAAGGGGTTTGTATGTTCTCCCCATGTCTGCGTGGGTTTCCTCCGGGCACTCCGGTTTCCTCCCACATCCCAAAAACATACAGATAAGTTAATTGGCTTCCCCCCAAAAAAATTGGCCCTAGACCATACATGCACTACACGATACATTTATATGACTATAATAGGCACTAGATTGTGAGCCCCTCTGAGGGACAGTTAGTGACAAGACAGTTAGTGACAAGACAATATACTCTGTACAGCGCTGCGTAATATGTCGGCGCTATATAAATACTTAAATAAATAAATTATTAGCAATAATATCAGACATTGCACAGAAAGTTATGTTTGACCTAGCCACAGCCAGGGCCAGCTTTAAAGAGAACCTGAACTGAAAATAAAAAGTCAAAATAACCATACACAGGTCATACGTACCTCCTGTGTAGTCTACACCTCAATCTCTTTCTTCTCTCGTGCATCCCATTTGTCCACTGTGATCATTGGAATTATCTGTCCTCCATTTTAAAAATGGCCATTACCCCATAACAGCTTCCTGGTCAGCACTGTAATATCGACCACGTGAGCCATAGGGAAACATGGACATTACCTTGCATATTCAGTTGTAACTGACAGCTGCTGATATATAACTGACAGCAATTGGTATATTTCAGTTCTGACAAAATATTGTCAGAACTGGAAGGGATCACAGGTTGAAGAAAATTGTAAGCTTCTGAGAGGAATTGACGGTGAGGTTGGTATGTAATATTCATTTACAGCTACGTCATGTGTTTATTTTAAATAATTTTACTCACTTCAGGTTCCCTTTAAGACAAGGCCACATAGGCCATGGCCTAGGGCACCACAAGATCAAGGGCGGGTAGGGAGCAGGATATACTAGGGGGAAGGGAAAGATCGCCATGCTACCTATACTGGAGGGAGGGGGTAATTAGGCTGTCTACACAGAAGGGGGAGGGTCATCTGGCTACTTATACTAGAGGGAAGTGGGGGAGGGGTCATAAGGATATCTATACTGGAGTGAAGAGGGCAGTCATTAGACTATCTAAACTGGAGGGGAGGGGGGTTAAGGGTCACCTGGCTACCTATACTGGGGGGAGGAGGAAGGATCATCTGGCTACCTATTCTGGAGGGGGAGGGTCATCTAGCTAAGGGGAGTCGCTGCTTACAATGGCCTTGGATGCTAAAGATCACAAATCCAGCACTGGCCACTGCTGTGTTGCACCACAGTGCAAAGCACTGTCACACTGCAGTATTTATTTGGGTGTGCTGCTCTGTTCAGTGTAATAGAATGGGGTTAGCACGTCACCAGATAGCAATGTGGCATTTGTGTAGTGCGGTATAACACACAACCACCACATAACCCTACTGTGAATGAGACCTTAGTATTTAGACTGACTATTACATGGAACAAAGAAATGGAGGGATGTGATACATTATTTAAAAAAAGGGAGATGTAAAGAGGAAGGGAGAGCTCTTCATGAAGACTACTCTTGCTACAATCACGGAATGTATCAACAGCTTACAAGACATAAAAGACATAAAAAAAACACAGCTGTCAAGACAATAAATATATACATGAAGCTTATACATTGATGGGAATTTGTAAGCATAGTCCAAACAATATTTTCTGCAATGGAGGCATAGGATGACAGAACATTGTGTAACCACTATCGAGAAAATCTTAAAATGTAAAATACCATATATCCTCAAATATAAGTCGACCCTGTGTATATGTTGACTCCAATGTTTGACCCTCTTAAGCTGGAATTTTGTTCTGACTCAAATATAAGTCTACCCAGAAAAAAGTTAATGACTGCACTTGGGGACCAGGAAGAATTAAAAACTGCACTTGAGGACCAGCCAATAACTCCTCCATACTCCCAAGTGCAGAAATGATTCACTCCCTTTTATGCAGCCCAGTATTTTCCCCATGCCTCTTTCATTGTTAATTGTTGTGGCCAAGACTTTCAGACCTCTGTTTTCTTGGCATTTCCTTCATCAAGAAAGTGTCACTTACCACTGGGTAAATTGCTGCAACTGGGAATGTAACTAATCATACACACATTACTCAGCTTTGCTTGTGACTCGTGTATAAGTTGACCCTATACTTTTATTTAGTGAATCAGACCTAAATTTCTAGACTTATAGTCAAGTATATACAGTACATGTAAACACATACATATAAGAATTACGTTTCTTTCAGAGTAAAATGAACCATAAATTACTTTTCTCCTATGTTGCAGTCACTAACAGTAAGGTTTTGGACTAGCCTATCTCCTCATGGGGGATTCTTATGGATTTGTTTAGTTTCAAAGGCACTTAGCGAATGCCAGTTGCTCTGTCCAACTGTCAAAAAAAGCTGTGCAGCGAGCAGGGAGGCTGGCCAGCATCACTGTATAAATTCTTTTCAGAAAGTGTCTTTATAAAGAATAAAAGCCATGCTGAGAATTCCCATGAAGAGATGGACTATTTCAAAACGAGTCGGTTCTGTCAGATTTATACTAACTATTGTAAGTGACAGCAACATAGGAAAAAAGTAGTTTATGGCTCATTTTAGTCTGGAAGAAACATACTTCTTATTTGTATATGTTTACATGTATTTTAAATTTTGTGAATTTCGCGATAGTGGGCCTTTAAATACATTAAAGTATGAGATTAAGAATGGCAGCAGATGAAAAAGATGACACTGCTTTCCAGGGCTCTATGTGCAGAATTTTATAGAACTTAATGTTAATTAACAAACAGCGAAACATGAATAAGCTGGTTAGCATTCTCATTAAATCTATTTATTTAAAGTATTCTCGTTAAATCTATTTATTTAAAGCAACAACTACAAAACAAATTGCACAAATAGTCCCCCCCAAAAAGACAAGGTAAAAAATACCATTCTGATTCCAGAAGGATTTCTGAAATAGCACTGGAAACCCAAGATCTAGTCAGATTTTGACAGTTTAAAAACTAAAATACTACTGCACCACAATTGTGTCCCTGCTGAAGACCCCACCTGTGGGGGGTAGTGCTCAGTTGGGTTGAAAAAATTAATAAAAATAATATCCCTGTATAAACCAACAACACAGTAAAGAAAAGAAAGTAACGTGGGGGATGGAAACAAATGATAATAAAAAAAAAAAAAACATAAGAGCTGGTTAGTATTCTATGGCTGTTTTACATGCATTAAACTGGTCTGAAAGTCAGCATTTCTACTTAGCTCTAAAAGATTCCTAACAGCTTTAAAGCTACTCTGCCCGAAAAAAAATCTAGCAGAATATCACTAAAGTGGTTAAAAAAAGCAATTTGTCCTGCTATTCAGCTTCAAATCCACATCCAAACTGGAGATAACAGTATCTTTTTTTACCTGTTAAACACAAATGTATCAACACTGGAATGTAAACAAACACTCTCTGAGAAACTGTCTCTGCTTCAGGCGCACACAGTGTTCAGAATAGCTCATTATAAGATTTTAACATTTTATATACATAAAAAAGCAGTTATTATAGAAAAATGATAAAATGCGATGCCAGCTTTCAGGGTAAGAAAAACTACACTTTGGAAACGTGTAATTTGTGAACAGACAATACTACGTGTGCACAAAAGCAAATATAATAACTGTATGAGTAATAAAAAGTAGGAAACCACATTTGTATTGAATGTTATGTCAGAGTTTTAGACCACTTTAAAGGGAACCTTAACCGTGGGCCCAAAAAAAAATTCCCTTACCGCTAGAAAAAAAAATTCATTTACCGGACGCGCTTTACAGCTCTTTACGATGGGGAATGCGGAAGAAGAGGACGCTTTGTCAGAGGACGACTGGCGGTCGGCCGAAAACGAAACTTAGCCACGGAGGGAGACCGGAGGGCACCGAAGGACCGGCGCGGGCACAGGACGGCTGCAGGAGGCTTGGGAAAGCCCCAGGTAAGTGAATTTTTTTGGGGCCCACGGTTAAGGTTCCCTTTAAGTGGTCTATTACTACAACACACCTTATAGAGCTGAGGTTCTGTATGTAGGTAGAGCAACATATTTTATCTAGTATGATCATGTCTTTTCAAAGAAGAACACATTTTTTGGTACCCATGCAGCTTATTGGAAAAAAAAATGTGCATTATATTTATTGAAAAGTGATAAAATAAAAAGCCACAGTCTCATATATAACTGCATGCCACGGATATGTTATTGAGTAAAACAAAGTGGAAAAAGGTGCTGTTATTATACCAAGATATTCTTAAATGGTCTGGACACATTTGTTGTTTCTCCTAGAAAAGACCATAAATCTATGGATTAAGAGTGATCTTTTAAACTAGCTGCTAATTGGTATCACATACATATGCAGATGGGCAATCACATATTCAGCCTATTTAAAGAGACCCTGATGTGAGAGGATTTATTTTGTTTTAAACTATGCAATATAACTTTGCTGTTTGTTATCATCATATACTCAACACCGAACATGGACCACAGAAAGGAAAGGAGAATGTTTTTTGGTGAGATTGGAAAGAAAATTATAGACAAGCACATTAGAAGCAACCTCTTTGGATGTGGCTGCAACACCAGTATGGGCAGAAGCCAGCTGGAATGGTGTGAATGTTTTGTGGTGCAGATTGGCGGTTAATCAGTGAACCCAAACAAGAGTGCTGGGAGAAATGCGGGTTCGCAAACCCACAAATCCCAAAGTGAACATGAGTTTGCAAGCCTGATCACTGCAACAAACCACCAACTCCTGGAAAAAGGATAACAAGAATGACTATCCAGACATTCTGGAACAAAACAAATTTTTCAGTGTGGCAAAGCTTTCTTTCAGTCACAGGTCAAGGATTCTTCAATATAATAACGATCCAAAACACACTTAAAAGCAAGCATGGCAAGGAACAAAATACTCGGCTATTCTGAAGCGGGCTTCTATGGCCTGATCTGTACCCCATATAACATTTATAGAAAAAACTGATAACATGCAGTCTAAAGAAGACAACTTTTAATCCTAATGTAACTGGAACAATTTTCTCAGGATATGTGGGCCAAACTACATAAGTCTTAGGCCTCGTTCACACTGCAAGCGTTTCCATCTGCGTTTATGGAACGTGTGCAGGAGCCCGACACGCACGACATCAGGCAGTGCATAGACTGCACTGTCTAATGTTCACAATGCATGTGCGGTGCGGGAACGCATGCTGCACGCATTTTTTGCAAAAACGCGCGGCTGACCCATTCACCTCAGTGAATGGGATCAGCCACGCAACGCATACAAATGCGGATGACGTGCGTTCGTATGCGATGCGTTCCGAAAGCACGTACGTCCGCGTTTGCTAATGTGAATGTGGCCTTACTGAGAGCTACAGGAAGGTTGTGTAACAAAACTTTAGGCTAACGGTCCTATCATTTTTGTCCATATCAATTTGATTTGTGTTTGTATTTGAAATATTCTGTTGAATCAAAACTCTAAAGCAAAGTCTGATTCCTACTGAATAACAATGCTGGGTGCCAATGACTTATTTTATGTTTCAGAGAGTAATTAGGTTAGAGTATTGGATTTTTTTCTGTTTTACAAATAAATGTGTAAAGGAATACTTTGAATATCAACTCATTGTCCTGAAGTGATGCATTATGGGGGTTAGATCTCGGTAATGTGAAGCTGAATATTTGTAAATATAGCTTTTGTTTTTGGAAGGCACATTTTTATTTGAAAACTGACACAAGGCATGTGTTGCTTTAACAGTGCATGTGTAACATTACAGTATTTCTTTTTATAACTCCAGGCCATAGTGGATTTGCTTAAAGAAGTTCTGGTTGGATGTGTGTACATTTGACAGTAGTCATGCAAACCACTAATTCATTAATGCCAATCCTAGTTATGTATTCATATTACCCAGAGAGACGGTCTCAAGCTCCTGCAGATAATGTTTAATGAATCCAAGCTAGATTTCTGTAGTAATTTGCATACTCTCTTATATTCTCTTATGATTTCCTGCTGCCATCCAAAACCTTTGTATATGAAGTTACATGTGTTTGGGCTGGCATCAAGTTCTTAACTTTTGTAAACCATCTTAATATTTAGTCTGTGAACATTTGAGCTTTCTAAACTTCAGAATTGTGTTTCTGTTTAAATTTGGTGAGGCCAGGATTACAGCTGACCATTCCCATAAATTCAAAAGTAGGAATTAATTCTAGTTCCTGCATACTTCTAACTTCCCCCTATGGTTTACCATCTCATAATCAATGGATGATAATTCTTGATAATCCAAACAGCAGATGGCAAGCGCAGAAATTGATATTCAAGAAAATTCTCAAAAGAAAGGTTATTTCAAAGAATTTATTATGACCTAGCAATTACCATAACAAAAATGAACTGCTATTGAGAAAACTTTAATAGAATCAAAGAAAACTGTAATAGAAGCAAAGATTCTTCTGGTTTTTGAAATTCTAACAGCCAGAAGGTAGTCTGATTTGTCCAGAAATATTGTTGTAATGTTATGGGTAGGGGAAAGGCATATGTTAATCTGAACAGCATCTTGTTAAAGGATACCTTAACGCACTGCCTACCAGCCCCTCAAACTTACTTCCTGGTCGGGGTGGTTGCAGTTGACTGCGCAGGTGTTGCCGGCAACGCACGTCCTTGTTTGCGCACCCACGGCCGGGGAAACTGCGCAGTCAGACGCGACCGCCCTGACCATGAAGTAAGTTTGGGGTGTCGGTATGCTGTACCAGTGGAGAACAGAGGAGAACAGGGGATAGTGGTGGAAATGAGGAAAGTCCACTAAACATGCCATGAAGTAAGTTTGGGGTGTCGGTATGCTGTACCAGTGGAGAACAGAGGAGAACAGGGGATAGTGGTGGAAATGAGGAAAGTCCACTAAACATGCCTGCTCTCCCCGTTTTTAATTTAATTTTGTGCTAAGGTATGCTTTAATTCACCTGTACTTTTGAACGGGGATAGCCTTGTTCTGCGGGTTAACTATGGAGAGGAACCACATCAAGTTTTCAGTGGGAACCCCATGGTTTGTAGTAATGCCCCTGAATGTATTATTCAGCTGCTTAGTTGCTTGAAATCTTTCTTTAGGAAAATAAATGTATTCAGTGCTTGCATTACAAAAGCATGCTTTCCTGTACACTCACAGACATACCAGTGATCAGATACCTATAGACATCTTAACCTTTTTTACAATTTTGAAACAAAAATTAATTAGCATAACTGATAAGCAAAAAAACAAATTTTGTTTTTCAATTTATCAGGTTCTTTTTTTTCATTACTAATTCTCTTTCATGTTAACATGCAAGAGCCAGCAACATAACTGAGCGCGCCCAGACTGGTGCTGCTGCTCTCTAAGGCTTCTCCAGACATTACATCTCATTTCTGCTACTTTAAACCTCTTAATGGAAAGACTGGACCGAAATTTCAGTGGATTCTAATGTATCACTTCTTCAGCAACACCTATAACCTTTCAGAACACCTGGATTACTTGGGATGGCAAAGATTTAAGCTGGATTGGATCTTCCTTGGTATCACACACTGCTGGACACTGCACACCTTCCTTGGAATTGACCTGAGACCTTAAAGACTTTCTGCCTCTTTGTGCCTGCCGTCTCCCATTCTGTGAGTAACTTTCATCGATTATCTACAGCATCTATGCTCAATAGACTATATTTTTCTACATATATTATATATTATATCTTCAAACTCCTAAACAAAGGACTGTGTTTCCAAATCCATGCTGTCCATCCATACATCTCTGTGTAAGGACAATTCAGTCTATACAGGCCCTTTGATCTCTGCAGGATACCAGCCACAGCTGACAAACTTCACACCTTGACTTTAAATAGGGCCTTTCTTAGCAGGAGCCCTGAGCTCTCTCTTGTCCATCCTAATGTGTAAACATCAATATTCAGCACAGACACTTCTAGCTGTATACCAACCAAGAAATATATATCCAATTGACAAATCAACAATAATTCTACTTAAGTCTGTTGGAATCTACAGAAAGACAAAGAGAGGATCCAGGGGACGTGGGAAAAGACGTTATTCACTGCAGAACCAAAATAACTCTGTGACAAAATCTACAGAGTACACCCAGCCAACAACCCTAATAGCTCCAGCACAATCCAGCAGAGATGACAGCCACACATCTGGAGACTGTTCCCTCTTGGAGTCCTCAAACTCAGACCTCAGCTCCCAGGGTAGCCCCATCAAGGCTGTCCTCTGCAACGTCAGATCAATAAACAACAAAACAGCAATCATACATGATCTAATAGAGTCTTCTGATCTGGCCTGCCTGACTGAAACCTGGCTTTCTGAACCTGTTGGCCCCACCCTGGAGGCAGCTGTGCCAACAAACTATTCTGTGATATACTGCAACAGGAAAGAACGCAGGGGAGGAGGGGTTGCACTTTGCTTTAGATCAGCTTTGAAAATCAGACCACTTACTGTAGGTCCTACCAACTCGTTTGAATGCTTGGGGGTGCAACTTTCAGCTGAGGAAAACATTAACATATTGCTGATCTACCGCCCACCAGAAAAATACTCAGACTTCCTTGAGGAACTTGTAGACCTCCTGTGCAACCTAACACTGGAACACCCCAGATGGATTGTTCTTGGAGATTTCAATACATGGGTGGACGACTCCTCTTCACAATTTGGAAAAGAGCTACCTCGTGCCTTACATGAACTGGGCTTCCTCCAATCAATCAGCTCTGCTACTCACAGGAAAGGTCACACTCTGGACCTTATATTCCATACTGGGCTGTCAATAGCCAATGTGGAAATTAATCCTGTTGCCTGGTCAGACCATCACACTATCCACTTCTCCCTCTCAATACCAGCCGTCAAACACCAGGTCAAGAATCAAATAAAATATCGCCGCTTAAAAGGGCTAACACCTCAACATATCCGAGATAACCTTAGCTTTGATGAATTGACTGACTCCAGCTTGGACCCTGATACTCTGGTGTTTAAATACAACAAATGTGTGTCCTCCACCTTTGAGACCATTGCTCCTCTGCGCACCAAATATCTTACTCCACACCATCATGCACAGTGGTTTGATAACGCTATAAAAGAGCTGAAAAGACAAGGCCGAAAACTTGAGAGGCTGTGGCGCAAATCTCAGTCCCCAAAAGACAAACATGCCTTAATCTTCCACTTGAAGAGCTACCAAAAGGTAATCACGGGAAAAAAATCATCCTTTCTATCACAAGAGATTGCAAATGCAGTTAACAAACCAGCCCAACTGTTCCGCACAGTGGAAAAACTCTGCAACCCAGCATGTCAAAAACTTAATATCGAGTCTTCAAAGGACCTCTGTGACCAATTTGCCCATTTCTTCACAGACAAAGTCTCCGCTATAAGGTCCGCCATCCAACTTACAGCATCTGAGCCTAATATAGCGCCGAAGACCATTAGCAGAGACAACGTAACACCTTGGTCAAACTTCAAAGAAATTGATGAAGAAGTCACATCAAGCATCCTCCTTCACGTCCGCCTAACTACCTGTGACCTGGATCCTGGCCCAACACAGTTCATGTTGAACTGCCCCGACCTGTTCGTACCGGTATTCCTCAAAATTGTTAACTGTTCCTTACAATCAGGGATATTTCCTGCTTTACTGAAGGAAGCAATCATCAGGCCTCTCCTCAAAAAACCCTCCCTGGACCCAGATGCAATGACCAGCTACAGACCTGTCTCTAACCTCCCCTTTCTGGGCAAGCTAATTGAAAAAGCTGTATACCTCCAGCTAGAAGCCAGAATCCTACAAAATAACAGTTATGACCCATTCCAGTCTGGCTTCAGGAAACACCACAGCACTGAAACTGCCCTCATCCAAATATGCAACCACCTGCTCATGGCAAGAGACAGAGGAGAGTGCTCGATCCTCATACTGCTAGACCTTTCTGCAGCCTTTGACACAGTTGACCATGACATCTTGATAAACAGGCTACAGGAATACTGCGGCATTGATGGCATAGTACTTCAGTGGTTCCAATCCTTCTTGAGTGGCAGAACCCACAAAGTGTCTATGGGGCCCTTCCTGTCCACCCCTGTAACACTTAAGTATGGGGTGCCCCAGGGCTCAATCCTCTCTCCCCTGCTTTTCACGATTTACATGCTACCATTGGGAAAACTAATCCAAAAACATGGCCTGACATACCACTGCTACGCAGACGACACCCAACTATATCTTTCCTTCAAGCCTGGTGTGACAGACCCAACTCTAACTATAAACGCCTGCTTACGTGAACTACAGCAATGGATGAATGACAACTGGCTGAAACTAAATGCAGACAAAACTGAAGTCCTTCTGATTGGAGGGCAGAGCATGATAACAAAACAACTTAACTTGCAGTCTTCACCACTGGGAATAGGAGGCACGGATCTACGCAGCTCTGATCATGTGCGTAGCCTGGGAGTTCTAATTGATGGGGATTTAAACTTCAGAACTCAAATCTCTGCGGTGGTAAAATCATCCTATTTTCACCTGAAGAACATTGCAAAAATCAAGCACCTCATACCCCCAGAAGATCTGCCAACCTTAGTCCACGCCTTCATCACATCCCGACTGGACTACTGCAATGCTCTCTACACTGGCCTTCCAAAAAAGGTCTTGTACCGCCTACAGCTGATACAGAATACTGCTGCCAGACTGCTAACCAACCCCGTCACTGCCACATAATGCCAGTCCTGCATTCCCTTCACTGGCTACCTATAGAATGGAGGGTCCTATTCAAGATCGGCCTACTGACATTTAAATCCCTGAATAATCTAGGCCCTGGATACTTGAAAGATATGTTACAGCTGCGTAGCAATCCCCGCATTCTCAGATCCACAGGTTCTAATAATCTAGTGATACCCAGAGTCCACTTGGAAACTTTTGGTCCCAGAGCCTTCTGTCATGCTGCCCCTATGTTTTGGAACTCCTTACCTCAACAGATCAGGACAGCCCCATCCCTGGATGTGTTTAAATCCAGACTGAAAACCCACCTGTTCAGTCTGGCATTTGCAGAAATATAACTTTTGTTGTGTGAATACTTCATCCTACTAACTACTGAATCTGAGAGAGCCTAAGCGCTTTGAGTCCTATGGGAGAAAAGCGCTATAGAAATGTTATTGTATTGTATTGTATTGTAACTGTAACGATCTGCTAGTGTGTGTGGGCACTAGCAAACAGACAAATATCAGACTTTCCCTGAAAGGGTAAAGTCTTACAGACAGTGACAGTAGAAGACAGTACAAATACTGAATACAGATATATAGAATGGTCAGACAAATTGAGTCGGCAACAGATGAGATTGGTCAGGTACAAAATCGGCAGGCAATATCTAAGTGAGTAATCAGGCAGTGGTCGGCAACAGGTCAGATAGGCAAAGGTACAGAATCAGCAGGCTAAGTCTAAGTGAGTAATCAGGCAGTGGTCAACAACAGATCAGATTGGCAGTGGTACCAAGTCGGCAGGCAAAGAGAAGTCAGAGAAACAGGCAGAAGTCAAACACAAGTATAATCAATATACAGTGATGGGAAAAACTATTTGCCCCCTTCCCTATTTCTTATTCTTTTGCATGTTTGTCAAACTTTGTCACACTTAAATGTTTCTGCTCATCAAAAACCGTTAACTATTAGTCAAAGATAACATAATTGAACACAAAATGCAGTTTTAAATATTTTTAGTTTAGTTTTTATTATTTAGTGAGAAAAAAAACTCCAAAGCTACATGGCCCTGTGTGACAAAGAAATTGCCCCCTGAACCTAATAACTGGTTGGGCCACCCTTAGCAGCAATAACTGCAATCAAGAGTTTGCGATAACATGCAACGAGTCTTTTACAGCGCTCTGGAGGAATTTTGGCCCACTCATCTTTGCAGAATTGTTGTAATTCAGCTTTACTTGAGGGTTTTCTAGCATGAACCGCCTTTTTAAGGTCATGCCACAACATCTCAATAGGATTCAGGTCAGGACTTTGACTTGGCCACTCCAAAGTCTTCTTTTTGTTTTTCTTCAGCCATTCAGAGGTGGATTTGCTGGTGTGTTTTGGGTCATTGTCCTGCTGCAGCACCCAAGATCGCTTCAGCTTGAGTTGACAAACAAATGGCCGGACATTCTCCTTCAGGATTTTTTGGTAGACAGTAGAATTCATGGTTCCATCTATCACAGCAAGCCTTCCAGGTCCTGAAGGAGCAAAACAACCACAGACCATCACACTACCACCACCATATTTTACTGTTGGCATGATGTTCTTTTGCTGAAATGCTGTGTTACTTCTACGCCAGATGTAACTGGACACGCACCTTCCAAAAAGTTCAACTTTTGTCTCGTCGGTCCACAAGGTATTTTTCCAAAAGTCTTGGCAATCATTGAGATTTCTTTTAGCAAAATTGAGATGAGCCTTAATGTTCTTTTTGCTTAAAAGTGGTTTGCGCCTTGGATATCTGCCATGCAGGCCATTTTTGCCCAGTCTCTTTCTTATGGTGGAGTCATGAACACTGACCTTAATTGAGGCAAGTGAGGCCTGCAGTTCTTTAGATGTTGTCCTGGGGTCTTTTGTGGCCTCTCTGATTAGTTTTCTCTGCGCTCTTGGGGTAATTTTGGTCGGCCGGCCACTCCTGGGAAGGTTCATCACTGTTCCATGTTTTTGCTATTTGTGGATAATGGCTCTCACTGTGGTTCGCTGGAGTCCAAAAGCTTTAGAAATGGCTTTATAACCTTTACCAGACTGATAGATCTCAATTACCTTTGTTCTCATTTGTTCCTGAATTTCTTTGGATCTTGGCATGATGTCTAGCTTTTGAGGTGCTTTTAGTCTACATCTCTGTGTCAGATAGCTCCTATTGAAGTGATTTTTTGATTGAAACAGGTGTGGCAGTAATCAGGCCTGGGGGTGACTACAGAAATTGAACTCAGGTGTGATAAACCACAGTTAAGTTATTTTTTAACAAGGGGGGCAATCACTTTTTCACACAGGGCCATGTAGATTTGGAGGTTTTTTTTCTCACTAAATAATAAAAACCATCATTTAAAACTGCATTTTGTGTTCAATTAGGTTATCTTTGACTAATAGTTAACAGTTTTTGATGAGCAGAAACATTTAAGTGTGACAAACATGCAAAATAATAAGAAATCAGGAAGGGGGCAAATAGTTTTTCACATCACTGTATATAATAGCTGAGCTAGTATGGAATCCCCGGGGTCCTGCCGGTTCAAGCCACACACGGAACTGACTAAGGTCTGAAGCCTTCACTGCGAAGTGTTAGCTAGAGCAGACAGTGAGCAAGTGTCAGAACAGCGCTTAAGAAGCTCGGGTAAGCAGGAGACCACGCCCCCAAGCCGCTTGGCCAATCAGGAACCGGAGGTGGAGCCATGCGTGTCAGCTGATAGGTGATCAGCTGACACACTTCCTTAGAGGAGCGACGCTGACAGTGCATGCGTCCACACTCATTTACAGTCTGAGTATCATGCGGCCGGATCTCCGCATGAACGCTGCTGACACCATCCCTATCAATGCGGCCAGCCGCACCAGAAGTCCCATATGCGCTGCCAGCGGAGGCAGCAGAAACTGACATGGTAAGCGCAGGATTACTGACAATAACACTGCAAACTTTTGACTAAACATTTAGCAAAATGTAACCAGCTGCAGTAGATAAATACATTTATTCATAAAGGAGAAAAGAAGGACATGATGATTGTTTCAAAAATAGGAACTGTCCCTCTAAAAAGGCATGTAGCTGAGAGCTACGCTGATTAGGACTAAGCAGTTCTCGTCTGAAGTCAATGCTAACATGTATTGGCAGATCGTACAGCTCAGTGAATTTATACCTGTGCTCTCAAGGTAAACACACATGCATGTAAAACTATGTAATATAATATATATATATATATATATATATATATATATATATATATATATATATATATATATATATCAGTTTACATGGGCTTCATAACCATAAGGAATAGGAATTACAAGGCTGCAACAATCAGTAGGTTTGCCCATTCAATTATTGAACAACAGTGGCTTCTCAGAAAGCAGCATAAAGCCATGATCACAATGCAACAAAAACACATCTGCGCTTGAAGGCGGGACTGACCCTGTTCATTATGAAAAAAAAGGCCCCTTTGAGGAACTGTTATTGTTAGCGAGGGAATTCCAAGAATCTCTGCATTCTGGATCTCTCAGCATATATTCTGAAAATAAATAAATAAATATCCAATTGGTCCCTGGATAGTATGGATTTTCATGAGAGGCAACAGTACTAAAGGCGCATGTAAATAGATTAGATGTATTTGTAAGGAAAAAAAAAAAAAACAGAAAACATTTTCTCTATCTTTCCTTAAATGGAATATTGCAAGAATAAATAAAAAGAGGGAAAGGAAAGCTGTACTGAAAGAAATAAGGCTCCTGTTGGTAACTTCCTACTAGACAAGACCTAGAACATTTGGAGTCAAAGCACTAAAGCTGCAGCCACTAGGACGTGCTCTATAGGCAGTAGCAGTGTTAGGGACTCTTGCCCAAGGTCTCCTCACTGAATAGGTGCTGGCTTACTAAACAGGAAGTGCCGAGGTTCGGACCCTGGTCTCCTTTTTTGAGAGAGTCAGAGCCCTTAACCAGTACCCTATCCAGCCACTCTAAACAATTCTTCTTTCTGGTCTTCTTATACCTGATTCTAAGTTCAGTCAGAATGTTAAGAGGTGGTAGTTTAATTTCCTCTATTATCAGATTTTGCTCCTGTGTGTAGTGCCTATCACCTATTGGCTGGTCACAGCAATCTTATAGTGTTTAAGACGAGGGAAAGCTCAAAAATGGACAAAGATGTTATACATACCTGGGGCTTCCACCAGCTCCATAAGCCTGGATCGCTCCCATGCCGCCGTCCTCCGCTGCCTCTATCGCCGGTATCTGGTCACGTCACTTCCGCCGGACACAACCAGTTGTACGCATGCACAGGGGCTCCCTCCGGCTTTGTACGCATGCGCCTGCACAGTACGGAGGGAGAGCACTGCGCTTGCGTCGACTGACTCGACTGGCAGAAATGACGGGACCCGGTATCGGCGAACAGAGGCAGCGGAGAAAGGCAGCGTGGTAGCGATCCAGGCTTATGGAGCTGGAGGAAGCCCCAGGTATGTAAAAAACTATTTCTTCTTCGTCTCTGGTTCTCTTTAACCAGTTCAGCCTTCAGTCGTTTTTCACCTTATGCATCCGAGCAATTTTCACCTCCTATTCATTCGCCAATAACTTTATCACTACTTATCGCAATGAATTGATCTATATCTTATTTTTTCCGCAATCAATTAGGCTTTCTTTGAGCGGTACATTTTGCTAAGAATTATTTTTTTCTAAATGCATTTTAACGGGAATATTAAGAAAAAATTGAAAAAATTCTTTATTTCTCAGTTTTTGGCCCGTATAGCTTTAAAATAATACATGCTACCATAATTAAAAGCCACATTTTTTATTTGCCCGTTTGTCCCGATTATTACACCATTTGAATTATGTCCCTATCACAAAGTAGTAAAGCACCAATAATTTATTTGGAATTAAAGGTTTATTTTTTAAGTTTTGCGACCATCACTATTTACAAGCTTATAATTTAAAAAACAGTAATCTACCCTCTTGACATGCATATTAAAAAAGTTCAGACCCTTAGGTAACTATTTATGTTTTGTTTTTTTTATAGTAATTTTTTGTTTTGTTTTTTAAGTAAAAATTTTATTTAGGCATTTTTTGGGAGTGTGGGAGGTAAACAGTTATTTTTAAATGTAATTGTTTGTGGGTTTATTTATGTAGATGTAGTTTTACTATTTCAATAAAAAAAAATTCTTCCTGTAAGCGAGCGCTCTCCCAGTTATGTCTCCATTTTACCTTTTGGGTCAGGAACAACAGTCTCAGCGGGTGCAGTGATTGACCCCAATGATGGAGCCATGGTCTTGCCCATGAAACCATTGGCTCCAGTAGCAGAGCAGAGGCAGCGCTCCCCACCTAATTCGCTGCATGGTGTCTGAAGGCTGGCTCTTACACTACTTCCGCACACACACATTGCCACTTCAAAGATGGAGGATGATTGATCACCTAGGAGGACACAGGAAGAACCGAGGAGGACACAGAGGGACACAGAAAGGACAGAGGAAGACACAGGGGTACACAGGAAGGACACAGGGGACACAGGAAGGATATAGGAGGGCACAGGGGGACAGAGGTGAACACAGGAAGGACAGAAAAGGACACAGGAAGCACAGAAAAGAAAACAAAGGGACAGAGGTGGACATGGGGTTACAGGAAAGACAGAGGAGGACACAGGAGGGACAGAGGGGGACAGAGGAGGACACAGGAAAGAGAGGAGCACACAGCAAGACACGAAAGGTACAAGGGGGGCACAAGAGGTACAAGGAAGGCACAAAGGAGACAAAAAAGGTACAAGGGAGACATAATAATGGGAGTGGGAGGATTGGGGGTAGAAGATCCACAAGATGTCCCTGTACCATGAACGCACCAGAATTAGTATATTTTTTTCACAGTTTTTTGTCCACTAAATCTAGGTACTTCTTATGGTCCGGAGTGTCTTGTGGTCCGAAAGGGGGGGGGGGGGACACAAGAGGCACAAGGACAGCACAAGGGGGATCCAAAAGTTACAAGGGAGAGACATAATAATTGGGGTGATTGGAGGTAGAAGATCCACAAGACGCGCCCGTACCATTATTTCTTATGAAAAGGACAAACTGCTTGATCCAAAATATCTGAATATTTATGCTCTTTATGTACATGCATTAACCTTGTTTGCCACTTTTTTAATCCCCATTAATGTTTTTTATTTCAGGCTTCTGTTCCCACGACATTCCATTAAATGTTTTGTGTGTCTCCAAATAGGAAATAGGAGGCAGGGTTTTATGGTTGTATACCCATGCTTCCATTTATCTTGGCTATTATTAAAGTCCAACACAAGTCTGAAACATGTTAACTGTTGTTAGATTATTTATTTGTTATTATTTTTTTGCAGCAATCATCTACTCTTGATCTTCTGGGGATCCTAACCAGTGGAGCTACTGGGCTGAACCAGGCAGTGAGGATTAGAAGAAGAGGCAAGCGCTCTGGGATCCAGACTCGCTTTTGATGCAGAGGACTGCGCTACCTGGAATCATACTCTCAAATGTCAGGTCCATATATAACAAACTGGACGAGCTTCAACTACTGATCAGAACAAAGAAGGACTTTCATCTCTCTGCTGCCCTTTGCTTCACAGAGACTTGGCTATCTGAGCTTATTCCAGACAACGCTCTGCAGATTAATGGATTTACACTCTACAGATCTGACCGGGACCCACTTACTTCAGGCAAAACCAAAGGTGGAGGACTCTGTTTCTATATTAATGATAGGTGGTGCACGGATGTTACAGTTATTAAGAGGACATGCTCGGCTGGGCTGGAAACTCTCTTCATAAACTGCAGACCCTACTACTCACCCCGTGAGTTTTCTTCATTTATTTTGGTTGCTATGTACATCCCTCCACAAACATGTATGCAGCCTGCGCTCCAAGATCTCGCAGATCAAATCACCGAGGTGGAAAGGGAGTACCCAGATTCTTTTTTTATCATATTAGGGGATTTCAACAGTGCTAATCTTTCCAAAGAACTCCCCAAATACAGGCAACACGTCACAAGCGCAACTAGAGAAGGTAAGACACTTGATCACTGTTACACTACGGCTAAGGACTCGTATTGCTCTGTCAGCAGGGCAGCTTTGGGGAATTCTGATCATGCTTTTATACAGCTTATCCCAACATACAGCCAAAGACTAAAAACTGCCAAACCTGTAGTGACCAGGAAATAGACGAGTGAAGCTGTAGAAAAACTACAGAGCTGCTTTGATTTAACAAACTGGAATATATTTAAAGAATCCACCAGTGACCTAAATGAATACACTGACGCTGTGACATCGTATATTACCTTTTGTGAAGAGTCCTGCATCCCCACAAAAAAGTGCACCACGTACAATAACAATAAACCCTGGTTTACATCACATCTTAGGAAGCTGCACCTCGATAAAGAAAGGGCATATCGTACAGGCGATAAAGTCCTCTACAAACTGCAGAGAGCCATTACTGACGCAAAAAAAGATTATTCCAAAAAAACTTGAGAAACAATGTTCAAACGCCGACTCATTCACAATATGGAAATCTCTGCATGAAATTACCAGCTACAGGAAGAAATCCCCGTCCTCACTACACAATCTGCAGCTTGCAAATGAACTGAATACATTTTATTGCAGGTTTGACACTAGCAACAAAAGCCAAACACACCAAGTCAATTCGCATAATTTCCATCTCTGCAGCAGGCAAACTGAACACTCTTCCTGCCAGCTAACGTCTCCACCCCGTGCGGTGCCTCAGCAACTACACAACACAGGAGGCCAGACACAATCTATTGACCTGTCCCCAGATGCGCATGCTCTAACAATATGCCAATCAGATGTAATCAGACTCTTCAAAAGACAAAACACAAGGAAAGCAATGGGGCCAGACTCTATCTCTGCGAAATGCCTGAAACTCTGTGCCGATCAATTAGCTCCTGTATTCACAGACATATTCAAAGCATCTCTCGAACTCTCAATTGTTCCGGCCTGTTTTAAAAGCTCAACTATTGTACCAATCCCAAAAAATTCAAAACCTACATGTTTAAATGATTACAGGCCTGTTGCCCTGACATCATTGGTCATGAAAACATTCAAAAAACTGTTAATGGCTTATCTGAAATCTATCACAGATCCCCTGCTGGACTCTCTGCAATTTGCCTACAGGCCTAATAGATCCGCAGATGATGCCGTGAACATGTGTATGCATTATGTATTACAGCATCTAGACACCCCAGGAACCTACACCAGGATTTTATTTATAGATTACAGCTCTGCATTTAATAGCATAATGCCATCTCTGCTACACAGCAAGCTCTCCCAGCTACACATAGCTGAATCCATCTGCAAATGGATAACCGATTTCCTAACCGATAGGAGACAGCGTGTTAGACTTGGTAAACACACATCAAGCTCTGTGACCGTCAGTACTGGTGCACCCCAGGGCTGTGTGCTTTCCCCACTGCTCTACTCACTGTACACCAATGACTGCACCTCCACAGATCCATCTGTTAAAGTTCTGAAGTTTGCAGATGACACAACAGTAGTTGGTCTCATACAAAACGGGGATGAATCTGCATACAGGCATGTGGTGGGACAGCTTTCCTCCTGGTGCAGCAGCAACAACTTGGAACTAAACGCTCTCAAAACCATGGAGATGATAATAGACTTTAGGAGATCTCCCCCCCAGCACTTCCCCTTAAAGGGACTCCGAGCAGTGCAGAAACTATGGAAAGATGCATATCATTTTAAAGCTCTCTTTCTCCTCTTTCCAATTATATATAAATCGCAACCCTACGCCTTTTAGTTTTCGCTATTTTCGTGATTGAAATTGCCGCGGCTGCGATTTCGATCGTGAAAATAGAGAAAACCAAAAGGCGTAGGGTGACGATTTAGGGGTCGTCAGAAAGAGGAGAAAGAGAGCTTTAAAATGATATCCATCTTTTCATAGTTACATTGTATTACACAGGGCGACTTTTTCTGCTGAATGGAGCTGCTGACACTGGGGAAAGTGTCGTCCTGTGTAATACAAGTAACTATGGAAAGATGGATATCATTTTAAAGCTCTCTTTCTCCTCTTTCTGGCGACACCTAAATTGTCGCCCTACTTCTTTTAGTTTTCTCTATTTTCGCGATTGAAATCGCAGCCGCGGCAATTTCAAACGCGAAAATAGCGAAAACTACAAGGCGTAGGGCAGCGGTTTATATACCATTGGAAAGAGGAGAAAGAGAGCTTTAAAATGATATGCATCTTTCCATAGTTTTTGCACTGCTCGGAGTCCCTTTAAAGAGAAACTCCGACCAAGAATTGAACTTTATCCCAATCAGTAGCTGATACCCACTTTTACATGAGAAATATAATGATTTTCACAAACAGACTGTTATAAACTGTTCTTATATCACCTTGCTTCGACACCAGTAACTTCTTACAGTTACGTCTCACAGACTGGGAGATCACTTGACTCTCCACACAGCAAGCAGGAGATAGACTTTCTCAGGCTTCTTCAATGTTTACGTTATTTATTCAGGAAACAGGAATACAGATAGATACATTCATCATATCCTAGCCATGCCAATCTTCATGTTGCGTTACAAGCTCGTGATTAGACTCCCTGCTGAAGTCAATCAGGTACCTTCTTCCTAACTACGTTACACTAAACTACCTATGTACAGCATACATTATATCAGATTACAGAAAGGAAGAACATGCTTAGAGGTCCCAGTCGGCCTTGCGAGCTAGTGCGGAAGGAAGAAGCAGAAAGCTCTCTCCATCGCTCACTCCGGGTTTAATACCGACTAGGAAAGAGTTAAATATGACATCATCTTCGCCACCCCCTAGATCAGATTATTGGTGGACCCACTCGTGGTGTCATCATACCCACCCACTTGATTAATAATCAATGAGGCATTTGACCTAAATGCAGGAATGTGGATGTTTAGTAAATATGGCCGATGTTTACTGTTCCTGTGGTGTACGTGGAGGTCAGAGTAGGCCGATGGCCTTCTTTTAGGAACAGGTTCTCAGTATCTGCGTGTATCCTCTGCTACACGCAGACCCTGAGATGCCTCTGCCTGCATCACAAAACCTCTATTGATTTTAAAGGCATACACTGCGGACAAGCCTTTTACATAAAACTCAGGCCAAGTAACTGAGGCCTACTTAAATTATAACAATCCCCCCTAAAACGGCTTGACCCGCAGATCCCAGCGTCTGAACCTCCCAGTACCTGGTTTCTTTCTTTTATGTTTCACTTTTCGATGTTCGTGCTCACACAACTTCTCTGCTCTCGGTGGTTACCCCTCGAAGAGAGAGAGCACGACCTCTTGGTCTTCCTGTAACCAGGCTCTCTGGGGAGGCCCTACTTCTAAATCCCTCTATACCACATGCTCAGCATTTGCGTCACTTGCGTATCACTCACAAACTTGCATGACCACAGAAAAGTGAAACTCGTTTGGTTGTTACTCAAGGGAGCAGTGCCAGGTGCCTTCTAAAAGAACGCCTTTATACAATCAGCTCCATCACAGGTACTACTAAACCTATACCCGTAACCCTGTATATATCTTAATTTGAAAATATTGGTTCAGGAGATTGTTTATGAGGCACCAATCTCTGGACCAGGTTAATTTGTTTTACGTAATTTTAACACGCAACCTCACCTGGATAATGATGCCTAACGTTGTCATCCCCATCCAGACGACCAGTGGGTGTAGAAAAAACTTTGGAACTGCAGAGGCCCAGTCCGAGTGTCCCTGGAACATCACCGGAACCTTTGTCCACCAGGTCAGACTGGCACTCACCTGCTCATTTTTGTGTTCTACCTCGTTAAGATCACCTGTATCATGGTGAAATCTTACCTCTAACTTAGTGTACTGTTTGTTTAACCTTTGTAACAAAATGTGGTCGTCTTGGATCAAACCCTGTTCCCCTTTGTCCCATGTCGTGTTCTCTTTCAGGACGGGAACTACCCGTGAAACTTTGCACTTTAGAGTTCTCTTAACAATTTGAGAAACAACGTCATCCAACCTGGATGACTGGATCCATATGGGATCTCCGCTCCCACAATATGTTCCCCTTGGAAAATCTCCCTTATCGGAACAATTATGAGAATATACCTTGAATGTATCATTAGACGTTATGTTAAAAAACCAAACCTTTCCTTCAGCCACCGGAACTATCGGTTGGGCTTCAGGGTGGATCTTTTGAATGGTATCC